>NW_022103920.1:26161747-26164474 GCF_000313985.2 Echinops telfairi
AATGTATTGCAGAAAGCGAAGAACACTTGAAGCACTTCATGATGAGGATCAAAGACTGTCATGTTCAGGATGACTTACATCTCATTTTAAAAATACAAACAACAACAACACCCAATTCATTTGGACATATACTAATCCTATATTGAATTTCTGAGATGGAAAATCTTTCGGGGAGTAGATGGCTTTCTCTTTCATCTATGGAGCCACTGGTAGGATTGCACTCCCAAACTTGCAGTTGTCTGTCCAACATTGACCAAACAGCACCATTAGGGTGCACCTCCATGTAAAGAAAGCAAAATCCCCACCGCTGGACCAATAAATCACCTCATGATGGATGCAGATGTAGATATTTTGTCAAGGAACTAATTGTATTTCCATCAATGGTCAATGCCCATGGATGTAGCACTTAAGAAATGAAACAGTATTACACTGGACAATTGTGCTACAAAAAAAAACCTCTGTAAAGATTGAAAAAAGGAAAATTGTCTCTTTAAAGACTAAGGTTTGCCTGACCTAAGTTATAGCATCATGTTCTGTAGCATGTGAAAACTGACCAGTGAATAAGGAAGGAAGACTGACAGACTGACACCCTAAAATCATGGTGTTGGTCAAGAATAGTAAACATGCTTTGGACGGTCAGAGAAGGAACAAATATGTGTTAGAAAAATGACAACCAAAATGCTACTCAAAATTGAGGATGTTGAGACTCTGGGCATGTTATGAGAAGACAACAGTCCCTGGAGAACAATATCATGCTTGGAAACAGATCAGTGAAAAAGAGAGAAGTCTTAATGAGATTTAATGACATAGTCCCTCCAACAATGGGCTCAAATATAGTAATGAATGTGGGCATGGTGCAAAATCAGGCAATGTTTCTCTCTGTTGAACAAAATAGGGTCATTATTAATCATAGCCCATAGGATAGCACCTAACAATAATGGAAGAAAAGCCATTAATTAAGCTACAATATTTTTATAACATTTATGCTAAATTAAAATGGAATGCCCAGTGGATATAATTACAAAACAACTCAAGTTTTATCCTAAACTGTATTAATTGATCCTACAGTGAGATTTATTCTGTAATCATGGAAGGCAATGGCATTTACAACTAGAATAAATTAAGGTAAATGAAGAGGAAAATTGTATTCTGTGTAACGTTTAGTTCATTATAGGCTTAAACAACTATGTCAATCCATGCTCATCAATAGAAGTTATGGTACTTACAGACATAATTGAATAAAAATTGTATCTGCTAGAAATAGAGTATCTTACAAAATCTGTAGATAATTTAACCGTATTTTGTACTACCAGATTTATATTTTAATATAAAAATAAAATTTGAAATTATACTCTAGCTTTAGGGAAACTTCTTCCATTGGAATTGTTATTTCATTTTAGAAATTATATTGTACTTATCTGTACAGCTTAGGTTAATTGGAGTCACTATGTTTAATTCAACAGATTAAAAATAAATTGTTGATGAGACTACCCCATTTTGATTTATGGATTTTTAACTTGTGCAAGATTATTACATATTAACTGATGAACACAATATTTACAAGGAGCTAATCATCATCACCATCATCATCATCATCATAGTAATAATGATAATAATTTTAGTGATACTGTGAATGCTTTGAAAGGTGTCCCATTAGCAGAATTTCCTCTGAACTGAGACACTCTTTTCTTTTAGGAGAAAGCAGGAGAGAATAATAGCTCAGCCCTTTCCCGAGCATCTATCTGGTGTTAAATTCTGATATTAATATTTATCTAATTCCTAGTCTCTCTTCACTGAGTACTGTACAACTTTAAAGGATACAATTGTCTAACTAGCATGGCCATCTTCCTGCCTTTTTATCAGCATTCTCACCCTTCGGGACACAGTCTTTTGATTTTAATATTGTTTTAAAATTTTAAAAGGGTATATTTCATTCTTTATCAAGTCTATTTGGTAATCCTTTATAGGTTCCAATTTCTTGTGGATATATCCAAAGGCCTCGTTTAAATGTTGTTGGTAGAGGCCGATGAGTCGATTCCAACTCATAGCTGCATTAGAAAGAAACACTGCCCGGTCCTGAACCAGCCTCACAATTGTTCTTTGATGGAGCCCACTGTTGGAGCCACAGTTTCGATCCTTCTCTTCGAGAGTCTTTCTATTTTTTGCCACTCCTCTGCCAAGCACAATGTCCTCTTCCAGGAACTGATCTCCCTTGATGACCTGTCCCCGGTTCTTGAAGCAAGTCCCACCATCATCACCTCTCTTATACTCATATAGAATGAGGCTCCACTGAGGCAAAACAGGCTCATTTGGATCCAAAATTTTCCAAATATGAGAGACAATTTTGAAAGCAATCTTTTATTTATAATTCTAAAAATTAACTGTCGTTAAAAGAAGTGGGCAAGAGTGAGAGACAATATTTCTGGGGGAATTGTGTGAACAGAATTTCCCTTCACTCTTTTGATCTCCAGGGAAAGTCTAAAGGGGCTTCCTTGCATGAGAGTACTCCTTAAACAAGGATGCTGAGTCTTCATCTTAAAGACTTTCGACATACTGTCACAGGAGCAGTCCGTAGGGAAAGACATCCTGTTTGGTAAAGTAGAGGGCATGTGACACAGGAGCCTAAAGAAGAGGAGTTGACAATGGGCTCAGACCCAGGAATAATCAAGGGGTACCACAGGGCAGAACATGGATTCATTCTATTTTCTATGGGGTTGTTATGATTTC
>NW_022103920.1:26164892-26167037 GCF_000313985.2 Echinops telfairi
CTATCTATATATAAAACACTAAGAGAAATACTTAGTGACAGATTAAAAAATATATATTTTAGAGTTAACAATCCTGCTGAACTGAATCCTTTAAAAACCCAAGGCCAATGTGCAACTATTTGCAACCAAAGGTATATTACCAACTTTTGACAGAAACCATATGTATTTGAGGTAGCAAAATAAATATAATTAAAAAAAAACCAATCAAGGATACTAGAGAAAAATAATTAATTAGACCTTTAACTACTTCTTTCTTCAATAATACTTCATGAAGCAAATTCTGATAGTTCACTTGTAATTTGGTTATTTGTACTCAGGAAGTCAGAGCCACTACTTCTGCTGACCTTTGGCTGTAAGAAAAGAGCAACATTAAATCTGAATGCCGCTCGTGGTGACTTTGGTTAGCCTGCGCCCTGGAGAAGGGGAGGGAAACAGAGACCCCACAGGACCCAACAACCAAGTAGGTACCTTGTGGTGGAAAGAAAATGCTTTATACAAATATGCATTTAGTGTAGCGTTTTCAAGAAACAAATAAACAAACAAAAATCCACGATGAATTTTAAGGAACTTGGAAGAAGAGCTTACTTTTTATAGAGTGGTTGGTAAAGAAACAGACCTTGAACTCCTACTGAAGACACTATTGTAAAGAAATCGGGGGCCTTGTAGCATGGTCATAAACATTTAAATTCAAATCTCCCCACACACCTCCCTAGAGACACACAGACCAAAGGGGGAAAAATAAAGAAAAAATGAAAGCAACCTAATATGCAGCTACTAAAACGTAACGGGAAGAAAATGGATTTAATCAATACCAGTACACATGCATATGAGAAAATAAGCATCTGAGAGCAGCTTGGCTGGCCCTGAGGGCCAACCTATTGCAAAGAGACAAGAAGGAAGTAGACAGGGAAGAAAAAGGAATACACCAGGGACCTAGTGGATCTGCAAAAAAAAATTTAATAAAATAATAATCACTCTGAAGTAGGGTAAACTCCTAAGTAGCAAAATAACACACTTCTGAAACATTGTAAACGAGAGAACGGATTTTCTTTTTTTAGAGAACAAAAAGGTTTAATGGTGAAATGGTCACTTATTGGTAGAGCTAAGAACAGCATAGTTACTTGCTATGGTAATTAGCAAGATGGGGCGAGGAAAATGGGTTAATATCTGTACCTGCTTGTCTGGCTGAGAACAGGCTGTCCTTTTAAAAAAATCATTTTATTGGGGGCTCATACAGCTCTTATAACCATCAACATATCCATTGTGTCAAGCACATTTGTACATACATTGCCATCATCCTTTTCAAAATATTTTCTTTTACTTGAGCCCTTAGTATCTTTTTAAAGAACTGGATCCTGAATTGTTCTCGAGCCTGAATTATAACCTGTTACTTCCCTCATACACGTCAACATCCCGTGAGGGTTTGTGGTGTCTGTAGTAAATTTTGAACACCATAAATAAGAGAAGTAAAAGGAGTTATGTGAAGGGTTGATGTGAGAATTAGTAAAAAAAAAAAGTTTGGAATGTGGCGGTCTGTCTGATCTCCCCCTCTTGGAATCAGCCTTGGGACACGGTGGAGAGAATGATTCCCCTGTCCTGGGGAAATCAGAAGTCAGATGTTTCCAACACAATTTTTACATAGTGAAATTATGTTCATGGTAGACAGTGAACTCAACAAAGTTGGATGAAAATCATTGCACAACTTGAAAAATGCAGTCACCATCACTAAATTGAACATATAGAATCTGTTGAATTGGTCTATGATCTGCTATTTATATCCTCAACATTGCTGCTCAAATCAAAATGCAGCAATGAAGAGGGTCTGTCTTCTCTGTCTTCAGCCTAGCGGGACTCCACACTCTTCCTCAAATACTGCAATAACACTTTTCTTAAATGTCATTGCACTTTACAATTCTTTATGCCTGGACTGTCCATTCCTTTAAAAGCCCCTGGGGCCTAATATCTCCTTCTTTATTTCTATATCACACATTACCTTTTCACTCTCTTCGTAAACTTAGTACTATCCAAGACATACTAGTTGGGTAGATGAGACATTGTTGTTTAGTGTCAGGCCTCTTTGTACTCAAAGGGATTCTATGTTGTTGTTGTTGTTGTTGTTAGGTGGCTTAGAGTCAGTCCTGACAC
>NW_022103920.1:26167699-26194816 GCF_000313985.2 Echinops telfairi
TTGCTACCCCTGTGACAATTCATCATGTTGAAGGCCTTTGTCTTCTTCACTACCCCTGTACTTTACCAAGCGTGATGCCCATCTCAAGGGACTGGTGTTCCCTGACCTCTCCAAAGTCGGTGAGATGAAGTCTAGCCATTCTTGCCTCTAAAGAACATCCGGACTATACTTCTTCCCAAACAAAGCACTAGTTCTTTGGGCAGTCGGTGGTCCTTCCCGTGTTCTTCCCAAGCACCATGATTCAAATGCATCATTTCATCTTTGCTCTTCCTTATGCAGTCCAACTTTCGCACACAGATGAGGAGATGGAAAATCTCATGGCTTGGGCCAGGTGCACTTCGATCCTCCAAATAACATCCCCACTTTTCAGTAGTCTAGAGAGATCTTATGGAGAAGATTTATCCAATGTAGGGCATGGTTTAATCTCTTGACAGATGCTTCCATGAGCATTGATTGTGGATCCAGGCAAGATGAAACCCTTGGCAATTTCAATATTTTCTACATTTATTATGGTGTTATCTACTGGTCCAATTTAGAGGATTTCGATTTTCTTTAAAATGATTAGTAATTCATATTAAAGACGGCAATCTTTAATCTCCATCAGCAAATGCTTCAAAACCTCCTTACTCTGAGCAAGCAAGGTTGGGTGATCTGCATATCACAAGTGGTCATAAGCTTCCCTCCACTTGTGGTGCTTCATTCTGATGGGTGGAGAATACAACCATGAAGAATTCCCTTGTTCTGTTTGCACAATTGCCTCTTGTTCCAAGCATGAGCACAATGAATTTCCATTCTTTTTCAAGCTATTAATAGTTCGTTATGATCCACACAGTGGAACGCTTTTATATAGTCAATAAAACATCATGTAACAAAATAAACTACTAAATAAACATGCTTCTGATATTCTCTGCTTTCATCTCAAATCCCCCAGACCAGCAATGTTATACCTTGTTTCATGTCCTCTTCTGACTCTGACTTGAACTTCTGGAAAGTTCTTTCAGTGTATTTTTGTAACCTTTGTTGGATGATCTTCAGGAAATTTTGTTTGCATGGAATATCAATAATATTGTTCTGTAATTTACATATTCTATTGGTCACCTTTCTTTGGAATGGGCACAGCTATGGATCTCTTATTGTCATTTGACCTAGTAGCTGTCCTGCAAATTTCTTGGCATTGATGAGTACATTCTTTCTGTGCTTTATCAGCTTGCTAAAACATTTCAACTGGAACTCCATCAATTCCTGTAGCCTTGTTTTTGGCTAATGTTTACTGTGTAGCTTGAACTTCTCAATGTCATCCCACAGCTCATTGGGTCTTCTGTCATTAGGGTTCAGTAAGTCTCTGGTAGTAAAGTGGTTATTTGTTGGGCTGGGATCTGCATGGTCAGCTGTTCCAAACCACCAACAGCTTTGCCGGACAAAGCCTGGGCTTTCTACTCCAGTAAATATATACCGTCTCAGAAATCCACAGGGGCTCACGATGAGTCAGTACTGAGTTGATGGCAGTGAGACAGATTCTTTATATGTTCTTGAAATTCAGGTTGGATTAACTGAATATTTTGGTTCTCATTTTCTGCTTACCATATTTCAACCTGATTTTACATATGCATTATTTATATTATTTTACAGAGTCGTTGCCTGGCCTTATTGGGCGTACACACTCAGTGTGTCTAATGCCTCTTCACACAGATGTAGGCAATTTGATTTTTGTGCATTTCTTCTTGAGAAATCCACATGAATAGCTTCCATTTATGTTGTTGAAAAAGTTATTGTAATGAAGATATCATCGGTCTTGCCAAATGCTCTCATGCCATTTTCAGGTGTGTTTTATCAACCAGTCCATAGTTTCAAGTGCTAGCCCTTTCTCTCTGTCCCTACCTTTCACATCAATCATCATCACTAATCATCAGTGCATCGTGATTGCATGTTTGAGCATTTTCAGACTGAAGATCTGATAGAATGCTTCAATTTCTTTATCAATACATTTAGAGGCTAGTTTGTAAATTTGAATAATATATGTATTAATCAGATTTCCATGCTTGTATATAGATATTATCATTCACACCATTGTAGTTCAAGTTAGATTGTCAAATGTCCTTTTTGGTGCTGAATGTGATGACATTCTCCTTGAATTTGCCTTCCTCTGCAGAGTAAATGAAACAATTGCTTAAAACTGGTCAACACCAGTCTATTTTAGCTCAATAATGCCCAGAACATCCATTTTAGGTGCTCTATTTCATTTTTAATTATTTTAACTTTCCTAGATTCATATTTCATACATTCCACACTCTGATTATTAATGGAAGTTTACGATTAGTTCTCAGTTTGAGTCTTGCCCTGTGGGAGTTAGATTTTTATGTCAACTTGAGTTTGTACTAAAGTGTAGGTGTATACTCCAAGCTGTCCATCATCTAGCCTGATGATTCCTCGTTGGGGGAGGGGAGGTAGCCTTTATTTAAGAGAGAAACAGGGGACTTCGCCTTCCTCTCTTTTTGTCTTCCTGCTGGTTGTGACCCTGTGCCTACATCAAGTGGTGACAGCATGTGGCTTGCCTGAACCTGAAAGCTGTCAGCACCCTGCCATGTTTCTACCAACCTTGGATCCACACAAATTGGCACCCGCTGACTTGTGGACCTCCTGCATCCCACTTTACCTATATACCCTGTTTCCCCGAAAATAAGACAGTGTCATATTAATTTTTGCTCCCAAAGATGCACTAGGTCTTATTTTCAGGGGATGTCCAATTTTTCTATGAAAAAAAATAGAGTACACATTTATTGTTTATTATTTTATTAAAAGAGACCTTGCACTTCCTGTCTACTCTGGCTGCTCTGCGGCCAACAGTGAGTTGCATGGCTGCACCCGCCGCTACGGGCCAGAATCCAGAGTCCAGTAGCTTCGGGTGGCCTTATTTTCAGGGAGGCCTTATTTTCGGGGGGATGCCGTATATTTCAGCAAGAGGCAAAACTGTAAGTAGGTCTTATTTTCGGGGGATGTCTTACTTTCAGGGAAACAGGGTAGTTGGTCTGCAGCTATGTGAGTCTGAAGAGGGCTGTAGCTATGAGTCTGAAGAGGGCTGTAGCTAGCTTTGCACTCATAGACTTAAGTTGGATTTGGCTGGAATGCCTTCTTGACATAAGATTACACCTTCGTATTGCTTTCCTTCCTATACATAAATGTGTGTCATTGGCTTTGTTTCTCTAGACAACAAAGCCTAAGATCAGCAAAGGAAGGTCCCGAAGGTTATTATAGTCCTCATTCATTTGAGAAGACAGCTTTCCTCAAACATATTGAATGTATTCCAATCTGAGGAGCTTAATCTATAGAACTATCTGTGGAAATTTTCTCTTGCAATGCATAAGAATTTTGCTTTATCTGACAATGGTCCACTGCTATAAGATTTCCAGTGGATAATCACTCCGAGGTGGATAGTCCATTTCTTATTCATAGTCTGGAAGTTCTTAGTTTGAAAGCTTCTCAAAAATGTTTCACCTCGAGTGATCAACCTACCATTTGCCATACTAATGGCATCCCTTCCAGCGTCACATCACAATGAAAGCCACCACACCGTGGCAAACTGCCCGAGTAGTGGAAAAGACTTCATGCCACAGAGTAAAACTGCCCTGTAGTATTTTCTAAGCTCTAGTCTTTACAGAGGAGAAATGGTGGTCAGTAGTCAAGTGCTGAATCTCTAACTGAAAGATTGGTGATTCAAACACATTGAGTGCTCCAGAGCACATGCTGCCTATGAATATTACACTCTTGAAAACCTTATAGGGCATTCTTGATGGTGGTTGGGATAGTTTTGTGTTTTGGTAATCTTAAAGGAAGCAAATCACCTGTTTGCCTCACCTCTGCCTGAGTCCATGGGTAAGGTTCAATTGTCAACCTCTTGGTAAGCAGTCGGTGTTTAACCTTTGCCCCACCAATACTCCTTAGATGATAGATTGATCAATCTAATGCATTTTCTTATGCCACTTCAAGAATGTAAGTTCCATAAGAGCAGAATAACATTTTTGTTTGTTTGTGTGTTTCTACAGTATTTTTTTTTTTTTTACTTTACCTCAAGATCACAAACTTTGCAGCACTTGGCTAGAACTCAAGAATTAATCAATGACTAACTTATCAGTAGAATGTCAGCTTATGGAACTAAATGAAGTCTAAAAATAGGAAGTGTTGGTTCTGTTGTTGGTTGGTTTCTTTTGAGTGAATGGCAACATTTTTACTCTCCAATATGAGACATTCAATTAAAAGCAGTAATCTCCTGTACTTTATTTTCTTTTTGTAGATTTAATGGTAGGATACTTTTGTTTAGAAACAAAATAACTGAAACATTAAGAAATAATCTGTATGCTTAACACAACGTATGAGTAACTGGGCTGTGTGTTGAAGAGCATGACATCAGGATTGGAAGAAGATTATCAGCAACACGCAATATGTAGATGACACAGCTTTTTGCTGAAAGTGAGGAAGACGTGAAGCACTTGCTGCTAAAAATCAAAGAATGAAACCTTAGTACAGATTGCAATTCAATGTGAAGAAGACAAAAATCCTTACAACTGGAACAATAGACAAAATCATAATTAAAGGAAACATATATGGAAAGTTTCAAGGATTTAATTTTACTGAATCCATAATCAACACTCATGAAAGCAGCAGTTGAATGACAGGACATACTGCAATGGGCTATGTTGCCACACAAGATGTCTTTAAAGTGTCAGGGAGCAAAGACGATGCTCTGAGGACTAAGGTACACCTGCCCCAATCCACGGCATTTCCAGTTGCTTCCAATGCATGTGAAAGTTGGATGGCAGAAGAATTAGACAGCAGATGAATTCATGCATTTGAATTTTGGTGTTGGTGAAGAATATTGAAAGTACCACATATTGCCAGAAGATCAAACAAATCTGTCATGAAAGAAATACAGCCAGAATGCTCCTTAGAAGTATGGATTGTGTTAAGAGATGTAAGAGCCCCTATAAAAGTATTTAATACATTTAAAAAAAAAAAGAAGGAAAGAAAAAAATAGAAGTGATGTTGGCAAAACATTGTCCCATGCCTCTGACGTGTTTTCATGAACATGCCAGTTCATGGAAAAAGACGCATGTTAAATTATAAAGCCAGCGAGGGGAAAAGTAAGACCCCCAGAAGATGGACTGGCACAGTGGCTACAGCAACGGACTCAAACATAACAATCAGGAGGCTGGTGCAGGAAATGGGCAGTATTCTGTTGTGTTGTGTGTGAGATCGTTATGAGTCAGAACGGACTTGATAGCACTTAACAACAGCCCCGTGTTAAGATATAATTATTTTTTAATTAAGCCCACTTGAATGTGTGTGTACATACATGTCGAGTGTGACATGTAAGGAATCTATACTGAGAAGTGAATGTTAAACAAGTTTTGTAAGTTCCAAGATGAAAACAGATGACTACCTCAAATTGCGTTCAGTGGTAATAGAATTGGGTGAAATGGTAATAGCACACGAGAAAGCTTATTTATAATTGTGTGGGCAGAGTTTTTGGAAGTGGACCAGGTTTAGTAAAGTGATCTTCAAACTGTTAATTAAATGGAGAGAGGAGGAAACCTGGGTCTCAGTCGGAGACGCAACATCTTATCCTCTAAGGCATCTTTGATTTCTAATGTGCCCTTTTAGACCAGAAAGTGGGAAATATCCTTTATGCAGTGGTTCAGAAATACTTAAGGAAGTTGGATAGTACTGTTAAGGTTTGAAATATTTGGGCTCTGTTGCCATCAAACAGAGGGCAGTAGATAATGCAGGTGTAGTTAAAATGTAATAACATCAGTTGTTCTCCTTCTTGACCCATTCTAAATTTGTTATAGTTACATTATTTTATGTTATCTTTTTAACTGGCATTTCCTTTTCCTTTCCTTTCTGTTTTTGTATGCCTTTCTCTGTATAAAATCCAGGATAGGTAAACCTATAGAGACAATAACTCAATTAATAGTTACTTGGGGGGTTGGTAGGGGATGTTGGGAGAATATAGGAGTTATTAATGAGTATGAGGAAGTCAAACATGTTTTAAAATGGATTATAATGAAGTTTGCACAACTCTTTTTAAATGTTTAAAATACTGAACTGCATGATGTGTGAATTACATCTGAATAAAACTGCTAAAAAATTAAAAATACAAAAGATGTATATCTTGGCTTCCAAATTTTAGGAGATTGAACACTTGGTATTTCAATAGAGGGCAGCAGTTGGCATAATATTTTCCTTTCATGTCAGATCATTGTGCCTTGTCTATCTTCTCTGTGTGTCTCTTATAAGAACACTTATCTTTGAAGCTATCATTTGTGGTGGGACACATTAGTAAAAGTACTGCACAGTATTACTGTGCGTAAAAGAGAAAATTGGAAAATAAGCCCTGAGGCTGATCTCTCTCCATAGCTGATTCTCTAGGCTCTATATATTTGGAGGGCCATCTAGTCTCATAATTTCAGTTCTGGATTGGAACTGGTGAATTGCACTTTCTCTCTTTCCTGAGTATTTGAATTTCCACCCTCACTCATCCACACACTCCCACGGCATCAATTCTGACTCAAAGCAACACTACTGAACAAAGTACAAATGTCACTGTGGAGTGTCATAGCCACCTTATTTACTTACTTATGTTTACATCACCAGAAAACACCATTGTTCTCCCTCAGAGCAGTTCATGCATTCCAAATGATGACCTTGTGGTTGCATCCCACTGTGGAACCCACTATGCTATGAGGGCTCCTATTCCCACACTAGATAGATTGAAACCGAATCTACGTGTCAACATCTCAGCCCGGACACTAGGAACCAATTCTGATGTGATGTGTCTAGGGTAGAAGGGTAGATTCTCGGTTAGAATAGAACTGGTAGGTCTATCTTCAAACACCTAGTTTTTATGTGATGCCTGACTACTGCCTTCTATATAGTCCACAGGCTCTGAAGAGGTTACCGTGAGTACTTTTCTGTATTCAAGTGCGAGGTCTTCAGTCTCGATCGATGTCATGTAGCCGAAGTCTCACAGATTAACAATGATGAAACTCAAGCAAAGTTCTAAAAGTGGTGGAAAGATAGTCTGCTTTCAGTTAGGACTGTTTGGTTGTAACTAATAGAAAGCTTCTTAGTAGCAAGGATGGCAAGACTATTTTTTGGATACGCTGTGAAGTAGGAACAGACTTCTGTCTTTAAGGATTTGAACATTTGTTTAAAATTTTGGCTGTTGGTTAGGTTTTTTTTTTCATCCTAGAGTAATTGTTTTATTGTGTTTTTTTAATCACAGATAACCAAGCAAACATCTCAATCAAACCTTGTTTTGAAATCCATTGAATTAATCTGAGCACTCAATGTTATTTTAATAATAATAAAGGACACTTATAATACTAATTATGCTATTTTAAATCATTTATTAATTTTAGACTTTGTACATAACATATTTTTACACATGCAGTGCTACTTATGTTGGGAAATTTTAAAGTATCACAAACTCAAGACTGACAGAATTACTATTTAAAGTATCATATATTATCACATATTATGTGTGTGATAAATATAATCTTAAATATTTGTATTTGGTAATTATATAGGTTAGGTGAAAAGGTTGAATGTAAAAAATAAACCATGTTTATGACCAGATATCTTTAAAGGCAAAGAATTAAAGGAATAAATAGTTTTGATGCTGCAATGAGATTTTCTGAATAATTGAAAATATTTTCCTTAATGTAATCATTTTACTGATCAATAAGTAAAAGAAAAAGCCAATCCCTGATGCATAGAATCATATAAATATTATTACTGGGAACAACCACATTTAAAAAAATCTAAAACTGAAGAATCAATTTAAATTTTAAGGAGAGTTTCAAATTACTGACAGTTTTAGTGTTTGTGGTTTAATATTATGATCATATTCTGCTGAACTGAAGTTTCATAGCCTTAGTTTAATTAATCTAGTCATTGTTTATAGACAAAACAGAAACGATGCATTCATTATGAATAGTAGCAACTCATAGAGCAGCCATATGCAAGTAAATGTACCAACTAGATAAATATATAGGCCAACCTAACCCATGAATGGGATACTTTTCAAATATAATATTGATAGATGTTTTAATGGTATTTATTTGCTTTTAAATATTCCATGTTTTATATATTAAACCTGATATTCACAAGATGAAGTTAATTCATATTACTGATTAGATATGTAGTTAGTCATACATTTTAGTCAGTCAAAATTGTATGTGGTTTACCAACAGTTTCACCACTGACCTCCTTAGACAGGGGATAATTTATAACATTTCCTCCCCATCCAGATGCTATTTCTACTCCTGGACTTATTTCCTTGCCAACTCTGACACCATAAATCTGACTAGTAACACGATTTATTTGACATTCCTTAGTAGACCATTACTTTGTAGACTAATAAACACTTGTACTGTCAAAGAATACTAGTGTTTCTGTTGGTAAGTGATTAACTCATTTGTAGTATGTTCTGGACATGCAGAGCAAAGAGGAAAAAATGTGGTGCCAGACATCAAACATGGATAAATATTAAATAAAAATATCACAGTAAAATAAATTCTTCTTACGTATATCATTTATTTACATGTTCCCATTTATCTATAAAACTAGAATAAAATTATAATTATAAATGATAATTTCAATAAAACAAAATATTATTCTTAAATTTACATAATTAGTGAAAATATATGAAAAAAATGAATGTATTAAGCATACATACAAACATATATGAGTATATGTAAGCATATATGCAAGATTTTTTTCAAAAAAGTCACAAAGAAACTTATTATCTTCCTATCATATTGTTCCATTAACTTTTTGAAGCCCCAATTTATATAATTACAAGTATAAACTATAAAGATATATATTATAAAGTTGCTAAATATATTGAATATAGCCTTTCATTTTGTTTAGATATAACATTTTAGAATGAAATGCCCTAGTATTTGGATTTCACCTACTCTTTCAACTCTATAATTAAACATGTGCTATACATAATTAAATTTTTTCTAAGAATAGAATCTAACTTGTTAAGTTAGCAATAGAAAGGTTGTATAAACACATTCTCAAGGTCTGTCTGAAAAATGCCAAGGACAACTGTTAATGATTCATAAGAAGAAGGGTAGATAATAAAGGTCTGGGGATTTGCTTTGTACTATATTTTTCTGTGCCTTTCACATTTGTGTTTCCTACAATTTAAACATCTTTTCTTCTTTAGAAAAAAATAAATTATCTTAAGAGTAAAATCTGAAAAGTGGTGGCAAGATATTGCTTAATATAGCACATTAAGTTTCTATGTATCTAAATGTTGTTGGGGAAATATTGGGCTGTTAACCACAAGGTTGTTGGTTCAAACTCATGAGCTGGGACTTGAGAAATAGATGTAGCTGCTGCTCCAGTGAAGATTTATAAGGCCTTAGAACCCTATGTAGCCTTTTATGTTTTGGCAGCCTCTTCATGGTAATGCGTTTTGGTTGGAAAATTTGGCTTTATTTTTCTTAGCACAAAAACAATTAGCAATTGTTTCACTCCTTGAGAATTAATTGGATAGATTTTTATAATCATCATTAACCAGGATTTTTTAAATATTAAGGCATTTTAGGAAAAATGTTTTAGAATAATTTATAAATCTCCATATCTCTTTGATCAAGGTTCATTTAATGAATATTTAACTTTTAATGGGAAGGAACATTTTACTGTTTATACACATGCTATTTGTTTATTTCAGCAGTAACACATTCTGCATATGAACTTCCTAGCTTAGGGAACTCAGCTTTACTAGCCTCGGGAACTCAGCTGTTTAATAGCCCAGAAAGCCCACCGTTTGTCCTTTGCCCTGAATCTTCTTGATTCTATTGCTACTTCTCCTCTGCTGCTTCTCTGGTGTCCCAGAGTCCATCAAATGCATTCTCTTCCTTCTTGATAGTAGTGAGAGCCTCCCTTCCTTCTTCTGAGATGGCTCACTTGGTAGCCAGCAGGATGACAAAAAATGGACTAATCCCCATTTAGAGTTCCAAGTTTTTATGCTTACAATCACTGTCAATAATAACTCAGAACTGAATCATATAATCCTTTCATCATTTTTTCCAGTTTCCTTACTTAGCTATATCAGAAAGAAAGTCATCTGCTGGGGTTTAGAAACAGTGGCTGGAAGAGCTCCGTATAGTAAGTCACTGTACAATGGAGTCTCTCTTTGGGGGTGAAAGTGCTTCATTATCAAATATTTATTAACTGTTCATATTTAATGTGCACAAAAATAGACTGGCGCAGGGTATAAAACAAAGTCAGATAATCTATGGTCCATGCCATTCTCTTAAGCACACCCATAGTTCAAGAGCAGGGGAATATATATTTTATAAAATCTATAATATTATTATTTTATTCAATATACTTAATAAAATCTATCTAAAATATATTTTTATTAAATCACATATCATCCACAACCCTTTATAGGAGTGGAAAACTCCAATTCTAACAAGAGTCTAAAAATAAATAAATAAATTTCAATTTACCTATGCCACATTGCTTTCTTAGTACCCACTGAAGTTTTTCTTATTGTCTAAACAGATAATTTTATCATAAACTCAACCTGTGAATGAATTCAAAGAAACATGTAGGCAGCTAATACAAGCTAAGACATTACTGCCATCAGGCCAGTAGCAACTATGATGCATAATACTTTTTGAGATCTTAACTTATTAGGAAAATAGCAAAGAATAAACCAAAATCTTCAAACCCGAATTAATAGGTAGCATCATGTTAAACAGATAGACGATTGAAAGTGTCAAGGATTGTTTTCTTGCTTAGATCCAAAATCAATGCTCGTGGAAGCAGCTGTCTAGCAATCTACTGACACAGTGACCTGGGTAAAAGTCCTGCACAACACTTCTTTGAAGTATTTAAAAGCAAGTGTAACTTTAAGGACTGAGTTGCTCCATGGTATGTATTTTCAATCACCTCAAATGCATATGAAAGTTGGACATTGTATAAGGAAGACTAACAAAGAATCAATGTATTTGAATTACGGTGCTGGTGAAAACTATTGGAAGTACCTTGGATTCCCTAAAGAACAAACAAATCTGTCCTGGAAGAAGTACAGCCAAAATGCCCTTTAGAAGCAAAGGTGGGGAAACTTCCTTCCATGTGCTTTGGATATATTTTGTGGAAAGACCAATTGCTGGAAAAGAGCATCATGCTTTGTAAAGTAGAAGGGTAGAGAAAAAGAGGAAGACATTTGTGGTAGTTACATAATCTGTTGTCAATTTGAGACTTAAGAGTGAAGGGTTGGAGAGTAGCCTGGCAATCAGGTTGCAGCTTGTTGCTCCCATTTGGAGGTGCAAAAGAGATAAATAGCTCACTGTAGGTGGGACACATGCTCATTCCTTGCAAGACATTACTGTGGAGAAGACACATGGAGCTACACTAGAGCACTGGTGCTGAAGGAGCCATGTGGAAGCCCCTGCTAGCCCTGAGGTAATTCCACTGTCACTGGATCCACAAGATTTTCCACCCACTGGCCTCTGATCTTCCTGTATTTGGCATCATTGCATGTGTTTCATGAGAATTCATGAGAAGAATTCATAGTTTGGTATCAGACATGTGGGCTAATATTGGGCTTATGGACTTGATCTGGACTGGGCTGGGATGTATTCTCAATATACAATTGCTCTTTTATACAAAACTCTTTCTTGTATACATGAGTCTCTCTGGATTTGTTTTTCTAGTCTACTCAGACTAACACAACCCTTGATAAGATGGAATGACCCAGTGGCCATATCAATGAGCTCAAATATAAGAACGATTGTGAGGATGACCCAGGACTGGTGTGTTTCTTCTGCTGTACATGGGATTGCTATGAGTCAGAACTGGCTGAATTGCCCCTAACAACAGCCATAGGAAATGACACTTATAATGAATCAAAAGTGGAATATATTAGAAAAACACAGAGGTTAGCCAAAATTGAAGCTACTGGAGTTTTTACTTTCAAAAGCAAGACTGGCATTATCATATAGAAGAGCATTTATCTTCCTTAAAAAATTCTACAAAATCGTATGCTGGTAGGAAAATATAAGTTATCAATATCAGTACTAATTAAATGATCATGATACAATGCATTAATATCATACAAATTTATTGGTGCTATTAATGAAATTATGGATAAATGTAAACAAACGATACTGCATAAAAATTTCAGGGTTAAAAATTCAGAGAATAAAAATAGGCTATGAATCATTTCTATATGAAGGCATTCCTCAAAGAGTTTCCTAATTATATAGCAGGTTTTGTACCAGGAAAGATATTTTTATTGTTTGAGATATATATATATGTATTAGACCCTTTGCAAAGATTGTCTATGTACACCTAACCAATAAATAACCTGAGTGATTTGAATTTATCAATATTGAGGTCAAACCATTAAATTTATTGCAATTTCTTCAGCCTTCTAGGACTTTTCTTATTACAGAAGCATCATTTAAACTTCATTCATTCTGCAATTTTAAGTATTGACTATATAGTCATTTGCTAGAAGTAAATGAGTTTATTCCTGGAAAAATGTTACAAAGTCAAGTGAAGAATAAAAATGAGTAAACAAAATCACATTGGAGAGAAGTCTTGTGATAAAAATATACAGAATTAAAAAAGAAGCACACACGCACAAAAACTATATAATCACTTTAGACTGGTAACTAATTTAATCTGTCGGAGATAGTCAGCAAAGCCTATCATGAAAGGATGACACCTGAATTAAACCTCAAGGAACACATAGAATTTTACTGTAAAAAAGGAAGACATACCCATAGTTCAGGACAAGCAGACATGGTTAAAAAATGCAAACCAAACACATAATATTTCTGTAGGATAGAGTAGAATGAAACCAAAGATTTCCATGTCTGTACGTTGTTTGTCAGAAGCTGACTCATCTTCCTCCTGCAAAGCAGCTGGTGGATTTTAATCATTGACCTTTCAGTGAGCATCAGAGTGCTTTAACCATCGCACCACCAAAGCTGTCCTAGTACCTCAAAATTCACTGCCATCGAATCCATGCTAACTCATAGTGGCCCTACTGAAGAGAGTGGTTTTGCCTTTGTGGGATTCTAGGACTGTCCCTCTTTACTGGGGTAGAAAACCTCTTCTTTCTCCCAGCTGGTAGTTTTGAACTATTGACTTGTGTTTAGTAGCCTAACAAGTAACCACTATACCACCAGTGCTTCCTAGGGCTACATTAAGTCTCATCAATTACTGAAATTAAAGATCATTTTATAACAATTCTAGGACTTGAGGCTTTAATTTTAATTCTTCCTTTTTTTGGTCTTCTTTTGCTGTTCTGCGTTGGATTGGGTTGTGTCTCATAGAAGTCCACGGTGCTGTGCTAAAGAATTTTATCATGGGAATCACAATGGGTTTTATGATAGAAATGCCATTCTGATAAGAGATTCCAACTCCACACTCACTGTCATTGAGTCAGGTCCCCCTCATAGCAGCTCTAGCCAGTGTAGAACTGCCCCCGGGGGTTTTGGAGATTGTAATTTTTTATGTGAGTAGAAAGCTTTGTCTTTCTCCCATAAAGTGGATGATGATTTTTGAACTCCAGACCTTATTGCTGGCAGCTCAAGGTTTAACCACTCTGCTGCCAGGGGGTGAGATAATATTAAACGTACTGGGAGCAGAAACTAGATGAACAAAAGCAGTTGGAGAGACTACTGTGATAATCCAGCTAAGAAAAAGAGAGAAAATAGTCCTTAAAGATCATATAAATTAAAATACCCAATTTACGTTCGAGTAGGGTATATTTTGACAAGGCACTTAAGATCTCTATTCTCTTTTATAAAATGCTGAGAAAATAATTTGCCCCTCTCAGGTTTTTTTACTGTCAAATGAAATAAACTTTGAGCAAATTTTTTTTTAGCATAGTACTTTAATATCAAATAACCAATTAATATTTGTGAATGATTCATCATATTAATTAATAATAATTTCCATTTTATTTCCTAAGAGCTAAGTAGCTATGACTAAAACATGGATCTATGTATGAGAAAGATGACTTTAATTAAACTTATTAATAAATTAATTTAATTCCTCATTAAACTAACACCTTTCTAGTTGTAATGCAAAGATCAACGGCTTGCTAAGTCACTGCCTTCCATTCACCCAAGCCTTTGTCATGTCAACATCACTGATGACAAAGAAGTCACTTTGAAGAGACATGGAATAAATTTAGATTTTAAAAATGTGATTAAATATTGATCTTATAAAGAGGTTAAAGGGGAAGTGCCTTTAGTAAAGGCAAGTAAAAAAGCTTTGGGCAGATGTGATGTTCAGCACAGTCATTAGAGTGATAATTGGAGGGGGAAAAGCATTGAACACATGTTCTGACTTATGCAATAAAAATTCTGGACTGTTAAATTAAAGGGAATCCAAAGTGCCATACATAAAATGAGGAAAGGAAATGAACCAATCCCATGTGAAGCCACCCTGTCATTACAAAATGATTCTTTAATTTGATGATTTGTGTGCCTGTGTGTATGTCGTCAGGCCAGTTTGACATTTTGAAGCCGCTATCCCTATCAAACATCAGAGAAGGTAGAGTGCAGTGCAGGACTTGATAGTGTTTCCTGCTGTTTTACATAAGGTTCCTATGAGTCATATCTGTATTGACAACATCTAACAACAACAATTTATTGTTAGGATGATTCTTATTTTCTGACAACCCGTGACAGAATATAAATCTATCTTTGAAATGCTCAAATTACCCATCAAAATAAGCTATAATGGATTAAATGTGTGCCCACTGTTCCATACAAAACATGCTTAAAATAAAAACAATTCAGAAGCATGCAAATTATCAATATAAATCTCCTTTGTATAAATCAAGGAAATATCTGCATTCAAGCAAAAGTCTCCTGTAATTGCTCACTTTTCATATAGATCACCTGATTTGCATGGTGGTGTGTCTTTGTGATTAACTATTTTATATTAATCACTGATCTGTATACATAAATAAATGATGGTATTTCACAGCTTTTTATTTTGCTTATTATTTCATTTATTTATAGTGATAATTATTTACATATAATTTATAGTATATATTATTTATATTATAGTGAGATCTAGAAAAATGAGTCTTGGTGACTTAGTTGGTTCTGAGTTGGGCTGCTAAGCACCAGGTTAGCAGTTTGAAACTGTCAGCCAGTCAGCCCGAGAAAAATGAAGATTTCTCCTTGCATAGAGTTACAACGGTCATTTTACCTATCCCAAGACTCACTATACCAAAAAGAACTAAGCGGCATTCAAGCATTTCAGGAGATAGCATATGATCAAGAACTAATGGTACTGAGGCTGCACTGAAGGCATTAGCAAATGACAAGACTTCAGGAATTGACAGAAAAATACCAAATGAAATATTCAACAAGTGGAGGAAGCACTGTTAGAGCTCACTACTTAGTGCCAAGAGTATTGGAAGAGTGCTATCTCACTAACCTATTGGAAAGTATCCCTATGTGTACTCATTTCAAAGAAAAGTGACCTCACAGAATGTGGCTCTTATCTGACAATAGGATCAATATCACCTGTAAGGGAATTTTCTTGGAGATCTTTTACAATGGTTGTAGCCCTGAAATGACAGGGAGCTTCCAGAAATTCAATTTTGGTTTAAATGAGGATGTGGAGTGAGGGGGATCATTGCTGATGTCAGATAGATCTTGACTCAAAATAGAGAATAAAAGAAATATTTTCTGCTGACTGCAAGATCAGTAGTTAAAAACTACGAACCACTCTGCACACTGATGTCAACTAAGTCCACCTGGAAGGACACCAACATCAGTCATGCAAGGATTGCAAATCACATAATATAAAGCTGAAGGAGGGAATAGTATGAGAGCCCGACTTGTGAGGTCCTGATTTGCAAAAGGATGCCAGTGGAAGCCCAAGATACCTTTATGAGATCTACATAGGAGATAAGCCTCCCGTGATATCCCTCCGTCCCTAATAGGGGAATAGGAAGAAGCTGGCTACCAAACGGGGTGCACTGGGGAGATGACTATAAAAGATAAAAAGGATAAACCAGACTTGACCGGTGACAATCTTGTCAGTTGATCCCCTCTCTAATGCACATTGGGCCTGATCTGGTTTTCAACATTTTCTGTGTTTTGTTTTTTTCTTTTCATACCTGGGTTTTCCTCAGATGTATTCTGTCATTGAGGGAAACCCTTGAATTTTCGTTATATGTTTTCTTTTTTGCAGTACATGAAACGTAGGATTCATGAACGTATTGAGACAAAAAGTGGAATATGGATTCTTGGGGGGGGTTCGGTGGGGGAGGTGGTGAAGGAAAGCTAATGTCAGAACGGAATATTTGGAAACTGATTGTGGTAGCAATTGTACAATACTGCTTGCTGTGATTGAACTATGGAATGATATGTCTTTCTTAGCTCCTAGTCGTATGTTTTTTTTGGAAAAAAAAAAAAAGATCCGCTAATACAATGAAAAGAAATGAACCCCTGGAAGTTTGAGGCATAGGCTGTCTGTATGTGTGGTGCAGACAGACAGACAGACAAGTAGTAAATACGTCTCATTTAGTTGATGGTTTATACAAACGTCCCACAGTAGGAATGGTTAGGTGTGTAAGGAGTTCTCTCCAGCCCCGAGGTGGAAGCTCCTTTGGCGCTGTTCTTCCGCTGGTCTGATGAGCCCCAGGTCACGTGGGTCCAGATTGGGACCCCAAGCACAGCAGGGGCAGAGGGGGGTATCACTGGCCACTAGTGGAAGAGTGTTGGGCTGACCACAATTCTGGTCAACAAAAGAGCAAACCAAGGGAAGATTTCCCCTTTCTGATTGCCAAACATGTGTGTTGTTGCTTGTGCGGTGAGGCGCCGTCTCAATCACATATTGCTTGCTGACGTACAAAAGTGCTGCACTGTCAGTCCGGCTGACAATGACCCATTTCATCTGTCTCCTCTCTCACGACTTTTATTCAGCTACTTCTAGTGGGTATTGAATCCATGTTTCTATCTTTTCCCTCGAGGCTAAGTTTTCCAGGATTACAATATGTATTTGTTTCATTTGGTCTCTTGTGCTTTTGTTATAGAGGTACAGACGACACACACTAGTGTGTCTACTCAGTTTATCATTTGTTGGATGTCTCTTAGAAAACGGGTTCTAGAATACCTTAATCTATTTCCCAAACCAGAATGAATATTTTTATATCTCTATTACTTATTTCTGAAGGTAGCAGCGTCATAGTTGGAACATCACTTTTTTATTGTTTAGCAATTATTGTCAGTATATGTTGAAGTCTTTTTCATTTGAAATGTTTTGAATGCCCCCATTCTATCTCTAATATCATAGGTGAAGCTTTTTCACCACTACC
Organism: Echinops telfairi; assembly: GCF_000313985.2. Lineage (NCBI taxonomy): Eukaryota > Metazoa > Chordata > Mammalia > Afrosoricida > Tenrecidae > Echinops > Echinops telfairi. The sequence goes on from NW_022103920.1 coordinate 26,185,080, forward strand.
CCTAATATTTTGTAATTATGTTTTTCATTTTTATCAGCTTTAACAGAGCACATTTATGAATTCTTAAAATTCCAGAGAAGCATTGTTAGAATCTGAAAGAAATCCTTTGTATAGAAAATCGTCTTACAGAATTTGAACTCAGAGCACCAGTTAGCCATAGTTTTTAAAGGACTACACAAACAAACAAACAAACAAAAACATTAAAATTTTAGGATCAGCTTCCTTTAGAATATGGCAATTTAATGTTTTTGTTTTTGTTTTATATTACTGGAGACATAACATAAAGTTAATTTAATAAAAATGTTTGAAATAATAGTCTAAGTACCTTTATCCTTTATCATTAAACACATGCTATAATCACTGAATTGCTTATTTTCAGTCAGATAAAATTGACTACAATTGATATGTAACAAACATTGAAATGAGTTATTTTATTGCATAAATTGAGCTCAATATGAAGATTAAGGCATTAATTCAATATTCCCATTATAAGAGGTTTATTTATATTATAAAAGCAGTTACAATATGCCAGAGGCTCAGTTCATAAGGCCTATGAAATTGTAGCAGAAATACATTCTGGAGTAGACAATCATTCAATCATCCAACATTCATCAAATATTTATCAAGCTCTTATTTTGCACTAGATACTCTTGCTGACACTGGGGACACAGCAGTAATAACAAAGAAAGCTTTCTTCCTGTTTAGATCTCTTATTCCAGGGAAAGGCATCCATAAGTAAATTCACATCCACTTCAGGGGTGACATGCGCCATAAAAAAATCAAGCTGGCATCGCACGGACTGTGGTGGAGAAGAAGGGGTTAGACAGCTAAGGCTTCCACGTGTCCTGACGGGAGTGAGAGAGATGCCAGGAGGCTGAGGAACTTTTCAGAAATGAGATAAATGAATTCTTTTTGAGCAAGGTGAAGTCAGGATGGGGAGAATGGTAACTATACTCTTTCATAGATTGAGGAATCGAACTACATTATTTTCAATTCATCATTTCAAAATAATGTTAATATTAATATAACTTCTATCTAAATCAATATGATCATTATGGTCCTTGGTGTTCTTAATCAGTGGCACATTTCTACTCATTTTATCTGGAAGTACTTTTTCAAGGATGTTGATCTTTTCTGCCTAAACACATTTATTGATGTTCACATCTTGATGGCTTATATTATTTGAAATAAGTTCACCTAACAATTCCATTATACCAAAGAAAGACAGTAAGTTAGGAGAGGTATGAATTATAATTTATCAAAATATAAATACGCACACCTCATTCATTTAAAAATACCCACAGAAATCCATTGTTATCAAGTCAATACCTATTCATTGTGACCCTAAATAATAAGGTTTCCAAGACTGTAAATCTTTGTGGAAATAGACTGTCGACTTTTCGCTCACAAAGTTGCTGGTGAAACTGAACTCTGACCATTTGGCTGGCAGCCCATGAGTATCTAAGAGCACACGAGAAATAGAAGTGGGTACTCTTAAACACACCAGAAAGGGCTTATCACCGCAAATGAGGAAAATTGGACGTTTATTCTGTGTTGTTGAAATGACTTAAAGCATTCCATCCAACTTTCTGCATCATTATATTTTTCATTAGCAAATGGTTTGAATTATGGAAACTTTCAAAATACTTTGGTTACTTTATTTAAAAATATTTATACTTAACATTGCTATAATGTATACATTGGAAGCTTCATTTCCATTTTCTATGAGTATTTTAAGTAGTAGCCAATGTATCTTACCTTATTAATTAGCTAATTATTTCTTGAAAATCCAAAGTGCTTTAAGTTCTAATGGAGAAACCAAGGCTACCCCGTATACAGAGATGATGCTACTGAATAACGCACTCTGACAATTCGCCATCACTCATCATTCAACGTTTCCTCAGTTCATTTACTCTTAGGATCATTTATTGCCTGCGAGGTAGTCAAGAATAGCAAACGTGACCACGTCAAGCTACAATGATGCGCCACTTCCATGCACCATATCACACCCTATTCTGAATCATCGCTCATGATATGCTGCTCTTTTTACTAAATTATTTGATAGTTATATATACATGATGTTTAAAAACACAGTGGTACATATTCAAGTAGTTTCCTGGCATCATGTTGAAAGGCAGAGACTGAAATTAAGTTATTGCAGCTTCAGCACATTTACCCAAGCAATGTTATTGTTTAATTTTCTTTGGACACTTCGAGCTGAAATAGAATGGCATATACTAATCAGAAAGCCTTCTATAAACTGTATAGCAGATAAATATGGTTATGTTACCTTCACGCAGAGAGCCTTGTAAGCAATTATATCAGGGGGCTTTAGAAAGTACATGGAAAAGTTCCATTATTCATTTTTCCACCAACTTTTTGGAGCACCCTGTATAAGAAGGGTTTCCAAATCTGAATGTGTTTCTTCCCCTTTCACTGGATCATTTATTACTATATTGAAATGAATTGGTAGTGTGATAGCTGAGAAAAGGTAAAGAATCATTATAAAACTTCAACAATTATTTTAAATTTATAAAATATGTAAAATATAGACATCATGTCCTTTGAAATGAGATGTTTTTCCTCCGCAGACTTTATTGCTTTCGTTGCTATAGTGTGTCAATGTCTGTTTTGGACTAATGCAATGAAGTCTGTATTCTTTTTCACCTATTGGTACTGAAGTCTTTGCTTAGTTAGAATAGTGATCAGCTAAATACTAGCCTGAGATGTCCTTACACACCTGAGAACAATCAAGGCATTTGAACTATGGCGCTGGTGAAGAATATTGAAAGTACCATCGACTGCCAAAAGACCAGATTTGTCTCAGAAGAACAGCCAGCATGTTCCTGAGAGGCAGATGGGGAGACTTTATCTCAGGTGCTTTGGCCATGTTATCAGGAGAGAGCAGGCCCTAGCTGAGGGCATGCCGCTTCTCCAAGTAGAGGGCAGCTTGACACCGTGGCTGTGACAAGGGGCTCAAACACGAGCCTCAGGGAAGAAGGCGCAGGGCCAGGCAATGGCTTGTTCTGTTGCACATGGGCTCGCTAGGAGTCAGAAGCAAATCAATGGCTCCTAACAACAACCACCTTCTTAGTATGATAGTTATTGTATTGTGGTTAATATGATAATACATGTTTTCCTGTGATTTCTAACTTGAGATTCTAATACTTAAGGGCTGTGCTTTGGGTTTTTTTTAATCCTTGAAGCAACCCTATGCCTTTGCCATAGTCTGGATTACTGGAAGGCAGTCTGTGTTTTCTCAACGAATAACTCATTCTGTAGAGAGGCAGAGTTTGTGCATAAATCAGTATGCATGGAAACATGTATACACATAAAATAAATACTAAATGTGTATCCCAAAATTAAATTATAAGAGATATAACTCAGAAAAAATTCAGAGCATGTTATAACAAAAATGAAAATGCACCCATATGAAAAGGGACTAGAATAAGAGAGAGTGAGTCTCTGCTAGTCTCTTGAACTGCATCTGCTTATTAGTGATCCTTAAGGACCTTTACATTTTAGCTCATTAAAAATGTATGATTATGTTGAATGAGGCAAGATTTTTAATTATACCATAAGGTCATGGAGTCAAATAACTCAGCTAGAAATAGTTAGATTAAGCTCTACAACGTCTCTTGATTTTATGTTTGGAAGAAATATCAGATTCTACTGCTATTTTAAGTATGGCATTACAAATATAGCCCAGTTTGTCATCAATGAACTATGTTTGAATTCAAAATTCACACAAATTTTCTAAGTTTCTTAATTAGATCATAAATGTCAGGTAACGAGGCAAATAAACAGGAAAATAAACCACAGCGAAAGGGAACTGGCTCCATGGAAAGCTAAATAAACTGTGACCAAAGAAAGGGGAAAAATAAATAATTGGCAGACAGATGTAAAATAACATCCAAGTTTGGGGTTTATTTGCAATGCGTTCTCTGAGAAAGATGAATGGATGAAGGAAAATAAGGGGGTCCTTCTCTTGCTTTCAGAGACGGGACCAATGATACCCTGAAGTATCACCTATGACACAAAGTGCATTGGCCAAGAACTTGTCTTAAAATCATGGGAGCATTTGTTAAAATTTCAAAATTCTGGGGCCCAAACCACATCTACCGAGTTAGAATCATTTGTGGGACGTTGGCCTCAGAATCCCCATATTAAGTCGGCCCCTGGGTGGGTTGTGGGCACCGTTTGACTTGGCAGCAATGGGTATACTTAAGAAGGTAGAGATTGTGAAAGACACGTGGGAGGGATGGTTGTAATGCCTTGCAAGAGATTCTTTGGTAGAGACTTGGCTATTAATTCAATTTGGAAGAATCCTAGGGAATTTTTGAAGTTATTTAAATCCTGCAGTGTAAGGAATTTGATATTTTCTGAAGATTATCGGCATGTGGATTTAACTTATTTGGGGTGTAATCTAGTGAAAAAAGGAACAGAAATAATGAGAAAAGTTTTAGTACTTCCTTCCGCTGGCTGAAGTGAAATAACTCTTTACATTTAAGAAGAAGAGGATAATAAGAGGATAGATGAGTTGTTTGGGTCTGTTAAAAAACCCAAGGTGATAAACTAATAATATCTTTTAAAAGAATACATTTATCTGGGGACTACATCTAACATACAATTAGGACATTTTACTTAGGCCAGGAAAATGTAATACTATCTGAAATATGGAGAGAAGTCTTCACTCTCCATTCAAAACTCATGGTCCCTTTGTCCAGTCTAAGCCTTTAGTTTTTTTTAAATTTTATTTCCCCAGGGATAATTGAATTCCAAAATCAGTATTTCAGGAGTCTTGTTGGCATAGAGTGTTACTAATTGAGATGCTAGCCACAAGGTCCAAGGCTCTTAGAAGACAGATGAGCCTTGGTAGTCCTGGAAAGATGTACAATCTTGGAAATCAACCAGGGGCGGCTCTAATCTGTCCTAGAGGGTCACTATGAGTCCGGGGGTGCTGCAACCCATGATCTTCATCTTCAAGTTCTTCTGACTTTCCCCAAGCAAGGTTTGGTTCTTTGCATAACCCAGTTTGTTAGTAATACCTGCTAATCCTGATGCTGCATTCTTTTTAACATTAACCAGCCTCTTGGAGTTTTACTAAGATTGAATAAATACGGTGAAAGCATAAAGCCCTGATGCATGCACAACTTTCCTGATTACAAACCAGAAAGCAATCCGCTGTTTTATTTAAATGACTGCCTCTTGATCTATGTACAGGTTCTGCAGGAGTACAATATAGTGTTCTGGATTCCTCATTCTTATCAATGTTATCCAGAATTGTTTATGATCCCCACAGCCTAATTTCTAATAAAAAAAAAAACAACACAAGTCAATATACTTCTGGTGTTCCCGGTCTTGAGCCAAGATCCATCTGATGTTAGCAATGATGTGTATTCTTTGTTCCATGTCTTCTGAATCCATCCTGAACAGCTCTCTGTTAATATACTGGTGCAAATATTGTTTGAATGATTTGCAGCAAAATTTTGCCAGCATATGATAATAATAGTGTTTTTCTATAATTCACCCATTCTGTTGGGTTTCTTTCACTTGGAGTGATTACAAATAGGGATCTCTTTCCGTCGGTTGGTCATGGCTGTCTTCCAAATTTCTTGACATAGACAAGTGAGTGCTTTCAGTACTTCATAAGCTTGTTGAAACATTGCGATTTATATTCCATCAATTCCTATAGCTTTGTTTTTGGCTAAATAAAATTATATTTCCTTCAAGTCGCTATATTGTTCCTCTATGTTTCCAACTTTTATATTCCAATCATCATTAATAATCAATGTGTACTAATTGCATGTTTGATCAACATCTGCCTGAACTCATTGGTAAAATTTATTGATTTCTTCATCACTAACTTTAGTAGTTGATGTGTAAATTTGAATACTAGGTATGTTGATTGGATTTCCCAATATGTGGATAAATCTTATCCTATCAGAGACAGAATTACTTCCAGATATATATTGAAATATTCTTTTTGATGGTGAATGTGATGCCATTCTCTTGCATCTGTCATTATCAGCATAATGAAGCAAACATATGACTTTGTCACTCAAAATAGCCAACATCAATCAATTTCTGTTCACTAACTTCCAGGATATTTATTCTTATGCATCCGATTTGATGTTTGAATTATTTCCAAATTCCTAGGTTCATAATTCTTACACGTAGGTAATTAAAATGAAAGCACACAATGTATTTTGCTGTACTCTATGAAAAAACCAAGGCATCAGTATTGGAGGAAGGCTTATTGGCAACCTGTGATATGCAGATGATACAATCGTGCTCGACACTGAAAGAGGGGAGGACTTGAAGCACTTACTGATGAAGCTAAAACTATGCAGCCATTGGTATGGATTAAAACTCAATGTAAGGTTATAAAAATCCCTACCACTAAACCAAAAGACATGATAAACACAAAAAGGATAGATGTTGTCAAGGGTGCCATTGGGCTTGATTCTGCAGTCAAAACTCATGGATGTGTCAGTCAAGAAATCAAACAACATATTACATTTGGCAAATATACTGCACAAGCTTTCTTTAAAGTAACAACCAGCGAGGGTCAATTTGAAGACTAAGTGTCATCTGACCCAAACCATAGTCTTTTCAAGCACCTACTATGCATGTTCAATTAATAAGGAAGATATCAAAATAATCGATGCATTTGAATTATGGTGTTGGCAAAGCACATTGATTGCCCAAAGAGCAAGCAACTCTGTCTTGGGAGAAGTCTAGTCGGAATATTGTTTAAATGCAAGGACAGCGAGACTGCATCTAATATACTTAAGGCATGCTATCTGGAGATACCAGTCCCTGGAAAGGGACATCACGCTTATTAAAGCCTGATTAGCAAAAAAGAGGAAGATTGCCAAGTAGGTGGATTGACCCGGTGGCTGCGCCAATGGAGTTAAACATTGAAAAAGTGTGTGGATGTTACAGGACCAAGCAATGTGTCATTTTGTTGTTCATAATTCCAACAGATTACACACCTAAAAAAATCAAAAACAACTCATGGTTATAAGCCTATACTTCCTATAAGACTTTGATTCAGAGTATTATGTGTGGTAATCCACCACATGGTATAGCATAGACCTTATTCTCAAATAATTTATATAAATTTATATACATTGTCTAGGCAATGTAAATAATTATGAAATATATGTGATTGAAATGTTATGAAAGAATAATGAAAAGATCATTGAAGGTACAGCTTTAGGGAGTAATATGACTTTTATCATTTAACAGTTCAAATAACTCCTGCCTTGTAAAGCATAACAATGAGCTTAACTGAAGCACAACTTAATATTAAAATGTAGTAATTTGAATAGAATTTCTACATCTTCGAATAGGGGAATTTTCAGCCATTATGGAACTTTCGCTGAAGAATTGTGTTGGCCTGGCTGGGTGCTGAACGAGAGATAGAGGGAAAAAAGCGACAATTCAGTGAAATATTTCTTTCTGGTAATGTCCTTTTTCTTTGAAAATGCTTATAACTAAACTGCAAAAACCGTTTGTAACAGTGTCTTGCAATCTTTACCATGTATATATATATATATGTGTGTGTGATGAAATACTGTTACGGTGTCAGAGAAAGGTAGTCTTTCTAAAACATTGAGTGGGACATTGGATGAAAATTCATAAACTTTGGTTGTCTCTTCATACAATTCACAAACCTAATTCCAAATATGACAGTAAAATAAATATATGTGTTAAAACTTTTGCATTTATACAAGAAAATAGGAATCTTTGTGACATATGGTTAGGCACAGCTGCTTTTTTACAAAAGGATGGACAATGTACACATAAGCCTAATGTATGGTGAGAAAATAATGATAAAATGAATTTCATCAAGTTTGCCATTTTATGTTCCTAAAATAGGTAAGGTTTAAAGAAAACCGCATATGTGATAATTGATTACCATCTAGAATATATAGGAGCTATTAAAATGTATAATAAACTATGGATATCCTTGAGAAAAGAAGGCATTCTAGAACACTTCATGGGGTTTGTGTGGAAATTGTGGGTCAAGAGGGAGTTGTGTGTGCAGAACAAGACAATATTACATGGCTTAAAATCAAGAAAGGATTGCATCATGGTTTCTGTTAGTCCAGGTAACTAGGGAAACAAATTCATAGACCTCATATGTATACGAGAAAGAGCTTTATAGACAAGAGCAATTGAATATTGAGAAAACATCTTAGCCCAGTCCAGATCAAGTCCATAAGTCCAATATTAGCCCATATGTCCGATACCACTCTAGACATTCCTCTTCAGACTCATGAAAGGCATGCAAGGGTGTCAAATGCAGGAGGATCACAGGCCAGTGATAGTCTTGTGGATCCAGTGATGGAAGCATCTTAGCACTGGCGTGGGTCTCCAAATGACCCCTCCATGTCTACAGCTCTTGCTGCCATCAGTATAGTGCCATGTGTCTAGTCAGTAGAGAGTCTCCCAGGGAGTGAGCCTGTGTCCTGACTCCAACGAGCTATATTTCTCCTTACTGCCTCCAAATGAGCTCATCAATCTGCGGTCTTATTGACAGGCTAAACTTCACCTCTTTACTCTTAAGCCTCAAGTTAACCATAGATTATGTGACTACCACAAGGTTTTTCCCTCTCACCGTACATATTCAATAGGCATATTGGGGAAATAATTAAAGAGGTTAAACTATATGCATGCAGCATCGGGATGAGGAAGGTTTATTAACAACTTTCCATATACAGATGACATAACCTTGCTTGCTTGAAGTGAGGAGGATTTGAAGCACTTGCTGATGAAGATTAACAATTGCAGCATCCATTGTGGATGAAAATTTAATGTAAAGCAAACCAGAATTCTCACAACTGGACCAAAAACTAGCATCATGGTCAATGGAGAAAAGTTTGAAATTGCCAAGGATTTCTTCTTGGTTGGATTCACAATCAATTATCATGAAAGCAGGAGCCAAGAGATCAAATAACTCACTGCATTGGGTAAATCTGCTGCAAAGGACCTCATTAAAGTGCCAATGAGCAAGGATGCCACTTTAAGGATTAAGCTGCTCCTGACCCAAGCCATGTGTTTTTATCATGTCATATGTGTATGCCAGTTGAACAATGAATTAAGATCGCAGGAGCAATGATGCATTTGAATGGTGGTCACGGGGCAGAACGTTGGAAGTACCAAGGATTGCTCAAAGAACAAATAAATCTGTTCTGGAAGAAATGCCACCAGTGGCTCCTTAGAAACATAGTTGGAATGAGAGACTTTATCTCATGTACTTTGGACATTTTATCAGGAGACATCGGTCCTTTGAAAAGGACCTCAGGCTTTGTAAAGTAGAGGGGTATTGAAACCAAAAAAGGAAGCCCCTTGACAAGACTGACTGACCCAAAGGCTGAAACAATGGTCTCACGAGCACAGTTGTGAAGACGGTGCAGGGTCAGGCAGTGTTTAGTTCTGTTATACATAGGGTTGCTGTGACTCAGAACTGACTCGTTGGCACTTAGCTACAACAACAATTACAATATACAAACAAACAATAAGAGCAGAAATGCCAAAGATTGGACATTCTTCCAGAAAAAGATGTACAAATGGCTAACAAAACCCAAACTTGCTGCTACTGAGTTGATTCTGACTCATAGAGACCCCGTAGGACAGGGTAGAATTGCCCTTGTGGGTTTTTGAGGATTTATGGGAGTAGAAAACCTCAACTTTCTCCTGAGGAGCAGCTGGTGGTTTTGAACTTC
>NW_022103920.1:26196264-26206979 GCF_000313985.2 Echinops telfairi
GAGATCTGTCACTTTGCCTTATGTTGCCGTGATAGTTCTAAATTATAAATGTCAATTCTGTGTTCTTTGTCTTTGGAGATAAACTATCAGTCATTCATGTGTATGTCTCCATTTATCTTCCACCCGGGGGGAAGCTAAAGGGTGCCAGAGGCAGTAAATCGCATTGTATCCATTCACATTTAATATGGTTATTGGAAATATAATAATAAATCTAATGCTTATTAAATATGCACTATGTGTCAAACTATGCTACAGCTTTATATTAATCATATATAATTTCAGAAAATTTAATAAGATGAATGTCACAGTCCTTGTCTATAGGGAAGAAGTAAGGAGAGAAAATATAAAATAACTGCTATGGCAGCGAGAGTTCATGTCAACTTGAAGCTGGGTGAAGTGTCAGGATGGAGTCCAACTGATCAATCAGGTCACAGCAAGATGCTTCCTTGGGGATTGTGGCCTTTTCCATAAGAAAGACAGTGACACATTTTTGTCTTCTCTCTGCCTCTTCACCCCGCCTGCTCTCTTGGGACTCTGTCTGCCTCCAGGTGTGGCTGCATGTGGCTTGCTGACCCTGGGAGGCAACCTGGGAGCTGTTGTTGCCTTGTGATGTTCCCACCAACTTTTAATCAGGGTGACTTGGCACCCACCATCCTGTGATCTCCCTACGTCCCGCTTCACCATTCTAGGTCACTGAGCTGAAGAGGGCACTGACTAGCATTGAACCCATGCGATTGAGTTGGACTGGTCTGGGATGACTTTGAGCTATAAAATTACTTCTTAATTTAAAGTTCTTTCTTATACATATTTGAGTGTGACTGGCTTTGTATTTCTAAACAACCCAGCCTAGCACACTGCCCAAGGACACACGTTCAGAAAATGACGAATTTGGCATTATAACGTACCGTCATGTTTTAGAGTTTGTATACTATGTGCACAACTTCCCTCTTCATTTCTATATGTGTAAGAAATATCACAAACTTTTAAGATTCCCTGGGTGATTCAAAGGGTGAAGTGCTACACAACTAGCTGAAAAGTTGGCAGTTTGAATCCACCCAGATGTGGCCAATTTCCATTCATTTCTTCAGTACTACAATGAAGGGGAATGATGCCATGTAGCAGATACCATTTTCTACTCATACTACCCTCCTTTTTTTCCCCAAAGGTGTGCGATTATATGTGGTGAAATATTTTACTTAGAAATTAATTTGTCATTTGTTTCAATTGCTTTGGGTGTCTGGGTGAAATAAAACATGATCTTTTATGTCCTGTGCTCAGAGGCTTGTTCATGTCCTTCGTCCACACAAGAACAAATATTTTCAGTTTAGATTTTGTGAGCCGTACCTCCTCTTGATGTGACAGGAGGATTGTGAGGTGTCTTCTGATCTATCCCAGAGTTATGAAAAGACCACTAGGCTTAAGCCAGGTAAAAAAGTAGAGAGTATCCTTTTGAAGGGTCCTGGATTGACTACCTTATAGGGCATCTGTACAGTGGACTCAAAGAGGAACACACAGGGGTCTTAAATAGGATTCTAAGGAAAACCCAGTTTCCCCTATTTCATCCCGAAGTTATGACAAGAATGAATTGCTTCCCAGCCTGAGGTACTGGTGCATGGAACATCATGAACATGGTTTCAAGAAATATGCAGATACAGTGTTTCTTTCTTGCGCCACATAATAGTTATTGTTCATATACCCTTGCTTACTGTATATACTTGAGTATAAGACGACCCAAATATCAGCCGAGGCACCTAATTTTAACCACAAAAACTGCATAAAAAATGTGCTGAAAAACTCTGCTTATACTTGAGTATGTGTGATAAGTTATCACTCACAACTTCCTGTCTGACTTACTCACACAGAATATTGTGTGACAATATTCTGGAGAAAAAGTGGAAGTGTGGAGAGTGATGGGTAATTTTTTCCCCAGTTGCTTTTTCTCATCATGACAAAAAGTTGAGATAAATGTTGATACCCATTCAGTAACCAAGAGTTAAGCAGAGCATGCGTCAGAGTAGAGCAGAGCAAAACATAAATCAGAAGGCCTGAGATTGAGGGTCAACTTCTTAATCTATCATGCAGGAATGATTGCATGAAAGAGCATATTTGCTAATTAAGGTAGATGTGTAGAGGGACGGGGCAAGGGACTCAACATTTCCTACAGATCTCTGCAGTGAGTCTCAGGACTGTTTCGTTATTGCCAGGACTGTGGAGAGGAACACACATTCGAAGTGTTCTGGTTGGCCACCCTCTTTGGGCAGGGCACTGTTTTTTCCTCTCTCTGCTAAGCAATAGATTTTCTTAATATGGAACCTTAATGATGACTTTATTTTCTAAGGGGAAGACTACATTTCTAACAGGATGTTAAACCATAACTTTCCAGTTATTTTTCCAGGACATATCTTTCAATGTCCTGTCTTAACCCTGTTTTGCTACACATAAGTGTTGTTTATTGAACAATTGGAGAAATGTCTATTAGCCCATTACAACATTGGTGACGAATATTTGAACACACAGTGTAGCTCATTGTGTCATTCCACAAGCCCAGCACTTATACATTAAAGCCACAGAATATTTGTTAAAAAATAAAAGATTCAAATTAAAATGTGTGAGTTGACTAGCTGTTATTCAATTACAGCATTCAGAAATCATATCAGAATTTCCACATCTCTAGTGGGTCACTTTTATAATATCAAAAATTCACTCATTCAAAAATGTAGACCTGGAAAAGTCTATATCAATTAACCAGAATCTCTGATTTTACAGTTATGGAAATTGAAGCATAATAAATTAATGGAGATATTTGCAATTGACATTCTAAGGTATTTTCTTTTAGTAAATTCTATGTTTATTTTATTTCAATATGAAGTTAGTTGAATATTGTTGAAGAGATTAAAACTCTTTATAGGATCACTCAACTAAAACCGCTGCCATTGAGTTGATTCTGACTCAGGGTGGAACTGTGCCTGTGAGTTTCTGAGATTATAACTCTTGATAGCACTAGAAAGTTTCACCTTTCGTCCAAGGAGAAGCTGGTAGTTTTGAACTACTGCCTTTGCAGTTAACAACCCAACACATAAGTAATTATGCCATCAGGACATTTAAGTAAAACTAGCAGGAGACCTAGTATGTCACATTATATTAACACCCAATTAGCACCAAACTTTCCAAGTCATGAGCAGGAAGGTTGGCGTGGTGCAGTGAAGTTTTTGATATGGCCCGTCTAGTCCTAACCCTTGTAACTCCAGCTAAATGACCTTGTGCAACCATGAAAATCATGTTTATAAAGCATACGCAAATGTGGTGAAGAAAGTGGATGGTGCCTGGCTATAGTATCTGGGATCTTAAAGTCTTCAAGTTAAACAAGCAGCCACGTAGCAGAGAAGCTACAAGCCCGCATGGAAGAAGCACATCAGCTTGTGTGAAAATGAGGTGTTGAGGGGTTCGGGTAACAGGTATCAGAAGACCCAAAACAAACAAACAAACAAACAAAGAGCCACATTGTTGAGAACAAGGCAGGTCAGAGCAGAGACCCAAAACCCATCTGTAGACAATTGGACATCCCCTCACAGAAGGGTCACAAGGAAGGGATGAGTCAACCAGGGTGCAGAATAGCACCGAATAAACACACAATATTCATGTGTTTCCTTGAGGCTTCCTCACCCCCCACTATCATGACCCCAGTCTTGCCATTCACTATGGGCTAGACTGCAGCATGTGTACAGGTACATATAAGAGTTAAGAGCCCAGGACACATGGAATCCAGGAACAGAAATGGGAGTAGCCATACCAGGAGGGTAAGGGGAAGTTGGGGAAAGGAGGGGAGGGAAGGGGAACTTATCACTATGATTGAAACATAACGCCCCTGTTCCCAGAGAGATGAACAACAGAAACCATGGGGGAAGGGAGACAGCAAACGGTGTAAGAGATGAAAATCATAATAATTTATAATTTATCAAGGGGTCACGAGGCGGGGGAGAGCTGATACTAAGGGCTCAATAGAAAATAAATGTTTAGAAAATAACGATGGCAACATATGTACAAATATACTTGATGTAATTGATATATGGATTGTTTTTAGGGCTTTAAGAGCCTCCAATCAAATGAACTTAAAAAAAAAAAAAACTAACCACAAAATCTCTAACATGTGAATTGGCCAATTTTGCCATCCAACTGTGTATAAAATGAGCTTTCTCACAGGCTTCTCACTACCATCCAGAAAGAAAAATTAAGAATCAAGTGTATCTTTTAGACCTTAAAATACCTACCTGCTGAATCTCCTCAATATAGGAGACAGAAAGCTATGACATGACAGAACAGCCACACCAAGAACAGGACACAGAAAGGTGGTCTTCCAGCCCGCAGAGTGCGAACGCTGAGGGCATTGCTTAGACTTGCTTGTAGTGTGTGTTGTACCTAAGCACCTATCAGAGGAGCCAAGTTTGTTGCCATGGAGATATGGCAGCATTTCATGTGCTTTGAGCATTTATCAGCATTTATTATCAGCTCAAAAAGGGCTTTGTAACATTGCCTGCACAAAGCTGGAGTCCGGGGCCCGAGTGGCTAGATCAAACAGAGTCCTTACTGTAGGCACGTTGGGGGGAAAATGCTGTCCCGACTAAACATCTGTATCCTGAGCATTTTGAAAACATCCTGACTAAACTCCATAATTTTAAGTATTTCCTGGGAGTTGCATGTGGCCATTGTTATGAATTATGGAACTCAGCAGCAAAGAGAGAGCCATGAGATAGATGACGAGTGTCAGAATTGGTAAGGAAGGTGGAAGGTAGAGACATAACTGACCTATGCCTCATATGAATATACCCTTACCCTCCTTTTCCCCCTGTAAAGTCAGAGGTCCACTGCTGCCTCCATTCTTAACAGTTTCCTTTGCACAGAGCAAAGGGAGTTAGAGGGAAGGGAGTTGGTTGAAAAAGGAAAAAAAGTCATCTCCTCTATATTCTATGAAAACGAAATATATACACATACATAAATATATATATTATAATATTTTTAGGTATTTCTTAAACCCATTCAGCTTGAATTTTCAGTCATTGGTCTTGCTCATTTCTCTTTGGTTTCTATAAAACATTTTCTTATCTAAAAATTGTGTCATCTTTCCCACCAAGTTTCCATTTCAAATGAACATTTAAATTAATGTTCAGGAAGTCTCAGTTCTTCTTCAGGTCTTTCCTCTTCGTGCGGCCTGTTTTGTTTTCTTTTATGTTTAAAAAACTTGTTTATGATTCAGTCTAGTATTAACACACTATATAGCTTGCAATTTCCTAAGGAAGGTGTGTTAGACCAGATTGACTAGAAAAATAAATTCATTGACACTCATACATTTGTAAGACAGAACTTTTTATCAAGTAGTAATTATGCATCAATAAAACATCCCAGCCCAGTCCAGATCAAGTCCCTAAGGTCCATATTAGCCCATAAGCCCAATATTAGTCCACGAATTCCTCTTGAGACTCATGCAGCACATGCAGTGATGCCGAATGCAGGAAGATCACCGGCTGGTGGGTGGGAAGTCCTGTGGATCCAATGGGAGTGGATGCATCTCCAGGGCTCTGGCTGCCATCAGTGTGGCTCCATGTGGCTTGTCAACAGGAAGGTGAAGCAGAGAGAAAGAGAGTGTCTTCCTCCTCTAGGGAGGAAGAGATGAAGTTCCCTGAATCCTCATGAGAAGGCCACGCCCACAAGGAGCCCTCAATCCATCAATGTGACCTGATTGACAGGTTAGATTCCACCCCTTTACTCTATCAAGTTGATATAAAATTATGTAACTGCCCAAAAAGGAATTTCAACTTCCTCTTGTTCACAGCTGTGTTCTTCCTTTCCATGCAGCATTTTCCACTCTTCTAGGTAGCACGGGATGGTGTTTCTTCCATCACACCTTTCCCAGCATCAATTAGGTATACTCATATTATATTAGGTACTTCTGACCTCTTGGCTCTCAGTCTTAACAGTACAAGTTACTCCCCTGTGTGATAAAGTGACTTGAAGCACCCTGTCTGGCTTGAGGATACATAAAATACATTATTCATATCATGAAACCATTCAGTTGTGATAGTAAATTCAAGCACTGTATGTTCCTCCTATTTTGAATAGCTTTTCAAAAATGATACATCTCAACTAATCCTACATTTGTTTTGAAGTTAGAAATTTAAATAAAAAATGGAATAAGTGCAGGAAAGGGGTACATATGTTGAAAATAGCAGATATAAGGAAACAGGGAATAAACAACGAATGTAGAAAATAATCAAAGTAAAAAGTGGATTTCTTTAAAGAATAATAAACACTTATGAATCTTTAGTAATGATGACAAAGAAGAAGGAAACAAAACACTAACAATATAACTAATAAAAGAAGATATTATCACAGAGTAAAAAATCCCAAAGGATAGTGAAAAAACAGTTATATGAGGATTTTTAAAATTACCTCAATAAATTTCACAATCCAAATGAAATTAGCAAATTCCTTGATAAAAGAGTTTTGCAACATTAGAAACATAGGAAATTTATAACCACATCATCCATCAAAGAAAACTTATGTATATAAAAAAATATTACACAAAGAAAGGAAATTCTTGCCTTGAATGACTTCACCAGTTTCTCCAGGTTGACTAGAGAAACAAAGAAATACTCATATGTATAGGAGATAGTTTTATATCAAGAAGTTTCATATATCAGGACAACCTCCCAGTCCAGCCCAACTCAAGTCTGTAAGTCTGATACTAGTCCATAAATCCCTCTTCAGACACCCACAGCTGATGCAATGATGCAGAATACAGGAAGATCACAGGCCAGTGGGTAGAAAGCCCCATGCCTTTCTGGCCAGTCCCAGTGTGGCTTGCCAGAAGAAAAGTTAAGGCAGATTGAAAAGGGGAGGTTCCCAGGACCTTCCTGATGAGAAGGTCATACCTGCAAGGTGGCACCATCAGGCTATGACCTGATTGATAGGTTAGACTCTACCCCTACACTATTACATCTTTCAGTTTACACAAACGTATGTAACTACCACATCAGCAATAGAAATCGCTAAATTACATAATGTGTATGTAATTTTTCATATAATAGAGGTTAAAGGGGATACACCTGAACTCATTCGATGATTTCAGTAAAATAAACCCTACAGAAAAATGTGACAAAAGCATTATAAGAAACAAAAATTAAAAACTAACTCTACTCATGAATATAGGTACAAAAATTCTAAACAGAATTCTATCACATTTCAATAAGATCATGACCAACTGCGATTTATCCCACTAAAAGTAATTCATGGTCTGAACAAAATAAATAGCAAGTATAATACAATCATCTCAATATATACATAAATGTAGTTATGCATCAGTTTATATTAATTACATGATGCCTCTTAGCAAATTAAAAGTAGAAAGAAAGTTCATTGACCTACTATGTATACTCTACAAAAGCACTTGCAGATGATACCATAATGAAGGGGAAATAATGGTCGCCCTCCCACCCCTATGTGCAAACTCAAGTGGACCTGGAGAGACACATACTAAAATATCAAATGGCATTTGGTTTTTTCTTTATGATATGGACAGTGAGATTATATATCATTATTATCCTTCTAAAATCTAGTCTGTGTTCATAAAATTTACTGCAAATGTATCATTATTATAAGGAAAGGAATTAGACATTTTAATAACAGTATTCTTTGTTGCATTGTTCCCTTTTGAATTGTAATAAAGTCATACTAGAATCTTGTTCAAAATGTACAGCAGCAAAGTAGCACATACTCATGTCACACTGTTTAATAAAATGAGTAACAGAATTGCAGGCACAAGGTCAACAAGAGAGGCAAGTGACTACTTTTTCCCCTCCAGAAATTCTGTCAACATTCTGTTGATTGACTACAGATTCAAGGATTCCAGACTAAATATTTGGAGCTGTAAATCGCCCTGTATGACACACACTTTTGAAGCAAGACATAAAAGGACGAATAAATCATGGTTGTCTCTCCTCACTGTGCTTTTATTAAAAGAAAACAGAAGCAGACCAATCATCGAGATATATTACTGACTAGTGAGACATTCTTGAACGCATATCTCCATCTTGGTAGCTCTTTTCTGGGGAACTTGAATCTATTTTACCAAAGCACCTCATTAAAGATGGTGTTGGCTTTGAACACCTAACTTAGAAAATGTCAACATATCCAGGTGATAGTAGTAAGAGCCTTCTGTGATGATTCTTTCAAATGTATTTCTCCCTCAACTCCATCCTGTTGCGACTTTTTGCTTGAGGCTATTGAGTAATTTTCACATGTAATGACCCATGTGACCGGATAAAATAGTTCCGCCAAAGCGTTTTCTTCCTTAGGGAGCAGATCACCCGGCTTTCCTCCTGCAGCTGCTCGAAGGGTGCAAATCTCTTAACTTTTCTGTGACCCGTTGAGTGCTTATCGTCCTTGTGTCTCTAGGCTTCGTTAGCTCCTCCCCCTTAGCAAACTAGAAAGTAGAAGCTCCAGGTTGGACTGTACAAGGAACAGAGAGAGAGAGATCGAAGGGAAAGTATTTTCAATTTCAGGCCAATTGACTTTATATGACTTAGAATTTCAAAGTTTTGCCTTGAAAGAATCATTTTAATTAATACACTCAGACTATTTTTGGAGCCAATGTGCCCAGACGGCTTTTCATTATCTGAGACGGATCAGTCAAGTCATGGACTCTGGTTCAGCCAATAAAAGGTTGCAAATACATCTTCAGGGAAAAGAAAATAACCAGTTTTTCCATTGTATCCACAGCCCATGGTGCTCCACCTTGGGGATGCGTGTGGGTGCACCTGTAAAGGAAATGAGAGGCAGTATTGTTCGTGAAAATCATGTCAGTTTCTGCTGCCGTGCTTTTGTGTACTTTATTTTTTCCTAAAAATGGTAAAAGAAAAACTGCACACTTGCATCTTTGTAAAAAATAAGCTTTGTATATCTCATACCTTTATATCTACTTAATTTACAGTCAAATTATTTCCATGTAACACAGACATTTGGTCTTTTAAAATTAAATGTGAAATATGAAATGATTTAGCAATAATCGTACTAAAAGGGTGATTGCTAATTATGGGCATGAAACTTTAAAATTGAATTATAATTATTGCAGTGTTAAAAATAGCACCATTTTGATGTTTGAGTAATATAGGATCTTTGGCAATAAGGTATCATAATGGAACATTCGAGACTTCTCTTAATCCCCACTGTCCACATGCTTGATAGGGAATATATATATATATGGATATATATATATATATATTCCATAAAAACAATTGTGCATTATTGACCAGGAACTTCACTGCTATTTATTGGCCAGAAAGAAAAACTGCAAGAAAATTACACAGAATTGATATATCAATTGTCAGAGAAAAGACTTCTCAATATTTTGATCTCCTCACCAACCCTACACGTACTTTTGAATTCTGTCTCAAGACTATTTAAACATGCCGGAACAATCAACTACAGTGGAGTTACCCACTAATTTTGGTAGCAATGTGTATATATTTTTCATAAACCAGTGATAAAATTTAATATTTTACTAAGACTTACTTATTCAAATGAAAGCCATCATGCATGAAGAATCTAAAGTTTCATTAAAAACTATAGGGAAAAAGAAAAGACTAGAAAGGAAGAAATGAAAGACAGGAGCTGAACTGAAGAAATCAGATGGTGGCTGGAGAAGGCAAAGTAAACTCTGAGCCATGAAATTTGAAATGATCTGGAGTTCAAAAACCCAGAGATGAGTATGCCCAGCATTTCTCAGGCCTGATGGAATGTCAGAAATAAAAGGGAGGCTTACACGGCAATATTGCAGCATACCCCACTGCTACTCACCTGACTTCAGGGGCCAATCCCTCGGAAGTGGATAGTGTAGTCACCCTAGACTGTTCCTAGTCTGGACGCTACACTGAAACCTGTTCAGTCGTGCTGGTAACTGCAATATCAGTGGCATTGTTTTCCACAGTGCAACCAATTCTAGAAGAGTGGTGGCTAGGGAAGAAGAGGAAGAGTACACTCAGCATAACTCAAGCTCAAAGAACTGAAAAAAATCAAGACTCATTTCATACCACAGAAGGATTCTATGTGCAAAATACTGAGTGATGCAGGACTCATCAAAAGAAAATTATAGGAGTATGCAAGATCACTGTATCAAAGATGTTCAATTATTATAAGAGGCAACATTTTAACAGACTGGAGGTGTGGAAGGAAAAAATGCAAGCCAAATTGAAAGTGATGAAAAACGGTCCAGGAATTGATGGACTATCAATTGGAATACTTCAGTAACCTGGTGAAGCATTAGAAGCACTCACATATTTATGGCAAGAAATAGGGAATACAGATACTTGGCCAAGCACTTTGAAGAAATGCATGTTTCTACCTAATCCACACAAAGGTGACCAAGTGCATAAATTATTCTAAAATATTACTAACATCACATGAAAGTAAAGTTTTATAAAGGAAACTAGCATAAATTTAAGCTGTATTCAGCAGATTATATAAAACAAGGAATATCATTGCTGACTTAAGATGGATCATGACTGAAAGCAGATGTCAGCAGAAAGATGCTTATCAAGCTTCATCAGCTATCTTGAAGGCCATCCCTCATCCGGGTGTTTTCTAAACTCCTACTACCATTTTCATGGAGACCATTTGCTTCTTAATGAAGGTTGATGCTGCGCAGTGTGTGCACAGGGTGCTTG
>NW_022103920.1:26207145-26223749 GCF_000313985.2 Echinops telfairi
GACACTAATAGCTGGGGTGTGAAAGGCCATCTCTATTTTCTGAGTGGAAAGCATGTGAAGGCCAAAGTATGACACAAGCAAACCATTCACTTTATAGTAGATGCTTCTGAAATTTACTTCATCTTCTTTTACCTGGGCCTCATTTACCTGGAAGAGAAAGAATAAAAAAGCAATGAGAACCTCCCCGCACGTTTGTAAGAGCAGGCCTTCTTGTCTTACCTGGTTAGGAATGGAAATCTCCTGTGATCCAGAGGACGTGCTCACGGAGGCTGAGGATGCGCTCTCTAAAGCCAACACATTCAATGGCAATAGAGCCCTGTGGGCCTGTCTGGCTCTGGTACACCTGAGCTGGAAGGCACCTGGAAGCTGAGCAGGCATACAAGTACAGCAAAGAGCTGAAACTGAAGATGAAGCTCTGCTTGCAGAGATCCACGTGCTACAAGAGATGGTTGGTGTGCAGAATCCATCTTTGTGATACTCTTCGAGTCCTGAGGAATTTTGTTATGGGGCTCTAAGTGATCCTTTTCCTACATAGAAAAATCCACCTCTGGGAATGTCACCATATGGAGGGTGTAGAACAAAATAAACAAAGTTCACTGACTTGTTTCTATTGGTGATGTTACTGGATATTTTCCTGCTTGGCATCGCATTGCACAACAACTGAAAATAAGGATCTAAAAGAAATCATAAATGTCATTGGAAAATCTATCACACAGGTCTCTTTAGAACATGCTAAAGAGTCGAGGTCCCTTTAAGGACTTAAGTGGGTCTGAGACAAGGCATGGTATTTTCAAACACTTCATATAGAAATGAAAGATTAGCAATGAGTAAGGAATATCACAGTGTAATTGAAGCGTTTGAAATACAGTTTATAGAGAATTTTAAAGTATCATGGGTTTCCAAAACAAATCAATTTGTTCACGGAAGTGCTACAATTTGAATGCTCCTAAGAAGTGAAGATGGTGCGACTTTGTCTTGGGTACGTTGAACGTACTATGAAGACAGACCACTATCTATTGAAGGACATGAGGCTTGGTGAAGGAAAGGGTCAGCGTCACAGAGGAAAAGCCTCAATGAGATGGAGGAAAGTGGTGGCTACAACTGTGAGCTCAAATGTAAAAATTATTGTGCGAATGGCACATGGTCAGACAGTATTTTGTCCTGTTGAACATAAAATGGTTGTGAATTGGAACCTTACAAAAACAATAATTATTGAATAATGGGAATTTTTTGAATAATTGGATTGAATAATGGGAATTATTGAATATTGGGAGTTATTGAATAATGAGAAAAAAGAAGATGGAAAGAATACACAGTCACTGTAACAAAAACAGTTGGCCTATGTTCAGTGCATTCAAAAGCTGGACAATAAACAGATGTCTTTGGGTTATAGTGACGGAGGGACTATGCCATATATCATGGCCTGCCAACAGAACAAAGAAATCTTTCTAAAAAGAAGTTCAACCAGAATGCTCCGTTGAAGAAAAGGGCATCATTTCTTCTTGTACTTTGGAGACATCATCAGGCAGGACCGATACCTTTTGAAGGAAATTATGTTTGGTAAAATACTGAGTCCACAAACAAGGGAAGATGATCAATAGGACTCATCAGTGGCGTGGTTACAATAAAGGGCTCAAAGACAGCAACCATTGTGAGGCGGTGAGAGGAACTGGCAGTGTTTTGTTTGTTGTATGTAGTGTCGCTACGGGTCAGAACTGTCTCCATGGCACCTAACAATAACAATATTATCCTTAGATACATCAGGGTTAAAAAACTAAATAAGATCATCCATTTTTTCCTAAATACATTTTATGCCATAATGTTGGGTTGATATGGAAAATATTGGCATGTTAAGGATGATCAATGTTTCATATATTGTATATTCAGTTCCTGTCTGTACCAGTGTACATCCTCTGGTCTAGCCAGACTTGCAAGGTCGAATTTGAGTCATGATACAGGGAATCCAGGGCGGATGAGCCCTACAGGACCAGTGGTGTGAGTGACGAAACAGTGAGTGGGTAGGAAAGAGGGAACCGATTACAAGGAACTATATGTGACCTCCTCCCTAGGGGATGGACAACAGAAAAGTGGATGAAGGGAGACGTCAGACAGAGCAAGATATGACAAAATACCAATTTATAAACTATCAGGGGTTCATGAGGGTAGGGGCAGCGGGGAGGGAGGGAAAATATGAGGACCTAATGCCGGGGGTTTAAGTGGAGAGAAAATTTTTTGAGAATGATGTACAAATGTGCTTTACACAATTGATGTGTGTATGGATTGTGATAACAGTTGTATGAGCCCCTAATAAAATGTTCAAAAAAAAAAAAGAAAGAAAGATGCGAACTCTACCACTAAAAAAAAAAAAAATGTTTCATATATTGAATCCGGTGATCAGCTTTCCTTTGTAACTTAAGATTCGGCTCATCTTCTCATTGCATGCTCAAATAAAAGGTGGATGTGGTTGGAAAGTTTTCATAAATAATCCTAGATTATAGCGGAAGAGATTTATATAAGCAAAGTGTTTTGTCGGGACAATCCTTAGCTTTGGTGCAAATTTCTCTTTCTTGGCATCAGCCATACCACACCAGAATATCTTGACATTCAAGTTATTGAACTTTCAGACCCATCTGTTTACCCAGGAATATCAGTAACTGTACAGAAAAACTGTTTAAGGATGAGTTTATCTACTAAGGGATTAACTTTAAGTAGCTGATTATCATTGCTACATCAGTGTTCAGTTGTGTTTGTGTTCTTAATATGTGTGCACAGAAATGCTTAAAGGGAAGTTAATTGCATATAGATATATATTTTTTAATTTAGTAACATTTCATTAATATTTGGCATGTGGTCTCTAGTCCATTCAAAGCCAGAATCATTCCTAATTCCAAGGTGGGAAATGACAAAATCTGTCATTGAAAATATTAACAGTATTTTCTTCTTAAAAGTGACATTGTGTCTTACTAAAGTTAAACCTGGCATATTGTATTACTTTGTTTTTAATTAGCTTGACACTGCCTGGTTTTAGTATAAATAAGTGACTGTTAAACTGAATTATGAAATATGAAATAATCTACCATAAATTTACTATCTACTAGGTGATGATCAACTCTATACAATTCTTGAATTAATTCCAAAATATAAAATAAGAAATTTCCTCACATGTCTTTGTCTGAATAAAATAAAAGTTTAAAATCACATGATTTCCCTGGAAGAGCAAACATATAAGCTTAGAATTAGAAAACAGTAAGTGACCAGCGTTAATTACATGACCACAACGGCCTTACTGTCCAAATAAAACATCAGTGGGTAAAGTGCCCTGTCAGTGTTAGGGTCTGTAGCAACAACACTGCTAGAATGATAGGTTTCTGGGGAGCATTTATATTTTAGTGTTCTGCAGCAGTCTAAATTAGCAGTCTGAAGAATACCATTTCTCTAAGAAAAGTATAAGGATTAGAATTTAGATGCTGCTGTTTCCTATTTTTGTATCATAACCAGTGGATAAGATGGGGGGTGGGGGGAAGGAGAATGGAAATTCCAGAGCACTTAGTTATGCTTGTGCAGAATCTCCCCAGACCAACAGGGAATTTTTCAAACAGAACAAGGGGATAACGTATACTTTAAAAATCAAGAAAAGTGGATGTCAAGGTTGTATTCTTCGTGTATGATGAGCAAATGATCTGAGAGGCTGGACTATTTGAAGAAGTATGTAGCATCAGGACTGGAGGAAGCATCATTTTACAATATGAAATATGTAAATGACGCAAGCTTCCTTGCTGAAAATGAGAAGGCCTTGAAGCACATGCTGATGAGAATCAAAGACTACACCCTGCAGTACGAATCGCAACTCATTGTAAAGGAAACAAAGTTCCTGACAATTGGACCGATATACAACATCATGACAAGCACGTGCATGAGAACATGAGAAAAGATCAAGGTTGTCAAGGATTTCATTTTACTTGTATCCACAATCAACATTAGTAGAAATAGCTTCCTCAAATTGTCACATATTGTATTTGGAAAATACACAATGCACTGGACCTATTGAAAATGTTAAAGATCAAATATGTCACCCTCAGAAGTAAGGTGCTCCTGAGCCCAGCCACGGTCTCTGTAACTACCAGACAGGGTCATGAAGCAGGACAACGAATAAGGAAGAATACGGAAGAAACGATGCATTTAAATAATTGCTTTAGGAAAAGAATACAAAAAATAAAATGAACCTTCAGATGAACCAACAAATCTATTTTGGAGGAAGTACCATCCAAATGATACTTAGTAGTGAGCTTTGTACTTTGAAAATTTTTCAGGAGAAACCAGTCTTCGAAAATGGCATTATTCGTGGTTAAGTAGCAGCTCATTTGACAAGAGGAAGACCCTTAATGAGATGGATTGAAGCAATGACTGCAACAATGGCCGAAAAACCTAGAATCATGAGAAGGGTACAGAACCGGACAAAATTTCATTCTGTTGTAATCAGGAGTGCTATGAGTTGGAACGGACTTGATAGCACTCAGCAACAAGGAGAACGATGTATGCTTGTTGGTAGGTGCACCAGGTAGTTGAGTTGATTTTTGACTATTCGTGACTTGATTTGTCAGAATATAAATGCCCAATGAGTTATCTAAACGGTTACTTTAAAGGAGAGGGACACCATTTTATTGCACTACAGAGGTGAGAGTATATTCTAATTGTCTGGTAGTATTCAGATAATTAATTGGCGAGCTACAGTTTTTGTCCAATATGTCATCTTTAACAAGGAAGGAAACAAATAAATCATATTAGTTAAAAAAA
Organism: Echinops telfairi; assembly: GCF_000313985.2. Lineage (NCBI taxonomy): Eukaryota > Metazoa > Chordata > Mammalia > Afrosoricida > Tenrecidae > Echinops > Echinops telfairi. The sequence continues at coordinate 26,211,940 of NW_022103920.1, forward strand.
CTGATATAATAATACTATATCATAATATCATTATGATCCCTAAATGTGCAGTGAGTTGCAAGTTGGGTTGTGAATCTCAAGATCAGCTGTTTGAAACCAAGATGAGGCTTTCGGTTTAGATTTGCAGACTTGAAAATCCAACGGGGCAGTTCTATTCTATCCCATAGGATCACTGTGAGTTGGAATCAACTTGAGAGCAATGAGTTTGCCTTGGGTTGTTTTGTTTTTTTTGATTGGAATAATAGTATTATCGCACATGTTAGATTTTTTTGATGATCATTTAAAAATGCCAAGAGCGCAAATCAGATTCAGGAGGAAACATGAAAGAGGGATATCATTGCTGAGATCAGATGAGTCTTGAATGAAATTTCAAGATAACAAAAATATCTTGGTCTATATTTTATTGACTGTTCAAAGTTATCCATCGGTGTGAGTTATGACAAATAAAGGGTACTACTGCAAAAAATCGGAATTCCAGAAGAGTGTATGCTACTCATGTGCCACCTGCTCCAATTCCAAGAAGTCATTCAAATCGAACGTAGGGAAATTACAATGTTTAAAATCCGAAAAGATATGCAACCAGCCTGAATTCTTTGGTCATATTATTCAGTCTATATGCTGACCAAGCGATCCAAAAAGATGGACTTTAAGAAGGGTGTGAGTTCGGGATTCGAAGACTCATTAATAACTGGTGACAAGCAGGGGGCACACTTTTGCTCTCTGAATTGAAGAGGACATGAAGCACTTATGGGTGAAATGAAGCCAGAGCAATGCAGAAGTGGCATAACAAATAAGCAGAGAGAAAATGTTGTATTTGTTCAAGATTTCATTCTATGCAGATCTACAATTAATGCTCAGGGCATCAAAATTAAGAAATCCAAGAATATATTGCAATGGGGAATCTACTGGAAATGGCCTCTTTACAAGTTTAAGAAATATAAATGTCACTTTGGCTACAGGGCATCTGATATTTTCAATCACTTCCCAGAAAAATAAAAGCTAGAAAATGAATTAGGAAGACTGTAGAATTGATGCCTTTGGATGATGGTGTTGGTACAGAACATTTAAAGTACCAGAAATTAGCTGAAAAGCAAAAACATCATCCATTGAGAAGTACAGCCAGAAGGCTCCTTAAAAGAGAAGTCAATATTGTGTCTCCAGCAATTTGTCTGGAGGGAGCAGTCATTGGAAGAGAACAGCATGCTTATTAAAGTAGAAGGTCGGCAAAAATGAGTGCGACCCTCAAGGAAATGGATTCACACAGTGGCTACAACAATGGCTTGAATCTACGAATACTTGTGAGGTTAGTGCTTTCCTGTGGTGTACCTGAGGCAGCTGAATCAGTCAATCCAACACTACTTAACAACAGCAGTACTTTTATCATCAGATTCCTCTTTTATTTCACTCTGCCTTTCTCCTGCTTTCTATCTCCTTCTCTCCTTGTCCCCATCCCCTTTCTATGTCTGTTTTTTTATGTTCCCTATCACAAATCAATATCAAACTAACGGGATGTTCTCTGGAAACATGAAACCATGTACAAGTCACAAAGAATTTAGAAATCAAAAACACTTCATTAACTTGGAAGTATTTGTCAAATTAATGAAATAACAGTTACATTGTGGTATGCATTGAATATTCCTATTGCCATTAGCATAAACACATTTATATATGTGCTCTACATCTCTAAAGAGTTGAAGGTAGAATGTCATAGAAACTGAATCTGCCACTTCTCAAAAATACAAAAAACCCTCAAATGCTTTGGAATCAAGCTGACACATCGTCAATCTGTAGGACAGGGCAGAATTGCCTGGGGGTTCCAAGATTATAACTCTATGGGAGTAGCTCGCCTCTTCTGTCTCGCACAGAGTAGTTGTGGTTTTAAATGCTGACCTTACATTAGCAGCCCAACGCACTCTACAAAGACTGTACTGAGCTAAGATAAGCCAATGGCATGTTCATGGGTACGTTTTACCCTCAGATGGAGAAGTTTAGACTAAGTCCTTTTTAAAGATGGAATTTGAGTTGCGTTATACCTTAGCTATAAGACTGAGATGATCAGGGTCATGTGGCCAACGATATAAAAGTCAAACATACCTTTTCCTTCTTTCTCCCTGCCCTTTAGTTGATCCTGACTCAGTGGTCCCGGAGGGCGGAGTCATGCTGTCCCTGACAGGACTTCTTTAAAGGATTGTAAAGCCTTACTTTTCTCCAGTGGAGTGGCCGCTAGTTTCGAACTGCTGACAAACTCGTAACTTTGTGTGTCACAAACATACTGAGCAGGCTCACTCGTACCTATGCAAATTCCAAAGCATCGACTTTGACAGTAGCCACGCTTTTAAAATAAATACAAGTTAGCATTTCAGATGCACATCATTGAGAATTTATTCATTAACTCATTGGTCTTTGACTAATTTCCAAACTCCCTGTTGGCTTATCTAAGTGTTTCCACAGGAATTTGACAAAGTTGACATAGAGGTTATTAGGAAAGTCATTCTACATCTGGTTTCCTCCAAAATCCAGAGAAATAAAGAGCAACATTTTCCAATTGAAGATAAGCTTTTCATGCCAGTAAAAGAAAAAAAAATAGATCTTAAAGTTCTTTCATCACATTTTAAGAAATCAGCATGGGCAATAGGCAGAAATGACCTTTTGTTAAACCACCTTGAATTAAAAAATGTAAATAAAGGAATTGCTGTGAATAAAAGTAACATAAGTCTGCCTGACAAGCAAAGTGACAGTTCATATTCTAAAATATGTCACACTTATATTGGAATCTAATTTCATTTCTCTCCTACCACCAGGATATCTTCAAACAGATGCTTTTAAGAATGCCACACATAGCAACTCTGTTTACTCCCCATCACTTCCCTTCTGTTTTTCTTCTTTCTTATTGATTCTCTCGACCTAGCAGAAGTCTGATGAGTTCTGACTGGTTCAGTAACTCCATGACTCATCACATAAATTACTCTATAAAATTGCTTGTGTAGTCGATCTATACACTACCTGCATGTTTCACATATTATAGATGACAAATGAAGACCATCACGAATTAAATTGGGCTCTAAACCAAAGTTAAAACTCTTCAAAACAAAACTGCATTTTATTCAAAGAGTTTAGGAGAGCTAAGGTAGATCAAATTTAACATGTGCCCATGCACTGCTTATCTGCCACATGAGGGGATATAAGGAGATACTACTTAAAGTTCCTTAGAGGTAGACATTTGCATAGGGTCATGGCTTTATTCTAATATTAGAGTGAGTCTCTAAGTGGTGCAAATGGCTTTGTGGCCAATTATTAGTTGAAAAAATGAAGGGCTCAACGCTCCCCAGAGGGATCTTAGAAGGCTGTGGGATCTGCTTCTGCACCTGAAAGTTTAGAAACGCCCATGGAGAGCACTCCTCTTCTGCACAGAAGAGGTCAGTGAGCGTCAGTCAGATGGCAACTGCTTTGGTGTTTGATTATGATTATGTATTAGAACAAACCCAGTAGCAATTTTTAAAATGAGACAGTACTCATTCAAAATAAATGTTAAATTATCAATAATCAAACCTTTGGGTTTTGTTCTCATTATTAAAGATATTACTTTAATATCAAGTATTGTAATATGTGAGAAATTAAATATAATTGAGTAGCATCACCATGGAGCACATTGGTAGGTGAAGAAACCAGACGACATTACTGGATGAACTCATGTAATCTCATTGGCTTTCACGGGCTAATGAGTGTTTCATTGCATAGTTAACCTCTGAAATGTTCTATAAGTTTGTATTCTTGATCTAGCATTCAATAAAGAATGACATCAAACCTGATCCTTAAGTAGGAACAACATTTACAATTCCATCTGGTAAACATATTAAGAATTTCACATCCTTGAAATTCCTGTAGGTTCCAGCTATGGAAGAAAACATAACATGAATAATTGAAACAAGTGGATAGGGCACAAGTCAGAACCAGAGTGAAATTTGAGTCACTTAAATCATAGCCTTACTACCCAACTATAATTTTTTCTTAAACTTCCATCTCAAAAGCTTTCCAGATCTGAAATGAACTAATACATTTGCATTAATAATTGTGAGTTCATTGTGTCTTTTTTTGTTTACCTTATCTCGTGTCTCTTTAAAAATATCATAGAACTTAAATACTCCTATATGAAAGAACCAAAGTTTTGGTGTTTAAAGTTTAAAAAGACACAATATAGAATGATTCCAGATTAAAAAAAAAACTATTGTTGCTGTTATCTTCTATGTAATAGAAGCTCACTAGATTGCAGTTATTGAATCTTATATCAGCTTCTAAGTTATATCCACTCGACATTGACAGAAGTAATATCAAGCAGACGTTTCTTACTACAAGTAGATTTGGCTATCTGAGAACATCTGTAGAACTCATATGTCAATGTGCATTTTCCTTTTAGCATGTTTGTAGATAAATACATGTCCAGGCATGAATATTTTAGGCAAAATAGCATATGAGTTCCAAAATGATCATTTTAAGGGGATTTTATTACAGCTCTTGGAATAAGTGGTAGGAAGAATTATGAGTAGCAATCGTGTTGTAATACCATGTATATAAAGCAATAATTTCCAGAATGATTTGTTTTTTAATCTGGGTAATTAAATCGATGAACCGATGCGACCAGGTCATGGGAATAATTGCTAATATGATAGGGTCAAAGTGAACTGATTTGAATTTTTTAAATGTATTGGTAAGTAAATTGCTACATACTCCTATGAAGAATTCTATAGTCACATATTTACTTTTACTACAAATATAGTTACGGTTGTGGTAGAGCATACAGTGGGCACATTACGAGCATTTCTTAGATATAACCAAACACCGTGAGAGAAAGAACCACTGGGCCTAGAACTCCTGACGACAGTCTCAGAAATATCAAGATCAACCGACCTAACAGTCCACAAAGACAGTTATCCATCATCCTTTGGAGAGTACTGATTGGGATCTTAAACGCTTATGAGGGAGGGGAGGTCATGGAGTGGGGTGGATGAGGAGCTGATACTAAGGGCTCAAGTAGAAAGCAAATGTTTTGTGAACAATGAGGGCAAAAATTGTACAAATGGGCTTGACATAGTGAATGGATGTATGGATTATGATGAGTTGTGTGAGCCCCCAATAAAATGATTTTTTTAAAAAGCTTATGAATGACTATATGAGGAATGGGTTCTAAGACTTATTTGGCTTACCACCCTTTTCAGAAAAATAAAAATCGCTCAGAGCTCCTCTGGTAATTAATCTCTTTGTACTAAGGCCTATAATGCAGGATAATATGAGGTACTTGCTTGTGCAAGTCCCATGGCCATTCTAGCATCCCCAAATGGTGGTATCCCCCACTTTGGGAAATGGTGTTTTAATGCAGAACTATTGAATTATTGGGAGGAAAGAAGAATGATGAAAACTGAAAACACAGATCACTCATTAGTCTGAGGGACTACTGGACCATGAATCAGTTTCCATGACTCTGAGATCCGGAGGACCAGATGGCGCCTCTCTCTCACGACTAAATGATCTAAAAGAGATCCCATTGTAAGGTCCTGGATAGAGTTGGAGAAAACTGTGGCAGAACTCAAAGAGAAGTCTTTAATAAGACCAGGTTTACTGTTGGGAAGCGAGTGGTGGAACTCACGAGACTGTAGCCCTTAGTCATCCTAATGGCCTGGAAATAAACTCAGTCCTTTGACTACTTGGTGCTGGCCCAACAATGCGAGCTATCTAAGGGAAAGAATGACACTCCTGAGGTAGGCATGCTTTAGAATTGAAAGAAACAAACAAATGAAGTATTTGAGGTAAAAAGGACCCAGTTTTGAAGGATTAAAAAAGACAGAATAATGGAAACAGAAAAACAACAAAAGGGGAGGACATGGAATCGGTTATGTTACATTGAGGGGATTGCAAAGAATAAGATAAACAAAGTTTCTGAATTTTTGACTGTAACACTGATGATCTGTTTTATAATCTGCTACTCAGTTCACAACAAAGTTAATGGGGGAAAAAGAGAACAAAATATAAGCAACATGATAGCAGTATGAATATAATTTCTAAACAGAGAGTACAAAATATTTTTTTCTTTTACGTATGTCATAAAATTCCTTCTCGTAATTGTTTTTAATCATTTTATTGGGAGACTCTAACAAATTGTATAATCATCATTCAATGGTATTAAGCACACTTATAAATATGTTGCCATCAACAGGGGTACTAGTACACCCACAGTGAGGGTTTTGTTTATGTCTCCACAGGAAAGGGAGAGAGGGACCAGTCCCCATCCCAGAGCGCCAAGCCTTGAGGCCAATACACTGGTATGGAGCAGCGAGCTAACAAGAAGAACGATGGGGCTGGGCCCAAGCTGAGCTATTTTGACCCCCTCCCAGAAAAAGGTAATAGAAAAGACAACAATGAAGAGATAGCCAGGGGATAGCCAGGGGAGAGAGGCTGGTCTGTCCAGACCACAGGGAGCAAACTAAGAGGGAGAGAGAGTGGGTGGGAGGGGAGAGAGAGAGAGAGAGAGAGAGAGAGAGAGAGAGAGAGAGAGAGAGAGAGAGAGAGAGAGAGAGAGAGAGAGAGAGGCAGTGGACCTCAACATGTCTCCAAAAGTCCTGGGAATGACAAAAAGCATTTTTAAAAGATAACAGGATTGCAGCACATCCTCATTACTCTAAATTACAAAGTGAGCACACAAAAGGAGAACCAGCAGTATGGAGTTGATTTCAATTTCTGATGACTGGGTTTGTCCAGAGTGCTGGGCTCCCCAGTGTTTTCAAGACATCTCTGGATGGTGGAAGTTGAGGACTGTTTCCACCTCCAAATCTGAATAGCAGTTGAAGATATAGCTGTCTGTGCCACACGGGCTCGGCCACCTAAAACTTGGCACATGTATTTCAAAAGGATAATACAAATGAATTAATTAACATGCTTACTGAATGTGAGGAGGGAAATAGCTACTGGGTGGAGGGATGACAGAGAATGAACAAGTCAATTTTACAAGTGCCTTGCAAAAACTGAAAGCAAAAAGGTACAAATTGTGTTTGCATGCCTCTCATTAGCAAAAATCAAAACTGTCTTAATAGGATGTTAAAAGTATTAATTTACTTTTCCTCCCAGCACTGTGTTGCTGCCGATTGCTGTTCAAGTCAATTTCAACTTGCTCTCTCTTTTTAAAAAAAGTATTGCAACTTGGATTGTGGTTTCAGATGGTTGGTTTTGTATTCCACAGTTGAAATTGCTAACCAAACTCCTTATCTATTACTCCTCCCCTGCTCATTGATTTCCCTTCTGACTCCTGTGCCTCATCTGCTTACCCTTCACCCAAGTCAGTACTCATCAACCCTCTATCCAGTTTATTCTCTCTTCCATGGCCTCCCCGACCCCCACCCCTTGACAAACTCCAAAGCCTTTTATCTTTATTTTGTACACCCCCCCACTTTATTTATAACAGAGGTCTCATATAATATCTGTCCTTTTGTGATTGGCTAATATCACTCAGTATAATCTTCTCCAGGGTCTATCTATGTCATGAGATGTTTCATGGTTTTTGCATTGTTGTTTCAAAGATGCATCGTATCCCGTTGTGTATTTGGACCAATGTTTCATCATCCATTCTTTGACTGGTGGGCATTATGTCGATTTTATTGCTGTTGTAAATGTTGCTGTGATGAACATGGGGGGCATAGAGCTGTTTGTTTTATGCTCTTGCTTCTTTGAGATACATAAAGAGCAGAGGGATTCATGGGGCATTTCTGTTCCTAGTGGTTTGCAGTGGTGCCTTATTGCTTGATGACCTGGTAGGGAGGGTTGGAACTTCTCCACAGGGCTTTCAAGGCTGACTCCTCCAGGGCAGATAGCAGACCTGCTGTCTTATTGTTCTTTGGTTTGGTTGAGTCAATAACCTTTACGCTACTAAGTCAATACTTAATGATGTACACCACCTAGGAACCTCTTCTGTACCCTGATAGCGGTAAAGTTCTCATGATCTGTGAGGAAGAGCTCCAATATTGAGCTTGGCAAACGAGGACTGGTCTATTGGGGAAATGGACTCCCAGTGGTTAATTTTAGCTAAATATTGCCCCAGAGTTCCACATAAAGTTTATTATAGTTATTGATTTTCAATCAGAGAGAAAATTACTTTGAAAAGTGTACAGCAGTATGGCATTGAGGCTGTGATTTAGGAAGTACAGGATGTCGGAACATAGTTCTTCCCTAATGGCTCAAGTTCAGCCTGGTCATTGTCAAACTCCTGCGTCTCCACTGATGGGAGCACACTTGCGGGATGATCCTGCAGTTCCCTTTCCTCTACCTGGGATTATAATGGGATTGACAGGGAAAGGCTCAACATGAGACTGGAAAACATCTTCTCTTCACAGGTATTCTTTTGTGGAAAGTACTCCAATTGCTACTAAAGCCTGAGATCCCCCAAACCTAGGTTCTATGTAGTTACAAACGCACAGGCCGCTGACCAGAGCAGAGCTCCTACATTTACATAACTTTCCAAAATATGTGGTCACATTTTCCACCCTACTATTGTTTCTAATCTGAGAAGGATCAAGGAGTCAAACTAAGAAAATGTAGCAAAAAGGCAGAGCCAAGGTGGAGCTATTTTAAGGATGAGAATACAAATGACAAAACTCTAACGATATGAATTTTGTTTGCATTCCTCTATCCCCTGCACTCTCCCCCCATCCCCACCTTGCCTCCAAAAAAAAAAAAAAAAAAAAAGATCCTGTAAGTTTGTCCTCGCTCTACGGCTATTACCATTGACATCTTTCCTTTCTGAGGAATCATTGGCAATGGCCTGCAATGGCAGTAGCCCTGTTCCATGATGTCAAAGAAACTATAACTGAACGTTACGTGTCGGGTCGATGCGTACACTATCAAGTCAATTCGGCTCCGAAGCGACCGTAGCGGACAGAGGAGAACTGCTTCTTAGTGTTTTCTGCGGTTGCACATCTTGCCTGGAGCAGACAGTTGCATCTTTCTCCCTGAGCGTCTGGTAGGTTTGAACAGCCGAGCTTGCAGTTAGCAGCCCGATGAGCAACCTGCTGTGGCTTCAGCTCTATCGAGTGTCTACATTTTTCATCGCCACCCCATTTCCTGATTTCCGGCAGTAGAGAACATGGGCATTTAAAACTAGGGAGTTGTTTGAATATTCCAACATCTCCAATAGTCTATGTGCCCTGACGATTGAATATAAAATACCTTTTAATTGATCTTCATTTTTCTGATATCCTGAATTCTCCCAATTTACTCACAAAAGAAATAACAGAGAAAAGGATTGAGAGTAAGTCTGTAGACTTCACGTTTTTCAAAAATTTTGCTGTAACTGTTTTTTTCTGTCCCCTTAGAATTCATTGTGAGTTTTACTGCATATTTTAAATCATCTTCTGAAAATATGGTTTCCACACATTCAGTGCACAAAGGAATTCTCCACGGTTATTCTCCTTTGTGTAGGCACGAAATTGATTGTGCTAAAACTTGGTTTAATATTCAACAACCATTTAGGTAACATTTAGTTCCTGGTTGATGGCTCCTTGTAAATTATACAGGTGGAAATTAATCCTTGGGAAGCAGGCAAATGCTGGCATACCTGGAAATAATACAGCACTCAGAGATATACTGCACTCCCCACCCCCACACTCATATTTCAGTGTTCCTTTTATGAATAAAAAGAGAGATGCATTTTTATTGTTTAATGTTTACTAGTGTCCTCCAGGTAACTCAAAGTCATTGAGTGACAAAAACTGCCTGCTAAATGGTGGCTCTAATGCAGCTGCGCCTAAGCAATGTACTGAGAGAAATGTAAGTCAGCCTTTGGTCCCCGGCCTCATCTTTTAAACACTCTGCTGGTACCTAGGGACTACCTAGAAATTAATATTTGGGCTCAAGAAATGATAAATTGTCAGTCAATTTTATCCAATTTAAAGTGACATTGTTTTCATCTTTATGAATAGTGGCATTTTATGTCTTCTTACCAATTATGAAATGATATACATTTGCTAATTAAAATTCATATACTAAAGCCTACATTAATGTAAAAATGTGATTGTATATATTTACTTATTTTTGGTTATGTGCTTATTTAACAGAAAAATCCAGAAAACTGCACTTAAGGTCATTTGAAAACTATTCCCTTTTACAGGTGAAAAAGGTCATATTTATGCAGATTTTATCTCTTGTAAATTTTTATTTCTTGTTATAAAGCACTCATCATTTTTTAATCTAATAAGCTTTATATATTGCACTATCAACTCTATATTTAGGAGACATTAAGTTATATTGACTTCTGTTTCTTTTATGTAAAGATAACTTTATTATTCAAGTGTAATGAATCTGCTGAGGAATAAGAAAATTATTTTTGCAGGTTTGGCACAGAAAATAAATGGCAGTAAGTTCAGAGTAGAACACAAATAAATAATTAATGACTTGGCCATTGTATGCCCCACTGAGCATTATAAAAACAACATTTTTATATCCTCTTCTCTAATTGTCTTAAAATAAATCTTCCAATAATGAAAAATTAAAATATACAAGTATACACAAAGAATTAAAATTAATATATACAAGTATATACTGTGTACTGATGCCTGTACAACTACAGAAAACAATTGTGAATTACTTTTTGGTTATATTGCAAAAGAACTACACATTTGCATAAAGATAAGTCAAAAATATTAAACTTTGATGATTGAAATTAATAGAAAGGAAAGCAAACTTATGGCACTTGGAGATATATTGTTAAGGTAATGAGAAGTTCAATCAAGAATTTAGAATCATAAAATAATACTATCTCAGAAAGCAATTTTTTGCTATACAGAACATAGAGATGAAGCATTTAACCAGGCCAGGTCTCATGCAAAAATACTTAGTCTGTATATCTTGGTCCATAGTATAAAATACCATCAAGTATGCAGAATAACTTTATAGAACATTGTTACTTATACACACATTTATATTTTAATTTTATTTCTCCACAACACTTTTGAAGCTGACTTATATATAAAGCCAAATATCAAACCCATTATCAAGCAGTTGTATTCCAATTCTTAGTGGCCACATAGATATGCAGATGTAAACAGAAGAGAACATAAAACACAGGACATCATTGTTGATGTCAAGTGGACTTGGATATAAGCAGGGTATACCAAAAAATGTACTCGTATTTTCTTGACAAAGGTATTTGTCTCTGTGGATCATAATAAACTATTGAGAATAATGCATCCCGAACACTTTGTTGCATGCATATGGGACCTATACATGGATTTAGAAGCAGTCATTAAATCAGAGCATGGGAATATAGCATGGCTTAAAGTCAATAAAGGTGTGCATTAGGGTTGTATCCTCTCAGCACATTTATTCCATCTTTATCTGAGAACCTGGACCATATGAAGAATTCGGCATCAGTGATGGAGAATTGAAGGAGGGCTTATTTAACAACCTGCGATACACAGATGACACAACCTTAATTACTAAAAGAAAGGAAGTCTTAAAGTCTTAAAGGAAGGTCGAGAATGGCAGCCTTCAGGGTAGCTTACCACTCAATGTACAGAAGACCAAAATCTTCACAACTGGACAATCATGATAAACAGAAAATATTGAAGTTGTCGTGTATTTCTTGCTTATAGCCAAATATATGCTATCTTCTGAAAAACTTGGATATTGACCAATGTTTTGAGACACTGAATCTGTGTATTCTTTTCATTTCCTTTAGCTGCTTGCCAGTCTTTCTCCACTGTTTCCCCATAGAATCTTTGAATCTCGTGATTAGAGACTTGAATATTTTCTTCAGGTCTTTCAGCTGGAGG
>NW_022103920.1:26224860-26226822 GCF_000313985.2 Echinops telfairi
AGCATGCATGCATGATTCATACATTAATTCAATATGTTACATTTGTCATCTCTCATAAGATATGTTTATATTAATAGGCACTTTAAATATGATGAATGTCAACACTTACCACTAATAATTGCATACAAAAATTATTGTAAATTTGCTGAAGAGTTGATAACTCAGAAAATTATAGCTAATGGAAACAGTTGCACAAATTAATTCTAGATTAAAATGACAGGAGAGTTTATGGTTTATATTAGGAGGATCATATTTCTAAAAACTGAATACACTCAATTTTCAGTGTGAGATTGCTACATTTGCCCAACATTTTCACCTATTCATCCATTTTAATTAAGGATATTATACTTTCAATTATCATATGAGTTAGATTTAGTTCCAGGCATTAGAATATGGAAAACATCAAAGTAGTGTATATTAATAATATCTATATTTTAGGAATTTCTAAATCACTTTACTTAGGAATAAAAACAACCCCAAGATCTGTCAGTACTAGGAGTTGCTAAGAAATTCAAGGCTATATAAGCATTGATTTGAAAAATGGGTACAACTGTTTCTCCATGTGAATTTCACTGAATTCACAGAGGCTAAATGCGTTTTGGAGGCACTACTGGGTAAGTGTTAAGACTGCTAATCTCAAGAGCTGTGGCTCAAAACCACCAGCCACCCTACAGGAGAAAGATGAGTCTTTCTGCTCCTATAAAGAATTACACACAATGGAGGATTAGGCATCCCTATAAAACTGTGGAAACGATGAGGCACCTTGTCTCGTGGAAGGAGTTGGAGAACATCGTGCTGAATGATGTTAGCCAAGCACAAAAGGAGAAGTACAACTCGAGTCCACTGAGGTAAGTTCAAACAACAGAACTACATGGGGGAAAATGTACATCTTGCACAGCTCTGGGGCCGACGACCAGATACCCTGGCAAGAGCCAGACCAAACACCGCAATGCATATGTCATCAAAACAGAAAAGGAAATAAAAAGGATTAAAAAGATGCAGAACAGTGTAAGATATGACAAAATAATAATTTACACATTATCAAGGTTTCATGAGGGAGGGTGAGCGGGGAGGGAGGGGGAAAATGAGGAGCTGATGCCAAGGGCTTAAGTGAAGAGCAAATGTTTTGAGAATGATGAGGGCAATGAATGTACAAGTGTGCTTTACACAATTGATGTATATATGGATTGTGATAAGAGATATATGAGCCCCCAATAAAAGGGTTAAAAAAATAGATGCAGATAGCAATGATATGGGAAGCCATCTCTCAGCCCCCCCCCCCTACCCTCATATGCCTTTATGGCCACAGAGGGGTAGGGGAAGGAAAAAAAATAAAAGATGATAATGTGGAAACAGGACACTTATCCACCCAAGGGGAGGGTCTTATTTATGTCTCCACAGGAAAGGCAGAGAGAGAGTAAACCTCATTCTGGGGCTCCAAGCCTTGAGGGGGATGTTCTTTCTTGGAGCAGCTTGTCCACAGAGAGGGCAGCAGAGCAGGCCCCAGCTCCAGACATGATGTCCCCTCCCTAGATGCCAGCCCCATAGAGGACAACACTGAGACACATTCAGGGAGAGCGGCTGACCTGACTAGCCCACGCGGGGGCAAACCAGGAGAGGAGTGCCACCCATCAGCATGGGCAGCAGAGACAAGAGGTTCCTGAGCAATCTCACCAGCAGACATCTGACTCAGGGTCAGTGCTTAGCAACTCATCTGAACTGGTTGGGTGAGATTCTCAAGGATGCACCCCCCTGCCCACCCCCACCCCCCACTGAAAGTTAAAGGTATAATGGCATGGGGGGTGGGGCACTAGATCACTCCAGTCTTGACTGCAGGAAGAGCAAAGGGGTCAGGAAGAAGGCAAGCCCCTCAGACATGAACATTGAGGACTAAAGGGTGTAAGTGTTATTAAGTAAGCAGGTCAAGGGAGATGGATCCCGGAAGAAAAGGGGAATGGACAG
>NW_022103920.1:26232597-26259942 GCF_000313985.2 Echinops telfairi
TCTCATCCAGTGACCCATCAAAAAAGGAAGTAAATTAAAAAATTGTCTGTGGTCAGTTATAACATGTAACAAAACCACAATCTTATTGCTTCAAAATATAAAGTTTTTTGGGCAAGTGTTTTCTGCTACTGGACATTGAATACTATTGAACATTTTAAAAGGAAATTATGAATATCCAATATGCATTTGATATTTATACTTAAGGCTGAGATAAGTAAAATCAGAGTCTACGTATATTTTCTCAAAGCCAAAATTGGCTATGCTTCAATTACCTACTATATACCAAGTATGCTCATAATGAGCTTATAAAGGCCACTGAAGGATAAAAATAATTAAAACTCCATGAGTATTGTTTATACCTTAAACTCTAATTGCAATAAAACCATGCTGTAGAACCCTATAAAAATAGAATACTTGACATGTTGATGTGTATTATAGAGTAAATTCTGATTCATAGCATAACTACAGGTTATACCAGCTCATAGAATTTCCTAGACTGCAATCTTTATTTTTCAAGCTTTGGTAGCTCTGTAGTCAATGGTTATACTGTTGACTAGGAAGTTGGCAGTTGGAACCCACCAAAGGCTCCACACACTACTTTGGTAACAATTTACACATTGGAAACTCCACTCTGTCGCCTGAATTTCTTGTGAGTTGGAATTGACTCAATGATAGAGGATTTGTGTAACCTGGAAAATCCTTCGGGAAGCAAATCTCCAGGCTTTATATTTTTTTTTCCCCCATGGAGACTGGGGAAGTGGAACCATCAACTCTCAACTAGGACAGGGCTCTGCATACTCCAATTAACCCATATAGATTAGGCGGTTCTAAAGATGTGTGTTTCCAATTCCATCAAAGAAGAATACTTAAAAAAAACAAACGTGTGTTGTATATTTTATACAATTTTAAACAATTTAAAGATATATATAAATGCAATATTTTCAAAATGAGATTGTTTACAAATGTAGACAATAGTACAAGCAATTTTGAAAAGCTTTGTCCACAATTATTTCAAAATAAATCTACTTAAATATATATAAATAAATAAATATAAATATATTTAACATATAACATAATATATATATTTAACAGGTTAATTTTCAGTGAGACCCTAGAGGCTCATGAACTGTCCAAAATCTATGTGGGAGAGCGTGGGTGTTATTAGTAGGCCATTCAATTTTGAGTTTGGTTGGCACTAAGTGGCTGTATGTGTAATGTTGATAAAAATGTTGGCTGCTTCACTCATGCAGCTCTGGTGTGATATGCACAGCCTGGCACAACCTCTGCAGTGACCTCTGCTAATTCAACTCTGCCACGGGGCTCTTGAGAAGGCTGCAGAGGGGTGCACTAGTCCCGCAGAAATAGTCACCCATTTCTCATGTTCCGAAAGGTTGGAGAGAAATAATATCCTTCACATTTTCAGGCCGTCACCTACCATAAAAGCCCAGTGCACGTGAGAAATTGAAGTGTCTGATATTATTCAACCAACCAACTGCTTAGCTAATTAAAGTGACAACTTCATTTTATTAGACAAACTATAATTTCCTACTCAAAATAAGGTGAATGAATATATTCACTAGAAAATGCTTTTTTTCCTGATGCACCTGCACCTAGTAATTAAGCTGTGATTTGCACAACTTCGCTTCTTTGTTCAGAAAAGGCACATTTTATTTTGCATCCCACCTGCATTCAACGCAGAGTAAGGCTCCGCAGCAATTATGTAGTTGTATTTAAAAGACAAATAAAGCATGTAATTATAACCTTAAACATTAATTTGCAGTAGCACTGGAATTGGGGCTTGGATTTTAACAATGCATTCAAGGGACATGGAAGACACAAAGTTAACTTGAAGGATGCCGTCATCTCCAGGAACGAGGCCGGATGTTGATTCTCTGGTTCTCGAAAGGGATGCTCTCTTCTTAAAGGCAGGTAGCTGTTGATGCTGGACAACTGGGCACCAGAGTTTCCAGGTTGTCATGAGCAGACTTCTTGGTCTTTTGTCTAGCAGGATAGAATTCTAACTGTATATTTCTTTTAAGATTTAACAAAAATAAAGACCAAAAATAAGTAGACATAGTTGAAATGAACGTACAGACCGCTGGGTGAAATCTCTTCTGTGAGTACCATCTCTGCCCAGAAAGGTCAAAGGATTTTCCGAAGTTTATCTACTATGCACACATGAGGCTACCAAGAGTCAAAATCAACTTGAGGGCAAATGGTTATGTCTGTCTTAGTTATTACTATTTACTATGACATTCCTTTTATTATTGTAAAGCAGCAAAAGAAACAAGCTTTTTAGAAGCAAAACAAAATCCTGTTCAACATTTAAATGCCCAACTAATGTCAACTGACATAATTTCCTTATGCAGAAGCAGGTATATCCATCGCATGCTGCAGGAGTCGCTCTGCACATCTCCGTGGGGCATACAGTACTTCATCTGCATCATGGATATTGATATGCATGTCTCTTCCCTACCAGTTGTTAAACTCCTGGAGGGAAGAGTGTGTATTTTCTTCATTTGTATACAACACCACAACATCATGGTGTCACACACATAGGAGGCACACCTTGTCAACATAGTGAATGGAAGCCATTAAAAAGTCTGTGCATGAAAAGACAAATAACACAAAGATCAATCAAGTCCATCATACCTGCAATCCAAGGGTAGCATTATCTGTATATATAGCATTTAAGATATAGGTGATGAATCATGATATAAAACAGGCCCTCCTTTTGGATACATTATTTCATGGTCCACTTATTCATTAATTTCTAGATATATTTTTTATCCAACAATGCAGTTAAACATAACTTCTATAGGAGTCTAAAAGGAAAAAAAGGGCCATATTTTATGGTTCTATCAAAAAAGTCCTTGATACAGTGACTAGATCAATATACAGCCTTCCTAAGTTTTTACTATACTGTAAGAAGAAAAAGTTTACTTAAAAGTATGACTGGTTAGTAGTTTATAATACTGAAGTATTTAGTTCAATGTTTTGTGGGAGATAAACTGGTGTAATTTTTTTGAGTGGTAGCTTAGCAAATCTATACATATTATTATACACTTTAATCCTTCCAATTTCTATCTTGATGAGAAATAGAAAATTAGAAGTTTCTTTCTAGCAAAAGAAATCTAAGTGTTTTGAATGATTTCGATGGATTCTTTTCAGAACCCTTACTACGGCGGCGGTGTCAGGGACCGTCCAGTGGGCTCTGTCTCATAGGCACCTGCTGCGCACTAGAGGGAACCCTTGCCTGGGCCTGTGTCATCCTGCCGCTTGTTCCTGTTTGGGCCCACTGCGGTCGCCATTATCACAGTCCATCCACAGAGGGGCTTCCTCTCTCGCACTGGCACTCCCTCGACTGCATTAAGCACGATGTGCTTTCCCAGGGACTGGTCCCTCCTGATAGCAAGCAGACCAAGTAGAGATTTTTTCCTCGGTGCCTAGTGAATTTGAAGCTTTGTCAACAGATGGCACTGGAGGGACACTGGAGGAAGAAGGGGTTTCTGCCCCTAATTCTGGTGTGCCTGTTTCATATTTCATCTACCATATGCCAGCTGAATGCAGGTAGGCAGAAATGGTGCTCACCTAGAGAATTTCAGCAGTTCTGCCTTTATAAGCTGTTTCCCAGAGACCTTTGAAGGGCAAGACCATCGTTTGCTAGACTGAGTGTGTGGCCTGATTGCTCTCTCATCCTCAGTTACCACCATGCCTTCTGCAATGAGGGCTGTTGGCAGCTGGGGAGGACACGTCAAGATTTGTCTGTTCATTGGTTACTGCCTGTATGTCTTCTTTATGTATAGTTATCTTTATCTTCTTTGTTGTTTCTCACTTCTCACTAATTAACAATGCCTACTTTAGCACTCATGATCTTTATCCAGTTTCTGCATCTTTTTTTATCTTCTCTTGAACTCTGACATACTATTGACTACTTGATTTTATGTTTAGTAAGATATCCCATGGCTTTTCTCCTAAGTGATTTTCTATTACATGATATAAAATAGGAACAATATGAAGTCAGTATAAAGCCACATTGACTTGTATTTGAAAATAATTTAAACAAAGATACCAAAGAGTTTTAAATTTTCTAACAAATTTTAAAATCTACGTGACAATTTGAACTGAATTTATGGCCTAATCTGCCTGTGTAGTTTTGAGAAACCTGTCCTTTACACACACAGATGAAATGCTCAAGCCTGTGCTTTATTTTGACTGTAAAAACATTGTATAAAATGTTTGAAAAATAGTAAAGTTATCTATGTGATTATGAATACAAAAGTTCCAATAATTGTTATGAATTTTATTTCCAGAAAAATCGGCCTGTTTTACTCTCACAATGGAATAACAAGTTTAGTAAATATTCGGAATTTAGAAAGATACAAAGACCACTGTTGTTGATAGGTGTCAGCTAGTCAATTCCAACTCATGGCAACGCTGTGTGCAACAGAGCAACAGACTGTGTGCAACACAGCAACAGACTGTGTGCAACACAGCAACAGACTGTGTGCAACACAGCAAGAGACTGTGTGCAACAGAACAACAGACTGTGTGCAACAGGGCAACAGAATAACAGACCGTGTGCAACAGGGCAACAGACTGTGTGCAACAGAGCAACAGACTGTGGAACAGAGCAACAGACTGTCCAGTCCTGGGTCAGTCCATTTCTTCAAGAGTCTTCCCTTTTTTCTCTGCTTTTCTATTTTTCCATCTGACATCAGGGATGCATCTTTTGTTTTTTGTTTTGTCTAAATTGGCTTGATTTTTACCAAGTAGGATGCCCTTTTCCAGGGACTGGTCTCTCCTGATAGCATGTCCCAAGTACGTGAGAGGAAGGAAGAACTACTCTCATCATTTTCCCGGTCACAGACCACATATGTGTTCTCCCTGGACTTTTGATTTCTGGCTCCTGGATGGAAGGTCGGAATAGTGAACTGGACTTTGCAGTCTTCACTGTTGCTGTTGGTAGGCACCATCAAGTCGATTCTGGTCCATACTGACCTTCTCTGGGCACGACAGAATGTAACTGCCTGGTCCTGTGCCATCCTCACCATTGTTGCTGTGCCCCTTGAGCCCCTTGAGACAGCCACACTGTCGATCCAGCTCCTTGGGGGCCTGCTCCTGGTTAGCTGATCTTCCATGTTACCAAACATGATGTTCTTCCCCAGGGACTAGTCTCTCCCGATAAGTGTGCAAGTAGGTAAGACAAAGTCTCCACCCTTGCTGCTAAGGAGCACTCTGGCCATACTTCTTCCAAGACCAATTGGTTAGCCCTTTTAGCAGTCAGTTCAGACTCAGAGAGACCCTGGGAACAACAACACAAGACACTGCCCTGTCTTGTATCAGCCTAACCACAGTTACCGAGTTGGAGCTTGTTGCTCCGGTCACAGAATGGATGCATCTCGTAGGAGTCTTCCTCACTTGCTGATGAGCCTCCACTTTATCCACCATGATGTCCATCCCTAAGGACTGCGCCCTCCTGCTAGCATGTCCAAAGAGATGAAGCTTTGGTTGCCTTGCTTATAAGGAACATTCCAGGTGTATTTCTTCCTAGAGAGATCTGTCTTTTTCTTCCGGCAGTTCATAGTAGATGCAATATCATAATAAAATACCACATAAGGCAATCCCAAAAAGAAGGGCTCCTCTTTAGTCTTCCTTATTCATTGCCCAGCTTTCACATGCATATGAGGCAACTGAAAAGACCATTATTTGGGTGGGACACACCTTTGTCCTCAAATTGTCACCTTTATATTTTAGACTCCATAGAGGTCCTTTGTAGCAGACTGGCTCAGTGCAACATGTCGTTGATTTTGTGACTGCTGTCACCATGAGATTGATTCACGTAAAATAAAAACTTCAATCTTTTCTCCCTGTGCACACTACTGCCTCATGGATCTAGATGCCAGGATTGGTGTTTTCTTTGTACCCAGTGCTCTTCATCAGGATGCCCTTCGTGTAGTCTTTGCTTTCATCAAGCAAGGTTGAGTCATCTGCTTATCCCAGCTTGTCAACGAGTCTTCCTCCGAAGCTTATGTGCATGATTCTTCATGTGGTCCACACTTTCCAGATCATTTGCTCAGTATGCAGATTGAATCGTATTTTGAAAAGAGACAGCCCTGGCATACACATTTCCTAATTTTAAACATGCAGTATCCTCTTGTTCTGTTGAAGCATCTGCCTCTTTGTCTATGTATTAGGGACCCATGAGCAAAAGTGTTCTACAAGTCACACTCCGTGCAATTTCATCCCTAAGTTGTTTTGGCCAAATAGTCTAACGACGTTAAACAGTTCCTTATCCCACCTGAAAACTGCTTCCTGTGTGCTTTGTGTTCAGCCAAGAGTCATTGACATCATCAACCTGTCTTTGTTCCATGTCCTTTACTGAATTGGCTTCATGTTAGGTAGTCCTTTACCAATGCACTACTGCAACCCACTTTTGAAAAAAGCTCTTCCAAAAATGTTTATTTGCATGTGATATTAATAATATATGAGTTCTGTTGAATCACTTCTTTATTGTTGGAGGCTGGGGATATGTAGATAGACATGTCTCGATCTCTTCCCAGTGGTTGGCCAGGTAGCTGTCTTACATAACATTTGGCATAGATGGATGAGTGCTCGCAGGGCTGCCTCCATTTGCCCCAGTTGATCTCCTGTCTAGTCCTGGAGCATCGCTTTTCACCAAAGCTTTTGTTGCAACTTGGACAGGCTCCTTCACTAACATCACTGCTTGGTCATTTGCCACAATTATATGGTTGAACGTAAACTGATTCTCTTTGATACAATGGCTCGGTGTATTCTTTTCATCTTATTTCGATGCTTCCTACATTGTTCAAGATTTTACTCACAGAATGAGTCAATACTGCAGGTTAAAAACTGAATTGTTTTCTTCAATCCTTTCAGTCTGAGAAAGGTTGAGTTTTGCTTCCTACCTCCTGGTTTTAATACATTTAATTATAATAAGATACTTTGGGGTTTTTTCCGTCATCATTTGAAATCTTTTCTGCTCTTTTATTTAATCATTCATTCATTTTGCTTTAGCATCCATAGTTATGCAATGGGTTCTAATTCAAGGCTAACAGTTAGAAACCACTAGCCATTCTGCAGGAGAAAGATATGCTTTCACTTCCAGAAAGAGTTATGGTATTGGAAACCCACGTGGACAGTACTTCCCTGTTCTATAGGGTTAGGATGCAGGAGGATCAATCTGATGGCGGTGTTTGGAGAGGTTTTAACTACCTACATTCAAGAGCAGTTATCAATCTCTCTTTGACATCCATTTTGTTCCTTCACATCTATTTTTTAAATGTGAGTATATTCCATTTTTATATCTTGTCTTTTGTGGGCTTGTTTTAGTTTTCTTCATCAACATGAGTGTGGATAAGAACAGGTGATGGTTTTCCACATAGAGGTATGGCTATTATCCTATCACTGATAACATTGTCCCTCACAGCAGATCTTGAAATATGTTTACCCCCCACAATTGTCACTCTGGACTTAGTAACCATGTGGCTGTCCAATTCTAAATGGCGAATGTATTTAAAGTCATTGATCTGTAGGATATCGATTATTATATGTTCCGTTTCTTTTCTATTGACTGTTGGGTATCCTCAGTACATACTTTGTATATTCCTCATTCGTATTATTAATGTAGGTTTGTAACTGTTTCTTCTTATTTTGAGTCATAGCACACCCAAAAATAAATGGCTCCAAAGTGTTATTCCAGCCACCTCATTAAGATTTCCAATATTAAAGGAAGCAACTCTTCTCTGGTCATATTCTGGGTTCTTCCAAACAGAGGAGACTTGTGTGTAAGACAATGTTTCCACGCTCTTCTATGATTTTCACTGGTTTGGGGATGTTTTTTGTTTTGTTTTTCCCCTGATGTAAACTGACAGTTTCTTCCTATCTACTCTACCCTAGAAGCTCCATTAAAATCTCCATCCACCATGGAGACCCCTGTTGATACTTGAAATATCAATGGCATAGCTTCCATCCCAACACACAAGCCACCAGAATACAGCACACTGACAGATGAATATTGGCCAGTGGTTTTAAGTTATATAAAATACTCTCATTAATCCCTGCATTCACTGGTCCATTCAAGACACATAAGGCAATTTCTAACCTTTGGGCGTCTAGTCACCCAGTTCTCCATGGGAATACCTTTGTTGCTCTGCCTATCTGATTTTAAATAGGCCAATGCTGTCCGTCTCTTTCAGTTCTGAGGAAACTCATTTCTGAAGGCATGAGCCTTGCATTCACATGTTTGCATTTTTGCAGATACTTCCTTTGGCTTATTAGGTGGGAAGAAAAAAAGCCTCTTGCCTTTCAACCTTTTATGTGTGAAGCAGACACTGAACATATTGTTCTGCAAACTCCAGGGGGCACAAGTCAAAAGGGGTTAGTTCCCTTGCAGTGCTTCTTTGAATTGACTAGAGGGGTAAAATGAGCATTCTCTTGCCCCTTGGGGCAAAAGAATGTAACACATTAAAAGCCACTCCCTAGTAAACTTCCCTATATGCTCCTTTTTTTTTTTTTTTTATAGGCTAGAAGTGAATGATCATCCAATCCAAGGAGAGTAAATTTTGCCCCTCTCTTTTATGTCCTTGCTGGGTGATCCCTATCTCATTGAATATTGTCAAATTCCTTGTTTCCCATTGTTGGAGTCTACATCTTGGGAGCACTGCTGAGCACAGAGACAGTAGTAGTTGTGTTTAACATCTTGATACATTTACGTACACAGAATGGTCTGACAGAATATTGCTGGAACTGAAAATTCTACATAACAACAATATGTAAAGGAGTTATGTAAAGTCCGGGTACTCTGCAAGTAGACTTACAATGCAATACATAGACTTATTCCCAGGCAATTTTGTGGGAGAGATGAATTAGTATCGAATCAGTCTGCAGTCTTCTTTGGAAGAGCTAGGATATGGAAGTTGCAAGATTCTATCATTAGATCATCTAGCAGTCAAACATATTGTTTGACAGACAGCTCATCAGGGGAAGGAAGAGCTGTCCACTGTGCATGAGCTAAGTCATGTAACATGGGTCGCTTACATAGAACTTTTTGGAAGTTTTTAGGGATAATTTTCCCGACAGTCACATTACAATTAATTCAATGCTCTTCTGCTTATTTATTAATAGACCAAGGGCATTATTAAGGTCTTGATTTCATCTGCTTTGTTCTTCACCTGCAACAGCTAATTAGAACAAAGAAGGCAATTTTGAACTTCAAATATGTTGCTTTGAATTCTTATGAGATTGTTTTTATTAGAGTTTAGAATATTTCTGGGACTCAAACTCCTCACTCTGTTTATAGTTTAGAAATAAATCACAGTTTATTATATACAATGGAATGTTAAGAAGGTCTGGTGGCAGAGTGGGTTACACATTGAGCGGCTAGCCACAATGGAACGAATACATTTATTGACTTTCAATTAGCATCTATCAGGTATCTTTATGTGTATGTACAACCATTTTACAGGGTGGTGGAGATATTGACATAAAAATACATTAAGAGCAAAATGTAACAACAGCAAATCAGACCATCGACCGTGCTTTTTTAAAGGTGTAATGAACCTCTGATAGTCATAAGGAAAATTATTTCTGCTCATGGAAATTAAGTGAGGCTTCCAGAAGCCAGCATTGTTGGGGTGTTTCTCTTGAATGCTGCATTCATAAAACCCCGTGTCAGGGTCTTAGTTCTACCATGTCTGCGTCCATCATCAGTGTCTAAACAGATCTTGGAATAGGTCGTGATAATATTTACTAGATGTTTCATTGAAATAGCTTATTGATAGCATTTCATCTATGAATTCCTAGTGGGTAGGCTCTACACGTTAGATTTTGTGGTGTGCAGATAGGCACCCAAAGCTCATTTGTATAGAAAAATATTTAGTTTTCCATTTCATCATTGAAGAGTTGAGCAGTCCAAACGTATATTATCTGATGTCCATTTTGGAATGATATATTTTAGAACTCTAAATGACAAAATGGATGATATAAAACAATGTGGTGTGTTTTTCTTTTCCATCAATTTTGGAAGCACTATTGCTAGAAGGCAGGTGGAATTTCTGGAGAGCGTATCTGTATGTCAATGTGCTGTAATCTTCTTAAAACTGTGGCAGACAGTTTTGAACAAGAGATCATCTGGATTTACGAGATAAGTTAGGAGACGATTCTTTGGAGGTGTGAAGAGGTATGTTACAGCATTCGTGCCTCTCCTTTACAAACGTACTGTCGATTCAGGACCTTGCACAGACCCTCCATACATATTTGCTGACTGAAGATGTGTAACTCCATGATCAAGCCCTAGTAAACAAAAAAGCATTCTCTTCGTTCAGTGCTTCTTCTATGTCTGAATATTTTCCTGTTACCACACTTCCTCAACATGTGTTCTTCCTCTGGTATGTATATCTTTACTGCCATAGAGTTTGTCCTCTGTAGACTGGATTTAGAAATGTTTTCTGTTTGAAAAGCTAATCAGTGAATCTACCAGTCTGTGTGTGAGTGCATGTGTGTATGAGAGACATATCTTTTGCATGTCTTTTAACTTCTCTGAACACTTAGTATTTCATACTTGACCATTTTTAGCTTTAAATAAAAACTCATGGATCATCGGGCTTTCCTAATGTTTTAGGGTTTATTCCTTCCTTCATGTCTTACTATCCTGGCCCCACCCCCACCTCTTTGGTAACCAGCATTTTTTCTTTCTTAAGTCAGTGCACCCATTTGTTGAAAACTAGGTAAGTCTTCTCCTATCCTTCACTGACTGGCTTTTCCATGGTCATCTCATATACTCACAAAGCAGAAATGCTGCTGCGTCTAGGGGCTTTCTCTGGTGCCGCGTTCAATTTCTCACCTTTAACTGCCTTCTCGTCACTTAGATGTAATGAAAGTGTTACTCTGGATATCACTTAGATTGTGTAGAATTGATGCTCAGCATGTAAAAAATTCAAGTCATTTTAAATTTCTCTAATCACACCTCACTAATTTTTCTTAAGAAACTTTTCTCCATATGCCCTCATTTTTGCCTCTAAGGTACATTTCTCTGGGCCTCATACCAATATCAGTACAAGTGGTCATTGAGTGGACCCTACATCATGGTTATCTCAAGAATATCACAGTAGAATTATGCTCCTTAGAGGTTATTCTATGGCTCTCTTTTTAAAAATCCCATCTCTTATTTTTATTAACTTTGCGTGCTCATTTGAATATAATTTACATAGGAAATTAATTTCCAATGTAATACCTCCTGCAGCTTTGTTGTGTGATTTGGTGGTAATCTCCTTAATGTAATAGCACTCTTCCCGTGTCTGCGCTTTTGTCATTTGTGTCCTTTCCAGCCATTTCCTGCCTTCAGAACTTCATCTTTGAGCAAATGCAGCCCTTTTGATCTCTTATGGGCCATTGGTCTAAGGAGTGTGTACCTTCCTGGTATTGTTGCCCATCTTTAAACCTGCTTATCGTTTGACTACAAGTTGAGCCACTGGAGTAAGTTCAGGTCTAGGCTCCCAGGGTGTCTAAATATCATAATACACCATTCTCCCACAAACCAGTAAGCCTGATCCTTTTTTTATTTTGAATTTTGTTCTACAAATTTCTCCCACTCTATCCAAGACCTATTGTGATTCCTTTCAGAATAGGCTGCATTTTAATGGGTACCATCGAGTTCATCTGATCTCAGGGTCATGGAGGTTGAGGTCCTGATGGTCCATTGATAATTTGGACTAATCATCACCATGTGTATTTGATTTTATTCCCCTTTCTTTGCTCTGGACCTGAAGAGACCACCAGTTACACATTAGATCAGCAGTTCTCAAACTGTGGGTCATGACTCCTTTGGGGGTCGAATGACCCTTTCACAGGGGTCGCCAAATTCATAACAGTAGCAAAATTACAGTTATGAAGTAGCAACGAAAATAATTGTATGGTTGGAGGGTCAGCACAGCATGAGGAACTCAAGGGGCTGTGGCACTAGGAAGGTTGAGAACCACTGCAAGAGGCAAAGGTGGAAAGATTTCATCTGACATACTTTGGACAAGTTGTCAGGGGACATCAGTCTCTGGAGAAGGACCTCACCTTTGGGAAAGTGGAGGGGCAGTACAAAAGAGGAAGGCCCTGGGAGAGGTGGATTGGCACCGTGGCTGTGTCAATGGGCTCCGGCCTAGGAACAAATGTGAGGACCAGACGATGTTTCGTTCTGTTGTAAATAGGGGCTCTATGGGTCAGAGGGGACTCGACACATAAACACAACCAGAATCCTGAAACTCTCCGTGTGGCGCCCCTTTCTCCATGGATACGCATCATGTTGAGGTCAATGCAAATTGAAGATTCATCCCAGGAAACTGGTTTCATTCAGCAATGTACTAATCAGTCAGAAATAGACATGTAGTCAAACTTTTCTTTCTTGGTAGTAGTAGGCCCTTTTCTCTGTTCACATGTTTAATCTCCCTTGTAGCTCAAAAAGACTGACCCAAACTACAATTTAATTCTGTTAAAAAAAAGTTTATGGAAAGTAAACACTAAATGTTAAGACAAACTATGAAGCAGAGATTGTCATACTGGCTGACCAAACGACCTTTATGATATGCCGAACCCCATATCTCAAATGTAGTGTAATGCTAAATGTTACACATTTTATGTCAGTAAATAGTATCACATAGTTTCATTTAAAAGTTAATAGTGTATAATTATATTGGATTTACATAAGCTGGTTTGTAAAGAAAATGTCCGTTTTCTATCATGCCAATTTGACGTGTGTCCATAGATATAGGTATATAAGAAATGTCCATGAAGCTAGTGATAAGCATGCTCAACTTTTTTTGCCTTGCCAAAATTCTGAATATATAATGAAGGGTTGAACGCGAGACCATTTGACTTTAGACTTGATACTGAGCTCCCAGAGGCAGCTATTCATTTTCACTAGATGTTTGGTTTCAGCTAAAATGTTTTCATCATTTGAATCCCGTATGTTCTTCTGTATTCATGGCTATATTTGCAACACATATAAATACACATGTAGACATATCCTCCACCAAGCCTGTATGTATATATTACAAACCTACATAGTGTGTGTAATCCCACTGGCCTTTCCACAGCTCTTTGACTTGAATGGCTTGCTACACGTGCCCTTGAAGACCATGGTGAAAGCTGTTATTGTAGGCGCGTGTGGCATCTACCTGGGTTGCTTTCACTTTGTGCTCCTCCCAGAGTGCTCTCCTTTGGCCTGTTCTTTGTTTGCTCAGGTCCCTATGAGTGACCATTGTCAGTGGCCGTGAGTCTACAGTTTTCTCTCCCTTTCCTTTCACCAGTGTTAGTGTCTGTGTGATGGCAGAGTGGTTATGAGTTCTGCTGCAAACAGAAAGATGGGCTCTTTGTAACCAACAGCTTCTCCTGGGGGTGTGGGAAACAACAACAATGGGACTTTCTGCCCCTGTGAACATTTGTAGTATCAGAAATTCATAGAGCAGTTTTACCCTGTCTTATAGGGTCACTAGGAGTCTGGATTGACTCTCTTGCAGTGAGGGAGTCGGTGATTTACCTACCCCAACCACTCACCCCTGGTACCCCTCAAAGAGGCTCCTTTCTGTGTGAAGCAATTTTCCTGACTTTAAATCATGGAGTCTCAGGTACATTTTATAGACTGCTGTGTTCATCTCTCACACCATGGTATCTTCAATTGCTTGTGAGTATGTGGAAGCTGAATAATGAATAAGGAAGACTAAAGAAAATTTATGCCTTCAGATGATGCTTGTATGAAAGAACATAAAATATACTATAACCTTCCAGAAGAATGTAGAAATTTGTCCTGGAAGGAATATAACCCTCTTAGAAGCAAGAATGGTGAGTGTTTGCTTCAGGGACTTGGGACATGTTATTAGTTTGGAGAAGTCTCTGCAGAACGTTATGCTTGGTAGAGTAGAGAGTAAGACAACAAGAGGGAGAAAGTCCAATGCCGTGGATGAACACAATGACTGCAACGTGGGTTCCAACATAGCAATGCTTTTTGTTTTTTTCCCCCTCCCTCCCCGCTCCCCCCATAGCAATGTTTTTAAAGATGGTGCAGCTCTGGGCAGTGCTCCAGTCTGTTCTCTCTGGTGTTGCTTATCCAGAACCACATTGACAGCATCTAACTGCACAATCATATACCATCTAGATATTTAGATGTATAAATATGATGTCGTTTCCATTCACATATATTACTTAAACTAGATAATGGTTTGTATAAAGCAAAAGTGTAATAGTTAAGAGAACTTGAGCAATATTTTTTAAAATGTGGAATTCAGATGACTCTGAATGAATTCTTTTCTCATAAAAGTTCTTTCTCAGAGGACATTTATTATTTAATATACATGAGTTGTTAAACCAAGAGCAATTAAGTCCATAGGTGACATAGTTATATCTTTTAAAACAAAGTGACACAAAATGAAAGCAAACGTATGTTTCTCATTTTATATGTATTGTCTCATTAACAATTAGGAAAATCCCACCTAGTATCAATTTAATAGAAAAAATCTTTTCTTTTTATTAACATGCATAATATTTTTTGCCTCACCAACATTTAGAATATATAATGAAGAGTGAAATTCAGAAGCATTTTACTTCAGACTGTTTTGATTTTAAAATGCATACATTAGTATCTTTGTTTTTTGCTAAATTTTTAAATCATCAAACTCACTTTCCAGTGCATTTCCCAAACCAACCCAAGAACAGAGGAAAACGAACTGAAAGTGTGTATACTAAGTGAAGGAATCATAGCAAAGATGTAAGTTTAGCATCAAGATGTTGCTATAAGGGAGATGTCAGACAGTGTAAGATAGGACAAAGTAATAATAATTTATAAATTATCAAGGGTTCATGAGGGAGGGAGGGGAAGGAGGGAAGGAAAAAATGACGAGCTGATACCAAGGGCTTAAGTAGAAATCAAATGTTTTAAGAATGATGATGGCAGCAAATGTACAAATGTGCTTGACACATGGATGGATGGATGGATTGTGATAAGAGTTGTACAAGCCCCCAATAAAATCATTAAATTAAAAAAAATTTTTAAGAGATCTACCTATGAACCATATATGTGTGAAAATATGTATAAATAATGCAAATTATACACACACAGATGTACACACACATATATAATAACTACACAATGGAATCCAAATAATTGTAATAAAAAATAAAAGGAGCCCTGCTGGCATAGTAGGTTAAATATTGGGCTGCTAACTTCAAGGCCAGCAGTTCAAACACACCAGCTACTCCATGGAAGGAAAATGTAGCTCTCTGCTTTAGTAAGGATTTACAGTGTAAAAAACCCTATGAAGTAATTCTACTCTGTTCTATAGGATTTTTAAATTTTAGAATCAGCTACTGATGACTGGATTTTGTTTATATAAAAGATAATGAAGAGTTATCAGAATGTCTTATAATATGGAGGAATCTAAAAGACATTATGCTGAGTGAAATAAGTCAATAAAAAAGGGATAAATATTGCCTTTTTAATACTTTTATAAAAGGACAAAAATAGATGTTATGGTAGTTACATAATCTGGTGTCAATTTGGATCTTAAAAGGAATAAGAGTGAAGGGGTGGAGTTTACCTTGTCAATCCGTCACTGCCAATGAGGCTTCTGTGTGGGCATGGCATTCCCCTACGGATTCTGGGAATTCTGGTATTTTCCTCCTTGGAGGCAGGAGACATTGCTCTCTCATCTCACTCCCTGGGAGACATTGCAGCTGACAAGACACATGGAACTATGCTAGTGCCCTGAGCTGGAGAAGCCATGGGTCTACCCTGATGCAACCAGACCTCTGGAGCCAGAGAAGCCACATACTGACCCATGCCAGCACCGAGATGCTTGCAACACCCCTGAATCCAAAGACTTTCGACCCACTGGTCTGTGATCTTCCTGCATTTGGCATCATTACATGTGTTTCGTGAGTCTGAAAAGGACTTTACAGATTGGTATCAGACATATGGGCTAATATAGGACTTATGGGCTTGGACTAGACTGGGTTAGGATGCTTTCTTAATGTACAATTACCCTTTATATAAAACTCTCTCTTATACACATGTGAGTTTCGATGGATTTGTTCTCAAGTCTACTCTGACTAATACAGATGTATATACAGAAATCAACCGGTGGTAGAAGGGGAAAAAAAGAGGAATACAGTGGAAATTTGTCTTTTCTGGCAATGGAAAGGGTGATGGAAAATATGAGTGAAGTGTATACAACTTGACCAGATTTAATGATGACACTAAGCAGCACACAAAAGTAAACATGATTTTTAATAGATGCTGTAACATATGCTATACTGCACCAACTGTAACAACTGAAAAATACATGAGTAATTGCATAATTAGAGATGTATGAATTTATGTGTACAGAAGAGCACATGTGTGTATCTATGGGTGCACATATAGGCACATATATTCACATACATAATAAAGCATATAGGGTTCACAGTCATAATCCATCAACGAGGAGACAGGAAGCTTGATTAATGGAAACTGAGCAATCAGAATGGAAATAATATTGATGTAATGTAGAATATGTAACCAATGTCACTGAAGAGTATGTATAGATATTGAAACTTGGAAGCTAGTTTGCTGGTAACTTTCACCAGAAATCCTATAAAATATTTTTCAAATAAACAGAGCTGGTTGAAAATAATTCAGTCATGCTAGTCAACGCAGGTAATCAGATCTAGGTGGAAAATGATAAATATTACTTCTTTTAATTGTATAAAATTCAAATATGAGAGCAGACAAATTCCAAATTAACAGAAGTCTTTTCCCTCCAAAAATACTTGTAGAGTCATTAGTGAAAGTGTTAAAAATAATATTGGTGTTCTTCTAATTTGTTAGCAGAAAACAATCACTTAAAATATTTAGCATTTGTCTGCAGGCAAACATTTTGATAACTATTGAATGTAATGGCTTATCTTAGGTCACACAGGAATATTAAAACTTTCTGAAAGTTTAATTTGTTATTTATTTTTAAATCAACACAGTTTACATAAAAGCAATACACATTTTGAGTAATGGAAATTTTACATTATATATTTGTTAGAATTTCATGACATTTTTATTGAGATTTAGAAATTCAAAGTAAAATGAATACTATAAAAGGGATTTACATGTTAGTTTTGCCTCATAAATGTAGATGGAAAACACACCTATCCTTATAGAACAGTTTTCTGTGGTAGCATGGAATCTTTATTTTTAACCTGGAATCTAAATAATATAATGCAAATAGCTATAATTGGAGATTCACACATTTATTATTCAATACTCATGGATTTCTCTTTTAAGAATTGTTGTTGTATTACTTTTATTTTTACAAGACCTTACAAAGACAATGTGAAAAGTTAATTAAAAGTCAAACAAGAATATTAGTGAAATTCAGGTAAGACTTGATAAAACACATTTTAGTATTGGTCTCATTTGACTGTATTCTGAGAGGTTAAGATTCAATCAGGAGACCTAGTGGCACTAGCATTTACTGTTTACACACACAATTGGAGTTGATTGTCAGGGAAAATTTACAGTAATTTTCACTGAGAATGTGAGCCACATATTTGCCAGAATAATGTATATCTTAATACGGCATATGGGCATTGATGTGGTAAGTAATGATTTTCTGACTACCAAACAGTTCTATCGTCCTCAGGAAGGAAACACAGTAGATGTGGGTCCAATAGAAAGTGTGTTGAAAAAATTAGATGGTGCCTGGCTACCAAATAAAATAATGTCTGAGCTCTTAAAGGCTTACTTCCAAACCAGCAGCCATCCAAGGGAGATATCAACTAAGTTCCTATGGAAGAAGCACACCAACCTCAGTGACTGAAGGACTGTAAATCACATCATCCGAAGCTGAAGGAGACAAGAGTGTCAGGGCCTACATGGCGAGATTCTGTTTTGCAAAAGGCTCTGGATGAGACTGGAAGCCCATGATACATTCGTGAAACCTAGACAGGGGATAAGGCTCCAGTGATTCCCCTATCCAGCATAGAGGGTGGGAAGAAACTACTTACCAAATAGAGTGCATTGCAGAGATATTATAAGAGACCAAAATGATAAATTTGACTTGAATAGTTAAAACCTTGCCAGTTGATTGCCTCTCTGGAACATGTGGGGCCTTATCTGGTTTTCAACATTTCTGTGTTATTTTGTTTTTCTGATTTTTTGTCTCATTTTTCATATTGGTTGTTTATCTTTTATTTATTTTGTCACTGTGTATAATCCTCTTGAATTTTGGGGGGTTTTGTTTGCTTTATGGCATCTGAAACCCAGGATTGATGAATTTATAGGAACAGCAAGTAAAATGAGGGTTCCTGGGCAGGGGGGGGGTGTTCAGTGGAGTAGGATGTAGTGGTAAAGAGGTGCTGATATCAAGGATTTGAAGGAAGAGGGTGTTTTGAAACTGATTGTGGTAGCAATTATACAATATTGCTTGCTGTGATTGAACTATGGAATGATATGATATCTGTAATAGTTCCCAATAAAATAGTTTTTAGGATAAAAAAGATCCATGGAGAATTATACATTGGTTGTTACAATTATCCCTTTTAAATATATTTTATTTATCATTAAAAAGATCAAAAGAGGCATTGCATTGCATAGGGTAAATCTGCTGCACAAAGTGTTGGAGAACAGTGCTGTTACTCTGAGGACTAAGCTGTGTGTCTTTTACATGTGAAAGGTGGACTTTGAACAAGGAAGACTAAAGAAACTGTTGATATATGTAAATTATGGTGTTGGCAAAGAATATTGAAAGTACTATGATCTACCAGAAGAACAAACAAATTTTGTCTTGCAGAAGTACAACCAGAATGCACTTTAGAGGGGGTGACAGGAAGACTTTGTCTCCCATATTTTTGGCATACTTGGTAACGTGAATGGTGGCGAAAAAGATGAATGTCCTCAGCAAGGTGGATTGGCACAGTGGCTGCCACAACGGGCTTGAACTTATGAACAATGGAGAGAAAGTGCAGGACTGGATCGTGCTTCATTCAGTCATCCATAGGGTCCTTATAAGTCAGAACCTAATTAAGGGCTCCTACAGACAACAACAACTCTTCAGAACTCAAAATAATCCTTTACAAAGTGATGTGATAAATATCCCATAGTTCAGTTTGTTGTGAAAGCCCTTCTCTACTTTCCTATTGGAATACACAGGTTAGCTCTAGCATTCCATGCTTTATTATGGTTTAAACATGCATAAAGTCTCCTGTGATGTAAATCACTGTTGAGCACTCATCAAGAAGTCTACAGTGAGGTTTTTGTTGACACCAACTCCTGATGGCTTTCATATCACAGAACTGAATGATGCTCGGACCTGTGTCTTCCGTATGATTGTTGGTATATTTTAGACCATTGTTGGAGTTACTCAATCCATCTCACTGATGATTTCCCACATAGTCAAGGGTCATCATTACTCAAAACTTTCCACCCTCTAGATTGACATATAGATTGACATATATATCCAGTAGATAATCTATTTCACATATAACTATTGGATTAATATGCCGATCAATCTTTAAAAAGGGTACTAGTTTGTAATAATACCTTTCAGAAGCATTCTGCCAACAATGTTTCTTTCCTCTGAAATTTTCTATATGAATCAATTTCATTCTTTACATATAAACTAGAACAGACAAGAAAGTCAGTTCATGGTAAAACAACATTATTTAAAACATAGAACCTCATCAAGCCCCGGAGCTAACCACTCAGGAAATATTTGAGGGAACTGAGTGAATGTTTCCAAGTCTAGGGCTTCAGACTGTTCATTTGAATTTTGTACGTATACTACTGGCTATCTGTAGTGGGTGTAGAATTATCTAACACTGCCTTCTGTATGCCCACTAGGGACATTTTTTTCCTTTTTTTTTAAGACACAGGGCTATCTTTGATATCTTTCAGTGGTACTTTGTTTTCGCTACCAAATTAATTTTTGATCATTGCAACTCCCAGGAAGAAAAAGTGGAGGCCATAAAGCAACATGTGTAATAGAAATGCCTTGTCATTTCCAACTTCCAATTTGAGAACTATAGAAGGTCTCATCCATTTTCTACTCTGGAAGGATCTTTAGTGTTCTTGACTATTAAGCATAAACTGTTTATGAACACTTAGATCACTCTTGAAGAAATACTGTGATTGGAGTTATTTAAGAATACCATATAAATTTTTATTTGAAGTCATTTCCAGCTCTATTTTGAAATATATAAAATAATGGAATAGGGATATCAGCATGATTTAGTGTTTTCCTTACCAAACAGCTCTGCTTTAGCAGGAAACTAGGTTTTAAGAAATAAAACATAAAAGAAAAAGAAAGCATTAGAGAAGTCTTGTTCATTAAGAACTCCTACAAGCGGTTAATTTTTTTCATAATATAATATTGAGATAAATAAAATACTGAAATAATTCTACAATAAAATCGCCTAAGGCATTCTTAAAATGGCATTTTGTGTAAGCATTTTCTTCTTTGTAGGCTTTGACATCACAGCCTACCCTTTCCCTTAGAATAACTTTAGCCTGTCATGAAAACAAATGTTTTTGATTCAGCATCTTAATTGCTATATTTTTAATTCACCAGGGCAATTCTGAAAGAATGATTGTATATTGCATACTTTTTGTTTTAATGTTCACTTTGATAAATTTACTAATAGGCTTAGAATCAAGATTTTTTTCTTTATTAAAAAGGAACATTAATAAGATCTTGGTGGTAGATTTGAAGAGGACTAATTCCCAGTCTTCTTCAAATGAATCAAATAAATTAGATTAAAGTATAAGGAGTTTTAGAAAACCAATAACAGGTTGCGTCCCAGCATTTTAATAGGGAACTTCTCAGGTCAAAAACCAGTCAGCCAGTGTCTAAGAAAATATCCAGATTCATTAGAACAGGAGACTTTGCTGCAATAGGGATCCTGGGGTACAGAAGCACAAAACCTGGAGCAGAAATCCCTTTGTTAATAAACGCATGTGTTTCTTTCAACAGCGTGTATCCGCGGTGGTTTTTACCACCCCTGCTGATTTCAACTAGCAGGTAGCATTGGGGTAAATCTGCTTCACAGATTGCTTTCAATCCTGAAGAGCAGCGATTTTATTTTGAGGATCAGTGTGCACCTGACTCAAGCCATGGTATTTTCAGTCATCTCATGTGCATATGAAAGTTAGACGATGATTAGGCAAGACCACAGCGGGGGAAATGATTTGTTAGAATTAAGGAAGAATGTTGAACATACATGGAGCAAACTGTCTTGGAAGAAGTGAAGCCAGAATGCGCCTTGTGAACTCGGAAGGCTGGAGTTTGGTTCGAGTTCTTTGGCCACGTTATGAGGGGAAAACAGTTCCTGGAAAAGAATCACGGTCAGTCAGGAGAGGGAAGGTGAAGTGGAAGAGCCTCTTGTGAATGGACTGACGTCATGACGGCAGCAATGGAAACAAATGTAACAAGGCTTGTGAGGATGGAGCAGGCTAGGTCGGGGCTTCTTCCTACTACACATGCATGGCGTCACTAGGAGGTGGAAAAGGCCCAAGGACGCGCAACAACACGAGCTGATCTCTGATCATTACATTTATCAGTAATGATCGTAATGGCCTTCATGTTCAAACAAAGGACAATGTGGAATAAAAGGATCAATGCTCTTCTTGAAATTATTGAAGCCCTCTGAATATATTTGTGTTTATATTCTCGTCCGGATGTAAAGCATAGTGCCTTGTTTTATAAGAGAAAGGACTACGCAATCTAATGAACACTCATTGCATAGAAGCTTCCTCTGGGGGGTACTAAATTCACTTTTTACAGTATATATTCTCAAAATTTCTTAAAGTAATCTCTTTGCTCAGTAATTGCAAAGGATATGAGACTAAATGAATCACTGTTGAAGCATTTAAAATGCAGTTTTCCTGAAGATTGAAATCAAACTGTAAAAGTGGTTTGTTTTCTTTTGGTTGCTGTGAGGCATATTCTTTGTGTTTGCAAGATAATCTCTTGAAATAGCTCTTGGCTAAAAAAGAGTTTTAAGTTGAGCATTGTCAACTTATGTGCCTTAATTAAATGGAAAGAATGATTAGAAACAATGAAGAACACAAATAGTAGGTCTATATCTCAATCATTGTGTCCATGTAAATATGCCTGTGGTTCTTGAAGTAGCAATAGAAACCTAGTTTCTTTGTAATCACTGACTATATTAAAACATAGAATATTTCTGACACCTTCCAAGACATACTTACTTCTAGCAGCATGGACCAATTTTGCCTGTTCAAAACATCTTATCAATCATTCTAACCTAATGTTTCTCTACCTCCTTTATTTCAGCATATTAAGTATAATGCAGTAGTTAATTCCACAGTCCACATATTATTTACATGTAGCACTAAATTTCTTTTTAGTGCAGCATGTGAATGATAGGTAAAATAATTATGATTTTGAACATTTTTTAATATAAAAACTTTCCATAGGCCAGGAGCCATTCAAGATATTGGCTAGATTTCACTACAGACTGTAGTTGGAGACACAAACAGTTAAGCTATGAGCTGACTCTTGGCTGAAAGACTGGTGCTTCGAATTCATGCAGTAGTTCCTTGGATGATAGGCTTGAAATCTGCTCTGAGAGCTTACAGTACTGAAGTCCCAAAGAAGTAGGCTCCTCTGCATGCATGGGGTCACCGTGGGACAGAATTGACTGCATGACAACCAACAGTAACAACATTCTGAATGAAGGAGTGTTTTCAGCAAGTCTTGTCCAACAAAGACTTCTCAGTTATATTTTAATCCGACTTTTCTTTAATTCTAAAATTCTTACAAAACATGCAAAGAAGAAATGTGATATTTCTGGTTTGTTTATGAGTGTGCTTTATAAGGAATAGAATCAGATACCTCGAAGAAACATTGACATGGATCCCAACCTTGGTATAGGTAAGAACGCAGTGATAATTCACACAAAGATGTTGTCAAATAGTCATATGGAGAGCCTGTAACATACTACATTGAATCAGGATTTTAAACAAGGAAAGACTATAAACTTTTGTTTTTATCAATTTTAAGCCACTGGCATTTCTGCAGTTTTTAATCATGATTATTATCAGTTGAGTAGGTTAAGGAAAATGAAAATAATCTTAATTTGACCCTTAACAAACATTGTAAAATACCATCTATCAGTCTGGTATTGTGTTAACCATTGCTATTGTTGTTGTAAGGTGCCACCCACTTGGTTCCACTCATAGTGACCCTATGCACAACAGAATGACACAATACCCAGTCCGGTGTTACCATCACAACGATCCCTATGGTGGAGCCCATTTTTGCTGCCATGACATCAATCTGTCTCAGCAATTCCCTTCCTCTTTAGCTGCCCCACGACTCTTCCCAGCATGGTGTCCTTCTCCAGGCACTGGGCTCTCCTGACAACATGTCCCAAGTACGTCAGACAAATCTGTCCATCTTGGTCTATGTCGCCTCTTTAGATTCTCATATCCTTTGTAATAGCTACACACATTTTTAGACAAGATTCATGATTAGAAAGTTTATTAAGGAGGCTGACAGGTTGTAACAACAACGAGAAATGTTCATGGTACTGTTGTTTACCAGGACATGTTACAAAGTTCTTTCAGGCCTGCTAATAAATGCCCAAAGGGACATTTCACTGTGCTGTAATCCTCGACCCGAAGGCATTCAGTTCATGGGTCAGCAAACACAGCTCCCTGAATGAAGTGACCCGAGGCACACCAGTCCATTAACACTTAGCCCAAAGGCGCTCAGCTCTACTTCTGTGGGTCAGCAAGCCCGGCTCCCCCAATAAGTGCCCAGAGGTACCCCACTCCAAATAGCCAGCCTCCTGCACAGAAGCACCCAGCTTTACTTGCTCTGTAGGTTGGGAAGTCCACAACTCCGCTCCATGATCTAGCTTCTGTTTCTGCTGGGCTCTTCTAACGCGACCGCTGTCTTCTGGATCCAGGAGGTTATTGAACAGCAGTCTTGGGTGTAGAGGATATGCTTCACTCCTGGCTATTCCTGGTCATGAGATCCATTCTCCTGCTTCCCAGAGGACTCATTTTATACACAGCAGGAGGCGTGCCAGGAGATCCTGTTCACCATTACAAGTGCATGCTAGCAGTATCTTCTTTAGTAGGAGTTAAAGATTTTGGCTAGACATAAAATTCTCTGCACTTTCATGTCTTAGTTAGTCTCATAAATAAGTAAGCAGTGTACCTTCACCTTATGTTGTGTCAAATTATTTCAACAGATAGTGCATTTTGACATTTGTAAGTAATTTGTGGGGAAAGTGAAATTGAATAAGGAAGCGAATGCCACTCACTTATTTTAGACATATATGCACATACAAAAGACATACAAATCTATATAAAAATTATCTAAATACATTTTCTTATGAACCAATGTTTATATACTAGGAGTCCTTGAAAAATTATGGAAAACCATAATATGAAAATAAAGCATGAGTTACATTTTTTTCCACCAAAATCAACATGTACTAACATCAGTTTGTAAAGATCCTCTATTACAACATCAAGAATTTTGCTATAATTGAAGCAAGAATCAACACCAAATTTATGGTGAAGCTTAGATGGAAGAATGTTGAAATTATTGGCACTTTAAAACAAGTTAATGGGAACAGTTCCCCAACGAGCAATTTACAGCTGGGTACCATTTTAAAAAGGGATGGGACAACTTTGAAGATGAAGCCTGCTGCAACGGACCATCCACATCAATTTGAGAGGAAAAATAAATAAACTTGATTGTGCCCTAATTGCAGAGAACCAACAATTAATACCAGAAAGATTAGTCAACATCATAGACATCTCAATTATTTTACCCACAAAATCCCAATGCAAGAATTAGAATGGTTTTGGCTTGGAGTTGTAGAGTCAGTGTTTCGTTGGACTTCCCAGCTAGCTCGACACACAACATGGGCAGTGCGTCTGCTCTACCTTCCAGTGTGTTGTGTAGTGTCTGGAGTCTTAAGAGCTTGTAAATGTCCCTCCATGGCACCATAAATGGTTTCTATTCACCTGAGCAATAGAATAAGTAGGAGATTCAGGAATAGAAAAGGGATATGGAATGTGCGGTTAACTAGCTCCATAAATAATATCTTATTTGTCATTAAACCACAAGAACTGAAAGGTGCCTGATTATCATTACTGAACATTTTAATCCAATATTTGATAGAAATATCCTGATCAAAAGGGATAAAATGCAGAACAGAATTCAAAATGCTTAGACTCTAGAATTCTTGGATCCATGAAAGTTGGATGAAACCCTGCAACCATTGCCCTGAGATAATCTTTAAACCTTAAATAAGAAACGTTCCCTGAAAACCGTACAATATTCTAGCTGAACAAATACAGAATTTCCACCGTTGCATTGGTCCCTTTCAAGATCGACAGTGGATCAAATTTATATCAATGTCTCTAGAAAGACTCGATCGGAAGCGTTAGGGGGCAGTGCTTATGACGAGTGGAGAAGAACAACCCAGACAGAGCGTAACAATGGACACAAGCTCAAACAACGGAGTACATGGCACTAAGTGCACAAGCATGTACCATTGGATTGGTGCATATTTTGCTGTCTATATGCTCACCAAAACCCAAAAATTTTAAGAAAAAATTAAGACTAATTAATTAGGTACTCTCTTGATTTATCATTCACATTTGAACATTAATTTTACACTTCTTATTGCTATCAAGTCAATTCCAACTCTTATGGACCCTATAGGACAGGGTAGAATGCCCTGTGGGTTTCCGATACTGTACAGGTGTTGAAAGTCCTGTCTTTTTTGACCTGAGGGGCCCCTGGTGGTTTGAAAGAGCTAATCTTGCAATCTGCCCAACTCGTAACCACTATGCCACCAAAAGCTCCTTATTCTCACACTTAGAACTGATTTTCATTTTTTTTAATTGCTAGGAATTGTAGTAACATGAGAAAATTTAAAACATATACAGCCAAAGATGGGAGCCGAATTGCTCATGACTGAAGCAATCTTGTTCTGTTGTCAAGAGCAGAAGCTACTTGCTAAAGTATTTTAAAAAATGATAAATTGCCTGAAGTAACAAACTCATTTAGAACCAATTCAAGTTTAATTTAACTTGACTCACTGTCAGAGTGGTGTAAAATTTGATGGTGGCTTGCTTATTCCTGTGATGCTGGAAGCAAAAGCACCTGGGATAACTTCTCGCAGGATACTCATCGTGCACATGTTTCAGCAAAGCTTTCAGATGAAGAAAAGTATAGGAAACAGTTACATACTGGCCACTTCTGATAAATTAGCCACTGAAAATCTTATGAATAGCAGAGAAACGTTGTCAGATATAATGCTAGTTGAGTAGCTCCTAAGGTAAGAAGATACTCAACATACAATTAGGAAAGAGCTACTTCCTCAAAGTAGACTCAGTTTTATTGATATGAATGAAGCCAAGTTTTATTTGGTGATAGGATAGGCCTCAAAATGAGAAACATAAATATAGGCATGTACATATGTAACTATATTTATATATAACGATAGGGAAATAGATCTATGTACATATATCTATATGTTAAACATTAAGGTAAAAGAGGGACATTGAGCCTCTACTCAAGTACTCAATGCAAAAACACTTGTAATAACCTGGAATTCTGTGATGCTCACCTTCTCAAAATAATAGCTGAAGACAAAATGAGTGCATAAGCAAATATGGTGAAGAAAGCTGATGGTTCCCGGCTATCAAAAGATATAGCATCTGGGGTCTTAAAAGTTTTAAAATAAACAAGTGGTCACCTAGCTCAGAAGCAACAAATCCCACAAGGAAGAAGCACACCAGCCTGTGTGATCATGAGGTGTTGATGGAATCAGGTATCAGGCATCAAAGACCCAGAATAAAAATTATATCAGTATGAATGAGGGGGAGTGTGGAGTGGAGACCCAATGCCCATTTGTAGACAGTTGGACATCCCCTTACAGAAGGCTTACAAGGAAGAGACAAGTCAGTCAGGGTGCGTATAGCACCTCTGACACATACAGATTTCCTCTAGTTCTTTAATGCTCCCCCATGACCCCAATTCTACCTTACAAATCCAGTTAGACCAGAACATGTACATTGTTACAGATAAGAGCTTTCAACACAGGGAATTCAGGACAGATAAACCCCTCAGGACCAATAATGAGAGTAGTGATACCAAGAAGGTAAGGGAGAGGTGGGGGGGAGAAAAGGGGAACCAATAACAGTGATCTATATATAACCCCCTCCCAGGGGGACAGACAACAGAAAAGTGGGTGAAGAGAGACATCAGTCAGTGTAAGACATGAAAATATTATAATAATTCATAAATTATCAAGGGTTTATGAGGG
>NW_022103920.1:26261214-26301405 GCF_000313985.2 Echinops telfairi
AAATTTGGGTTGTTTCCAACTCCTTGCAATTGTGAACTGTGCCCCGATGAACATAGGAGCACAGAAGTCTGGCCATGGTTTGTTTCTTGCCTCTTCTAACACACCTATTTTTAAATTTTACATGTCAACCAGTAAAGCTATTTATTTAAAGAAATTGAAGAATTCTACTAATTTCATCAGTCTGAAACTGGTCAAACATGAAATATATGTATATTGATAATTATTTGCAATTGGAATGCTGAAGTTGGGATCAGAGATAAAAGAACTTTAGCCGGCGTGGCTTCAGTGATAGAAATGAAGGTGGGGATAACATGTTAGCATTGTGCCAGACCAATGACTTCTTCATTGCAAAAGCCTTTCTCAACAACCTAACTGACAACTCTTCACGAGAGCCACACTAGAAGTACTTCACAAATATCATAATGACTACGTCTGTGGAAAGAGACTAAAGCAACTCATTACCATTGACCCAAAACAAGGCTAGGGGATAACTGTGGAACAGATTCCCCATTGTACATATGTTCAAGTTGAACCTGAAAACATTAAAGCAAGTCCACAAAAGCCAAAATATGACCTTGACGACATCTCAAGTACACATGTGTCTCATTGAACACTGATGACCGAAAAAGAAACAAGCTGTGGCATGGCATGGAGAACAACTTAAAGGACAAGAGCAGGTGGCCGTTACGAAGACCTGGAAGGGGCAGAGAGGCTGCCTCTTGGAGCGGCCAGAGGAAGAGCCTGTGGGCGCTGCAGGAACAGTCACTGTTGCCACCGCCTTTGCCCCTCAGCCTCCAGGTCTCTTTGGCCAGCCTGCCTGCCTGGGCTTGGTCAAATGACCCCTTCCCTCGCTCCATCCTGAAGCCTCTTTCCCACCCAGAAAGCAGCACAGCCACCAGCAACCCTCCCCAGTGCCACTCTGACAACTGTGTCATACTCTAACTACTCTTACATACTCTGATATTTTATTACTGAGAATATAGAAGTAGAAAAATAGTCCTTGCTTCATCAATTTACAGAAAACAAGAAATTATGGCCAATAGCGCTCACAAAATTGGTATTGAATATGAAGCAAGCTTACTTGAAATTACTACCCACCCCCCCAAAAAAAATCAAACTGCAGGTTTTGGATAGAGCAGGACAAGACTTGTTTCAGGGTGGTTGTGCGAAACTCCTACAGAGGTCCTTTGGGAGCACGTACAGTGCATGAGCTCACTAGCAGAAGTGCATGAAACCACTAAACAGCTAGTGGAAGGATGCAAGGAATCTCGCCAATCCAAATGCTCTAATAAGTGTCATCGAAAAGAAAGTGGATTTGAAAGCACAGAAAGATGTTGCATATGAAGTCAAAGAGTCTGCTGAAGAAACTGGCTTATTGTTCCTACTAGCAAGTGAAAAATGGGAGAGACTGTAGAAGATATCTTCCTGGAGGCAGTCAAGAACATCTATCAGCATATTCAGGATGGAAGCTTGTATCTGAATGCTACTAGTCTGATGTACAACAAAACCGTCAACCTCCCAGAGAGGCCAGCTAATCCCTTAGCCTCAGCACCAAAGAGAGGGCTGCGGCTGCTAGTGATTTCTTTGCCATGGCCCTCATTTGATATCTCATCTGTCTGATGGAAGCAGTACTTTTTACTGCCTCATTGTCTTTTGTGCCTATTACTGTGTTTAATTTTAATACACAAAAAATAAAATAAAACAAAAACAGAAAGCAAAATCCTTGTAAAAAGGAGTTTAACAAAATACTCAGCTGCTAAACTAGACATAATCAAGTTATCAAAGGTCAGTAGAGTTGTAAACCTTTACTGCATGGTAAGTCTATACTTTCCATCTTATTTGTTATCATGATAGCTGTCACAATACACAAATTAAATTGAAAGAAAAAAGAATCCAAAGTGGATGTCCACATACTCAAACTTGCTCTTGAATATGGAGTAGCTAAAACAGATGAAAAAAGTGTTGAGGTAAAAGAGCTGAACAGAAACTTCCAATGGGTGACAATCAAAATATTATAACAAAATAGAAAGATCTGTAATTAGAAAGTCAAAATGGAAGAATACATTCACCATACCTCAAGCTCTAGAAAAAAATGAAGAAACAATTCAAACATTGTGTAAGATTTTGAGGATTCCATTGGTGGAATAATGAGTGATATAGGAAGCATCAAAAGAAGATGAAAATAATATGCAGTCACTTTACCAAAAAGAACTTGTCAACATTCAACGATTTCAGGGAGTAGTGTATAATCAAACACCGTGGTCACTAGTCCAAATTGTCCTGAAAGCATTAACCTAAAGCAAGGCTCCAGGAATGGATGGAAGGCCAATTACTAGTCTATGACCAGAAATTTAGAAGGTAGTTACTTGGTCAAACAACAGGAAGAGATTCATATTTATACCCATTCCAAAGAAAGGTTACCACACACCATATGGAAATGATCTAATAACATCACAAATATCAAAATAAAGTATTTTTTCTGAAAATAATGAAAAATGGATGCAGCAATTCAGATAGGGAACCTATAGGACAGGGTAGAACTAACCTTATTGGTTTCTGAGACTAAATCTTTGTAGGAGTAGAAAGCCTCGCATTTTTCCTAGGGAGGAGGTTGATGGCTTGGGGCTGCTGCTCTTCTTTTTTTTTAAATCATTTTATAGGGGCTCATACAACTCTTATCACAATCCATCCATCCACCCATTGTATGGCAAGCACATTTGTACATTTGTTGCCCTCATCATTCTCAAAACATTTGTTTTCTACCTGAGCCCTTGGCATCAGCTCCTCATTTCTCCCCTCCTTCCCCCCTCGGCCCTCCCTCATGAACCCTTGATGATTTATAAATTATTATTATTTTTTCATATCTCATACCATCCGACATCTCCCTTCACCCACTTTTCTGTTGTCCATCCTCCAGGTAGAAGGTTATATGTAGATCCTTATAATCGGTTCCCCTTTTCTACCCCACCTTCCCTCCACCCTCCCGGTATCGCCACTCTCACCACTGGTCCTGAAGGGAACATCTGTCTTGGATTCCCTGAGTTTCCAGTTCCTATCTGTACCTGTGTGCATCCTCTGGTCTAGCTGGATTTGCAAAGTCGAATTGGGACCATGTTAGTGGGGTGGAAGGAAGCATTTAAAAACTAGAGGAAAGTTGTATGTTTCATCCACAAGTAAATTCTATGCCACTGGGGCTACATTATTTAAGAGACCATATTTAATCTGTTGCTCATTGGGTATATGTTGTATATGAGTAAGCATCTAAAGACAATATCAGCATATCTAATAGATCATCCCATCCTATTAACAGGATAGTTTAAAACTTGCAGGAGAGTGTCAGTAGTATGCTATATAGAAAGTGAACATGAACCTAAACCTACTGCCATTGAGCCTGTTCCAACTCATAGCTGACCTTCAGCTGACCTGTCAGAGTAGAACTGAACCAAATTCTAAGGTGGTAAATCCTACAAGAAAAGGTAATCTCATCTTTCTCCCATGGAGTGGCTTGTGTATTCTAATGGTTGAGCTTGTAGTTAGTAGTCCAATTTGTAACCCGACAGAACTCCAGAATTCTTCGCATCTCCAGTAGACCAGTGTGAACAAATAATGAAGTTGAGCAAACTTTCTGTTCTGTGGATGCCAATATCCTTGAGCCTACATCAGCTGAAGCCAAGAGCTGACCTTTCAGTGGAAATTTTCAGCACACGAGGTCAAGATTCTGAAGTATTTCTTGAAAGAATGATAGCAGCAGATGCAACATGGCTTTGTCAGGACAT
This sequence comes from Echinops telfairi, assembly GCF_000313985.2. Lineage (NCBI taxonomy): Eukaryota > Metazoa > Chordata > Mammalia > Afrosoricida > Tenrecidae > Echinops > Echinops telfairi. Next base: position 26,264,991 of record NW_022103920.1, read on the forward strand.
TCCTAAAGAAGAAACACAATCACAACAATGAACCCCAGGGGAGGAAGTAGTAGAGTCAAAGCAAAAGCAAACCCATCGAGTCAAAGGTCATGGCAACTCCTTCGAGAGATGCAGCAAGTTTTTCAAGGCATTTTGTTTGCTAACTTTCCAGAAAGCCAAAGAACAACATCTCAGGGCATTTTGAGAAAGTTGGCAAGTGTTATCAGAAAAATGCCTAGGAGAACTTTACCTGAGAGTCCTCACCCCACCAACATTCCTGCTCATTCATTTAATCAAACGAGGGCAATTATACAAAAGTTTGTATTGGAAACCATTAGACATCTGTTTACAATATTGATGTGGCTCCTTCTGATCTCTTTGTGTCTCATAATCTTAAAAAGAAAACCTCTTTAAGGACCCTGCTTGCATCAGTTAATAAAGTAATGAAGACTGCACAGATAGTTAAACTCACATGCCCCTCGGTTCTTCAGTGTTCTACACAGCCTCATCACTTGCAAAAGTGTCTTGAACTTGATGCTGGATGGGGTTTATGCCGAGAAAGACACTGCGTGTATTTTTATCCTTTAATTCAATTTTTCCATCAACTTTGTGAAGACACGTCATGGATTATTGCATTTAGAGGTATAGCTCTACTCCATTTTCATCCAGAGCAATCGCCTCTCCCTTATTTATTTTATTTTCTACTGGATTATTGGTTTTTCTTCATAATGCTTTCTTCTTCTAACAAGTCTGTCAATATTATTATACAATGACACACATTCTGGATTTTGTCAAATTATTCTTTATATTTTCCTACAATTTACTGTATTCTCTGTAACCTGGAAGTTAAATTTAAAGTCTTCATAGGTTTGTTTCATTAGTATAGAAATATTTCTTAGGTAATATTCGAGTCTTTGTATTGTATCACTTTAGAAGGCATGCAATGTCAGATTGACCTATTACTAGTGATGCTAGGTTTTATCATTTTATTTCATACGATTTCTAACTGTGCTGAGATTAATTTGGACAAATTATATTTTTCTTTTAGAAAAGTATCCAACTAAGTTATCTTATTTTTTAAGTGCCCTTGTATAGAGCTTTGCAAATTTGTTAATGAAAATTTTAATTATTTCTCACTAGTTATTCTTTTCATGTTTAATTCATTATATTTAGACTTTTCCTTTTTCATGTTAATTAGGTTAGAATTTCCTATTATGTCTATGAATGTATTTCAGAAAAATAATTTGAAACTAATTAATGCTACTCTTCTTTTTAAATTAATTTCTGCTTTTATCTTTTCTATTTTCTTCTTTTACTTTCTTTTAATTTATTTTGCTATATATTTTATAAGTCTTCACATTGGAAATTTAATTTAGTCATCTTTTTCCCTTTATGTTATGAAGGGAATATCTAAAGATGTCCTATCCATGTGATCATAACTCTAAGTGACAGACAGATATTAAGCATTCAGTGTGTCCATTATGATTATTCTTTAGAAACATATTTTTTTCATTTGGAATTTTACTACAGACCTGCTTAGTATAGTTCTTGATGAAATGACTTATCTTAAACATTCATTGTAATATTTAGAACAAGTAATCTTTAACAGTAGATTTTTTATTAAATTTTATTTTAGAATATATTTCAGTTGATAGAAAAATGATGAAGAGTACGCATTTCTATGTTTTTGGCACATAGTTACACTATATACATTTCAGCTCTGTGTCCTTAATATGATACATTTATTATAAGTAAGGAATCAATGTTGATATATTTTTATTAACTAACCATAAAGGAGCCCTGTAGCATAGTGGTTACACTTTGAACTGCTATTCACAAGGTCAGCAGTCTAAAACCACCAGGTGCTTTTCATGAAAACCACCAGGTGTTCTCCTCCCATAAATAGTCTCAGACACCCACAAGGTGGTTCGACCATGTTCCATCTGGTCCCTATGAGTTGAAATCGACAAGAGGTCAGTACGTTTTTTGTTTAGTTTTAAGTCTAAATGGTAATCAGAATTCCTTAATTTTCCCTCTTAATCTTGTAGTTGTTTTTAGTTTGTATTTTTTGTTCTATACTCCCATTCCGAATACAACATTACATTTAGGAATCATAAGTATGATATTTCTTTTAAGATCTTAGAACTTCAGAGTCTCAGACTTTCCATATTGTTAATGATCTTGACAATTTTGAAGAAGAGTACTCAGGTATTTTGTAGGTTGCCTCACTATTAAAGTTTGTCTGGTTGCTTTCTTATAATTAAATTAGAGTTATAGCTTTGCAGAGGAAAATCATTTGGTAAAATGTCATTTATATTACTTATTTCAATGATTTCACTATGGGCAAGATTGATCACTAATTATATTGACCCATGAAGACATTAAAATGAATTCTTCTGGAGCTTAGGTTAAAGTTACATAGCTAATCTCAAGGACAGGGATTCAAATCCATCAGCTGCTCTGGGGAAGAAGGATGAGGCTGTCTGCTTCTGTAAGATTGACAATACCTATGAAGCTTGCTGTGAGTTAGAATGGGCTCCATGGCAGTGGGTTGGTTTGGTATGGGGACATTGGTAGTTTAGTAGTAAAACTCTCTCTTCCCATGTGGGTGATGGGTTTGATTGCTAGCCAGTGAGCCTCAGGCACTGAGGCTATTAGTATGTCCCTTGAGAATGTATGCTGTGATGATGATTCGGTTTCAAAAGAGCTTCCAGGAAAAGGCAAGTTAGTAAATACAGTTCTGTGATATCCTTGTCAAAGTCAACCCATGGAAACTTTATGAATCATCATGCTCCAACCTGCAGTGGGTCATAACAATGATACAGGACCAGGTAGAAATTAATTACATTGCACATGAAGACACCATGACTTGGAGATTGACTCAGTGGCAGCTGAAAATGATAGCAATGGTGTTGACCTTGATCATCCATCTGCCTTAGGTAGTGCTTGTCATGTAAAGTTGTCATACCCTTCTTTTTTCTTACTTTATTCTTACTCGTATATAGAATAAGAATAATAATCCCCATTTATGGAGTGGAGAGTTAGAATCCAGCTTTTTGAGAAATAACACATATCTTTTAAATACTATTTTGCATATAGATTTGCCTCTTCTACCTCATATATTAAGTTTTAATCATTTATGCAAGTAGGGACAAATAGATAGTTATCTTATACATTGGGCCATAATCTCCTACACAATATTTATTTCATTGCCCCAAGCGTTCCAGCTTTGGCTATTAGGAGTGATTTTATTTGGCTACTTAGTCCTCTTGACATGCATCTACCACTGTGGCAGTTTTAAGTACTCTCCTCCTTTCTGGCATGACAAATTACCTTTCATGTGTATACTATTCTCTGCTCCAAATCTGGACTCATTCATCGACTCGAGGAACTCGGACTTCCTTTACTGTAAAATGGCATCAGAAGTGGAATTGTGGTGCCAGGTGTGCTCTTATACTGGTTTGTCACTTCTTTGGGGCTCTTGCAAGTAACAGAAGTAACAGAACAAGAAAACATATAGGAAACAAAGAACATATATAATAAATCTCATTATGTAATGATTTTCCATTTACTTATAATATTGTTGGATTTAAGTTATTAATAGGATTTGATTATATATATATATATATGATATTGATGTGTTGGAGTTCTCTTTTCTTGTGAAACCTTTATCTGGTTTGGATTTTAGGATATTACTTGTCTTGTTCAATGGATTAGGAAATGTTAATTTTGCTTCCATTTTGTAGAACAAATTGTGGACTACTAGTGGCATTTGATCCTTAAACGGTTATTAATTATTGATCATTTTTAAAGAACTAGGTAAAATCTATTCAAGTTAATTATCCTTGTGTGAGCTGTGGTCATTTGCTATTTCAGATAATTAGTCTATTCATTTAAGTTATGAAATATATCAGCACATGTGTATTAATATGTCCCTTTACTCTTGCTTATTGTCATCAGGAATGGTAACTCATCTTTCATTGTGATATTGGTAATTTGTGTCACCTTTCTATTACTTTATTTATCAATCTTGATGCCTCCCTAGTTCCTAATGTGTTTTGTGCACATTTGTGCACATTTGTTCTTCACCTCTCCGCGGGTTAGTGTGACAAGCGGTATATGTCACAGGGAACATAATGGGAACCAGTTATATCAGAGACCTTAACTATGGCTCTGGGGTTCACACCACCTATCTTTGGTATATCCAAACTTCTCCTGTGAGAGGACCTTTTCACTTAGCTCTTCTTTATTAATCGTTTTAGATCAATTGTAATGTGGTGCTTGTTTAGGATAGCATCTTGAAGTAGTCTTTGGTATTTATCTTGAGCATTACTATTTCTCTTCCATCTAGAAGACATCAGGTAGGATTGCATTTTCCAACAAACCTTTGTTAAAATATGAGTAGAAATTACATGTAAAACCTCTAGAATAAAGCCTTTAAGAGTCAATGGACACAATTCCATCAGAGCCTCCACTGCCATGTCCACCAGCGGTGTTTCACATGGTGGTGATGTTGTTATAATAGTTGACACAGGACAGAGTAAGTTATCAGAGATGAAAAGATGAAGTCATGTTCTCTATCATCACACAGATACACAAAGGAGTTACATCCATAAACCAGGACTAACAGAAAGAAAGGAGGTAAATCATCAAGGGAAATAATAATATATTAGTATATTCTTACCTGTTTGTTCACTTGTGTAACTGAAAGTGATAGCGATAATATCTCCATACAGATTTACTTTGGTGAGGTATTCACAAAGCATGATTTTTAAAGCATGTTTGTACTTATGGCCAACAAGTATGGGCCTTATATATCAGAGCTTTATAAAAGCACATATGTATTTCAATTGAAATATATATTATCACCCTTGCTGCTCTATTTATTATGAAAATTCTATTGACTTAAACGACACCATATATCCCATATGTAGACATGATCATCACTATTTCTTCTCTATTCAGAAGTTCTAATTATTCCATTGAACTTGTTTACACATATATACTGTCATTGAAAAGAGGCAAAAGAGAAAGACTATGAATGTTATTAAGTAGAACAAATTAAAAATGTCTCCCTGCATCCTTTCCATGAAGGAAGTATAATTTAATTTATTGTTTTCCATCCTTGTTGTAGGGACTGGCTAGCATACAAAATTAATAGACTTGGTATTTGCTTTTATATTCATATGCATAAGGAGCAGTGTCCACAAATATGTTTAATGTAAAAACAACTGAAAACATTACATAGGGAAGTCGTTGGATGACTTCCTTGAGAGTGTGAATGATTATCTCTTTGTTACAAACTCACTGCATGCATCCCAGGGGCTAAGTAATGCACTAAACCTAAAGAAAGACATAAATGATATAAGGGAACAATAGTACAACCTGTATTTAATACAAGTGTAAATGAATATTTAATAGAACATAAATATGTGTGTGCATGTGTGTCTAAGGGAGAAGAAAATGAAGTGAATAACGAAGGTATTAAAATAGCAAGGCATTTACAGTTATAACTTGAGAACTGCTGTAGAACACAGAGCCGCAGGAAGGACATTTAGGGGATTGGAAGCATGCACAATTTGTCCAGTGCATTCAAATAAACTCATAATCATAGCATACATGAATCTGTAACAAAAGTAAACATAATTAGACATTATTATAGGCAGAAGAGTGTCATTTTGAGTTTCCCCCCCAGAGGATTATAGATATTTTAGAAACCCAACTATAAATACCATATAAAGGACAGACTGGAAGACGAGAGTCAGCGAACACTGATTTAATCTATTATGCACCTGTCTACTGTTTTTCCTACAAGAACTTCTTCCCAGGTATACCGAGGAACCCTAGTTTCTTGATATACAAGGAGATATTATTTTAGAAGGAAACAAACTAGGAATGGAATAAGAGAATATTAAGAAATGTTATATAAAAAGTATTACATTTTGTTTGGAAAATATTGAGCTGAATAAGTTAAGCAAAATCTTTAAGAAATGACATCATCATAATACATTATTTTTAGAGGAGATTATTTCATGAAGAAAACCTAAACATTTTAGATTACAGAATATGTTTTTAAGAATATCTCAAGGGAATAATATTCTAAAAAATGCATTTCAAAGTACTTCATTAAAAGAACTCATTGATGTTACCTTAAAAGTACTGATAAATGCTTGAACATCAGGCGGTAAATCTACTAAAGGGGTGAATTCCATGTGGTTACCGTGCTCTCCTTTGCACACTACTTTAGTGATGTCACAAGTGTCTACCTCGACTTCTAAATATTTTAGAGAGCCTTGACATCAGTGTGAAGACCACCTTTTCATTCTGTTTAAGGCCACGCAGTGATCAATCTGTAAAATCTCGGAGCTATTGTTGCCTAGAGATCTGTGATGGTGTAATGGTATATCAAGAGGAGACAGATAGTGTATCCACTTAAGAAAAATACTTGATTCTCCATAAAAATAGGGTTTAATGTTCACTTTCTTTATCAAAGGAAAATGAATATGGCCACAAGGATACAGAAATAAAATACAAGCCAACACGCCAAAGAGGAAATTCAGGCAAGAAAGGAACTAAATTCATTAGAATAGTTCTTTAACCCACACATAAAATAGAAGTCAAACAGCATTTACAGACAAATGGTGGTGGGCAGAATTGTTGGGTAGCAACACCATCCAAAGAAATGTACTGAGAGATAGAATGTAGTAAACAATAAAATTTTCTTGTCCTTCTTCCAATATCCTGTACCCATTCCTCTCTCTATTGCTACATATCTACCCCTAGCTAGTTAAGGAGTCCTCGTGTGGAGCAAGCAGTTAATGTGCTTGGTCTCTAACTAAGCTGAAAGATTGGAGGTTTGAGTCTACATAGATGCCTAGGAAGTCAGGTCGTGTTTTGTCTTAAGTAGTGTTCTCTATTCTACCAATGGAAAATTTTCACAGGCTGATGAAGCATTGAAAGTACTTACTCTTCTATTTTGCAAAATTTGGAAGACAGCTACTTTGCAAACTGACTGGAGAAGATTCATATTTGCACCCATTTCAAAGAAAGTTTATCCAACAGAATGCTCAAACTATAAAACAATGTCATTGATATCACATGCAAGTTAACTTTTACGGAAGGCTATCCAACATCAGTTGCAGTAGTACATTGACAGGGAGCTGCCAGAGGTTCAGGCCTGATTTCAAGGAGGATGTGGAACAAGTGCTATCGTTGCTGATGTCAGATAGATCTTGGCTCAAAGCAGACAATACCAGAAAGATGTTTCTTTACTTGTGTGTGTTTTTTTTTTTACTATGCCAAGGCACTCAACTGTGTGTAGCATAACAAACTATGGATAACCTTGACAAGAATGAGAATTTCATAACACTTTGTGGTGTTATGAGGAACTTGTACAAGGATCAAGAGTCAGTTGTGCAACTAGAACAAGGGAAAACCGTGGTGTAAAATCAGGGAAGGTGTGCTCCAGGGTTGTATTTCCCCTCCATATTTATTCAGTCTGTAAGCTGAGTAAATTATCAAAGAAATGGGTTTGTTATGAAGAAGAATGTGGCATCAGGATTGGAGGAAGGCTTATTAACAACATGCAATATTTAGATGACCTAACATTGTTTTCTGAAAGCTAAAAGGACTTGAAGCACTTGCTGATGACGATCAAGTATTGAAGCCATCAATATGGGTTGCAACTCAATGTAAAGAAGACCAAAATCTTCACAACTGGACCAATAGGTAACATCATGATAAGTGGCTAAAAGATGGAAGTCGTTAAGGACTTTGCCTTGCTTGGATCCATAATCAATTCTCGTGGAAGAAGCAGTCAAGATATCAAAAGACATGTTGCAATAGGTAATTCTGCCACACAAGACCTCTTTAGAGCATTGTAAAGAAAGAATGTTACTTTGAGAATAAAGGTGCCACTGACCATGGTATTTTCAATTACCTCATATACAAGTAAAAGTTGGACATTAAATAATTAAAATGTAATGCATTAATTAAAGAATTAATGCACTTAAATTGTGATCCTGGGGAAGAATATTGAAAGTACCATGAACTACTAAAAGGACAAACAGCTTTCTTGTGTAAGAAGTATGGCCAAAGTGCTCCTTAGAGGCAAGAATGACAAGACTTCATCTTACATACTTTGGACATACTGTAAGAGAAATGAGCCCTTGAAGAAAGACACCATTCTTAGTAGAGTAGAGGGCCAACAAAAGAAGAAGCCCTTTAAAGAAGTGGATGGACACAGTGGTGACAACAATGGGTCTCAGGCATGGGAACAATTGTGAGGATGGCTCAGGGACAAGCAGTGTTACATTTGGCTGTGCATATCAATTTGCTTTAAATCTCAATCCAAAGGCACTCAGTTCTCACTGTGTGGTTTAGCAAGCCCAACTTCCCAATTAAGTGCCCAGAGGCACTCCACTCCTCAAGCCAACCTTCTGCACACAAGCATTCAGTTTTACTTGCTTGCTGGATTGGGGAGTTCATCATGCTGTTCTCTGCCCTCCTTCACAGTTCTGCTCATGCTTCTCTGATCTTGTGGCTGTCCTCTGGATCCAGGAGTTTCACTTTGCAGGAATCTTGGATCCAGAGGATGTGCCCCATCCTGGCTCTTACTGGTAATGAGATCCCTCCTCCTACTTCTCAGAGTGTTTATTTTATACACAGCTGGATGGCACTCCAGGGAATCCTGTTCCTAATAACAGGTGAATTCTATCAACAACGTCTTCTGCCTTCTGACCAGAACCATGCAGATAAAGGTCTTTTGTGGGACTTAGATACTTTGGATAGAAGAGCTGGATTAAGTAGTTCACTGTCCTTGCAGGTTGGATGACCAACTTCCCCCTAAAAGTAGGCTTGATTCTCCTTTGTCACACATGTGGTTGTCACGAGTCTACTCTCAAGTCAAAGACAATTGAGAGAAAAGGAAAAGAATAAAGAAAAAAGATGGTAAGTCTTACCTATTTGGGGGAATTCAGATGAGCATCACCTTTTGCAGAATGCTGTGTCAATGAAATGAATTTCTGCTTTTAAGTGCTATAATAGTACCTATTCTAAAGACAAATGGATCAATTAATTGGCTTATTTCAATGGCTTTGGGGAAACGAAATATTTTGTGAATGTTCCTTGAATGCATGAAAATACAAGTTATAGTTACCATGAAATATCTTTTGGGAATACCATGGTTATGATCAAAGTTTCTAATATTATACATAGATAATATAAAGTAACAAATAATTCCTTCATTTGAAATTACTTTATCTGTTCTTATAATTTTCTACCCAGTATTTCCCTTAACCTAGTCTGAGGAAGAGTTGTATTTTTCACTCAAAACATCCTCTGAGATAGAAGAACCAAGTCTGCAATAAGTTACTGAGAGGAAGGAGATTTTCACCTGAGTGTTAATGTAGGAAAGTGGAATAATCTAAAAATGAAGAATCTCATGAAAGGCATAAAGAATTAGCTCTTCAAGGATGCAATGGGGCAGCAGTATCAAAAGAAGGAAGAAATAGCAACACACTGGCTTGGAATGAAGCAATTGGCATTAGCACGGTTCTGTTTGGAGGAAACACGGCTTGTCTGCAGGAGTACAGATCAGCATTTCTTGAGCCAGGGTAGACTCCACGGGCAGCAACCCAAACAATAACTTGTCAGAGACCTCCGAGGAGTATAATAAAAGAAGGAGCAGCTGGTCACTGTGCATTTTAATCATAGCTGTACATATGGGGCATAGTATCTGCAACTAAAATCAGTAAAAGGAAGGACAAATGCATAACTGCAAAAATCATAAAACCTATGCACATATACAGCGGCCCTGAATTAGTAGCTCTTGACAACAAAGCGATGTTTTGTGTTATTTTTGTGTTGAGAGCTTTCAGGCTGTATTTTGCATTGATATAATGTGATATCATTACTATGTTATCAGATACAGTAGATGCACTAGATGATAGAACTCTTTAAGTTCCAGATTTCATGACAATCCTACTGGACTATGAGAGTGCTCAGTTACTATGGATTAAGTGGATGGATATCAATCCAGGTCTTTTCAGTTGCAAGGAATCACTCCGAGTGCTGAAGAAAATCAAGGACAAGTAAACATCAGCAATTTTCTTTTTCACTTTTTCATGATGAGATGTAATTTAAGATCAAGTAATTATAGATTTTTTTGGAATAATGTATGAAAAGTAGCTTTTTCTCCAGTCCAAAAAAGAAAGAAAATAATTATAAACATTTTGGTGTTGCTCCCACTTATGGATATGTTGCTTTTTAGGCAGTATATAGGTTCACTATGCATCAGAATCCACTGAATAGCAGTGTGTTTGCATTTGTGTTTATATATGAGTATAGTCCACACCAATATTTCTGAAAAGGACACCTATAAAGCTAGATAAAATGGATGCACAATTTTTTCTGGAAGCAATTTAACTGGGATACTTAAGATTCTCACTCAAATGCCCCAAAATTCAAGTCCTCCAAACCAAGATTCTAAAGAATCCTGGAAGTTCTGTGTGCTAGGTGCTAGACTGCTATCTACAAAGCCAGTGGTAGGAACCCATCATCTGTTCTATGGGGAAAAGCGGAGGCTCTCTGCTCCCTAAAGAGTTACAGCAAAGTGGAACCTACCCAAGGTCACTATGAGTTAGAATGCCTCCATGGCAGTATGTGGGTTATTCCAGGATTTTGGACCCTGCACAACACAGACCTTATTTGAGTTGTTGAATAAAATGTGAAGTCATTTTACAGATGAAAGCAAGATAAAAAATCAGTTCACTTTACAACAGGGAGATTATCTGGTAGACCTGATTTCATAACATGTGATCTTTAAATCTGGTTGGAGAGGTCAGAGACAGGTCTGTCAGAGACCCCTTGTTCTCAACTTCAAATACAGGTGTTCACCGTAGGGGGCGTGCTTTGGTGATAGAAAAGGCATCTTTACAAAAGGGGAACTGGAGAAAGATGAGAAGGCACGGAGGTGGAAGAATAAAGGCGAAACATTGCCATGTGGGACAAGAGCTTCAAATGTCCAGGTTTATTAAAAGACCTGTCAATAAAAGTGAAGTATTCATTTGCAAGTTTGGAGTATGGTCATTTTAAAACGTATTTAAAAGTTCTGTTAGTTACCGTATATAATTGTGTATTAGCCGGGGTTTTTCAGCACATTTTTAATGCAGTTTTTGTGGTAAAATTGAGCGCCATGACTGATATTTGGGGCTTATACTCGAGTATAAAGGTATATAAAAATAATTTAGTTTTTAGAAGTATGGGATTTATTCTTTTGGGTAGTGTGTGTTATTTTATTCACTCGATTGCTTATTTATTTGAGGTAATCAATGAATATATCTGGGTTAAAACAGTAGTTGGTAGGGGGTATTTCTGTATTATCCAATGCTGCTCATTGCTTAGCAGTGTGTTTCTTAGTCTTACCGTGTGCAAGATCGCTTAGGGTGGGTAAAGTAATGAAATTATCCACTATTTTAAATCAGATTTCAGTGTGTTATTTGGGGTGTAAAGTTTCAAAAGCCCTTTCATCCCAGTACAATTGCTTTTGCTATTTGTGATTCACTGTGCTATTATGAGTCTATCTTTCTGTGGGAAAAATAGTCATGCTGTTATATAGGATAGAGGCTGTAAATAAACGGAAGGGAGGGTAATTCCCTAGAGTGCAAGTATTTCAATAGTCAACTTTAACAGCATGATTGAAAAGAGTGAACTAGTCCATTAAATTTGTTTTATTACTGTAAAATCTTTCATTCCAAACAGAAGCAATTGACACCATTTCCCACACAGGAATGGAGTCTTAACCAAGTAATTCCCTTGTCCTCACTATGCAGAATCATGAACATCTCTTTGTTTCTACATGTTTGTAGAAGCAAACAAAAAGTCAACTAGGCTGTTAATGATTTTCAAATAAAGCATCTGACAAACCTTGTTCTACGGTGAAAATGATGGCTTTTGCTTCTGTGAAGTACATTTACTAAAGACCATCTTATTGTTTTATTTACAAAACTTTTGAATTTTAATGTTAATCTATTATTGCACTCAGTTTTTAAATTGAGTTGTTTCTTGTTTTATAATTAATTCAAAACTTTGTTATAAGTTCAGAATTTTAGTGTTTTTAGATTAAGCACATTACAAATATCTGCTTCCTATTATTAGTCTTTTCTCTCTGAATATTGCTTTTATTAGTGGATTTAATGAATAAAATTCTTAATTTCAATGAAGTCCAAAGAATCATTCTCTTTATGATGAACACTTTTTAAAATAAGACATCTCTTCATGTCCTAAATGATGAAGACATTCTTTTATATTTTCATCTTAGACCCCATTTTAGTCTTCCATTCATATGTTGGTAAATTAATTTTTGTGTGATGTGAGCTAATGTCCAAGACTTTATTTTAATTGTGTGCTATGGTTGTTTTTCATCTAACTGTTCAATTCACTCAGAAAATTCTTTTTAAAATTCTACTCTTTCCAGATTAATCTGATGCCTTTTGTATGCATAAAATTGATTTTTTCTTTGGTCTTTCACAACCAACCATTGGGACAATTATTAAAAGTATTCTGAGGAAGAATATGAGGTGACTTGATAAGACATAAAATTTTATTTTAAAACAACTGAAATTAGTGTAGACACTGGATTGTAAGTAATAATCTATTGCCCTGAATTGGTTGAAATTTATATGATTATTAACCATAATAATTGAGTAAGATGCATATTGTGTTTTAAATATGTTTATATATTTTACAATGAAATGAAATTAAAAGTAAAGATAGTCTTTATCTTTGAAGAGCTTATGACTCATCTGAGAGACAAATGATTAAAATTCCATCAAATGAGCTTTTAGGATATATGTAGACTGGAAGCTTATTTATCTGGATAACTAAATAATAAAACCATCAAGAAATATTGACCATCTTCTTTCAAGAAAACCATACTTTGATAATGAAAGTTTGGGTAAGTAGAGATAGTGGTACAGTACAAACCATGAGCTACAATTCTCAGAAGTCACCACCACAACTGGGAGCCAAGCACTCTTTAATCAGAATACTTCACTTTTTATACCAAAAGATTTAAACTCTGAAAATATTACTAATTAGGCATTGGTCAGCATTCAATATTAGGCTTACGTGACTTTCTCCTATATGACCACATGACTAGGCTATCATAGAAGAACAAAGAGGCCATTAATGAAGTCCATGGGAAATCTGGAAGTAGTTCCCAGATAAATTAAATTTGAAACCAGACTTTAAAGTGTAACTATATATAATGTGCCCCAAAACACAATGAGAAAAATAGAGAGCAGTGAGTTTAAAGGACAAAGCCACACCATGGTGGTGATCAGGCCCAGACCGGGAAAAGCCTAAGTCACACAGAGATGTATCGTATTTCCATTTGTTTTGTTATATCACAGAGCTCTCTCCCATTGATTCAGTTCTTCAATCAGTCACCTAGTACAGGCAATCCCCAATGCGACAGAAACCCTTTGATTCAGTGTTTAAAGTCGTCTTCAATACACACTTGTGACTCGTAAGCAATATTCATTTTAATTAAAATATCCTCCTTCTTTCCTTTTGCCCCTTCCTTCTTTTTCTCCCCCCTTTCCTCTTCTTCTGCTTTATTCATTTTAGTTATTTCTTTTTAAACAAGAAAACTATGCACTAAATGTTTTAAGAAACATTCAAGACAAATCAGCTCTCTCATTTAATTCCCCATGATAACAAAAGAATGATCTGTCCCAATGTATAAATGTAAATGTGAAGCTCAGACTCGAAAGGTTCAGACACTTGACCAAGATATTGTAGTCAATCCAGTTTGGATAATGACACTGGATTGTCTAACTATAGTAAAGAGAAACACCTTCATTTCAAACAGACAGGAAAGAATAAAGAAATGAATTAGCTTTCTAAGTCTGTTTGAGTTAACATATGTATTTGGCATATTAGGTAGAACATAAAAAGCATTTCATGTATATTACTTGAGATTTGTCCAAATTTTATTTGAGACTTATTTTTCCTTGTCCAAAATCTTGTTCTGTGTCAAGACAAACAAGTGCTATTTCAGAGAAAGAGAGCACGCACAAGCGAGGCAGCATCTATCTGCTATGTCGTATACTTTGCGTGTCAGTTCAAGGACAACTGACCAGTAGTGGTTTCAGTACTGGAAGCAGCAGCAGCAGCAGCAATAGTCGCACTGTTCGTTGCTGTCATGGAATACCATCAAGTTCATTTTGACGTGTAGCAACCTCCTGTGGCAGAAGAGGAATCTCCCGTAGAGTTTTCTGGTCTGTAGTCTTCACAGGAGTCAGTCACGATGATGCCCTCACAGAGCCAATTGTTAGGTTTGAATCATCAGCCTTTCACCAACATCTGAGTGATAAACAATTACACCATCAGGCCTCCTTGTAGTAGTGGAGGTAGTAAATAATAAAGATATTATCACAAGACAGGCAATGCTCAACCATTTTTCTTAAATAACCCATATGGGCTCACTCACGGCCATCAAGTCCATTGTAACTCACAGAGGCTCTCTCTGGAGGAAACAGTAGAACTGTTCTCGAGGGTTTCCATGACTGTAACTCTTTACAGGAATAGAAAGCCTCATCTTTCTCTCATGGAGGGGCTGCTGTTTTTGAACTGCTGACCTTGGGGATCGGAGCCCAATGCATAACCACGACATCAATGGCGCTCCTTGTGTGATTGGCAATACGTTCACCATTATTTTTATAGAAGAGGAAGCCGAGGCACCAAGGGGTTATGTATCTTCCAAAGGTTACAGAGCTAATAGAGGTACTGTTGGGCTCCAGTTTAGGAAATCGTGCCACATAATTTACATGATAAGCTCTGTGGTCTTGGTCTCTCTATCAGCTGGGTTTCATATATACAGTGAATCCTCGTTTATCGCGGTTAATCGGTTCTAGACCCTACCATGATAAATGAAATTCCGCGAAGTAGGATTCCTTATTTGTAAATCAAATATTTTCATAGTTAGAGCATAGAGGACATGAAAAAACACCCTTTAGTCACCATTACACTCGTATTACCCAATTTATTAAACGAAAAAGGGAAAATACAGTAAAACATTTTGGACGTTACAATGATCATTTATTATTTATTATATTATTTATGGCATCAAGCATGTACAGTATAAGCCAATCAGTGGCAGTAATGACAGAGCATGTGCTGTTATGCAAAAACCGCGATAGAGTGAAGCCGTGGAAGTCGGAGTGCGAAGTGGCGATGGTTCACTGTAAATATATGATAATGTATTTCTTCTTCATATGACTGTACCTTCTGTGAAGTAGACATACTAGAAATCAACTGTTAACCACTTATTGGTTAAACATACTGCCTCAGAAGCCAATAAGGTATGTGATTTACCTTGACTTTGTTTCCCTAGCACACTACCAGGGTGATGTGGCGTTTCTGAAGAGCCTAAATGGCAGGAAATCCAGATAATATTATCTGGATGTTAAACAAGAAAAAAATTACATTCTTGGAAGTGAAAGCATGTGCAGAAAATAATTAGAATGTAGTGGAACCATACTAACATACACCTAGTCCAAGCAGTGGTCTTTTCTATAGACTTGTTTGTATGCAAAATCTTGAGCAACGAAAAGGGAAAAAATTATGTATAGTTCAAAATGTGATGTTGATGAATCGACAGTACCATGGATTTATAGAAGAATGAATATGTATTTCCTCAAAGAAATGCTATCTGGAACAAGGACGAGAGGGTTTTAGCTCACTTACTTTGGACATAGCACAAGAGAAGTTCAAGTGCTGGAAAAGAGATCATTGTTGGGAAAGTGGAGGATCACAAAGATAGGATCAATTGACACAACAGCCAGAGCAATGAGCTCAAAACACGTCGACGATCATGAAGATGGCGCAGGGGCAGCAATGTTTCACTCTGTTACATGTAGGTGACCATGAGCTAAGCCAACTTGAGAAAACTTAACAACAGAGCCCTAACTAATCCCAAGGTCCTCTAGATACTAGAGTCTGGTGCATTTCATCACTGTCTCCTACACCATGGCCTTGCCTTGAGATTGGTCTGCAACGTTTACCTTAGTCATACAAATTGCTATTTTTCTTCCCAAAGAAGCTGTGCCTGTAGGAAGGCAGGTGCATATACATTGATGTGTTCCATGAGATGAAAATCTCCTTGACTTGTGTTGGTTTTGCATTTTCAGCTGCTGCATGTAAAGGAAAATTATATAAAAATATGAAATGAAAAAAAGATATATCCTTTCTCATACGCCTGGTTTAGTAATTTCCAACTCTATAAAAAGAACATTTCCAAGCACTCATCTATGCAGATATCCTAGGTGGCAGCCATAAACTCTAAAACCAATGTCGTCCTATTAAAAAAGCAAAGGGTGTGTTAGTGTCCGTCGAAAATGCAACTCAGTCAATAGGGATATCCTCATAGAAAAATACATGTAATTAATTCTAGTGTCATTTTGGAAATGGAAATAAAAGTTATAGAAGCTGAACAACAGTTATGATAGAAGGGACAATCTATGTACTTCAGAAGTTTAGAAAATCATAGCAAACAATACATTTAGGCAAAGAAGTGAAATGGGTACATCACATTCTCAACACTTATACAACTCTCAATCTCGTGTAACTGGTTAATTTCAAATCCTTTGAAAATATTTTGCTTGTAATGGAAGCAAATTGGATAAATTATGAAACTATGAGATGAAACAATTAAAATAAGGTGGATGACCAAGAGTCAAAGAAGGAAGAACCACAGCAACAGACCACATTAACACATAACACATAACACATAACCACATTAACAAATATGAACCAAAGAGCCAAAAGAGCAGTTTACAGTAGCATCTGCATTAGAAGTGGAGAGGTCTCACTCCGTTTTTCATATTTTGTAACACATCAGGAGAACAAAAACAAGCACGAAATATGCTTTTGGCGAATATACTCATTTCCTTTTTGAACAACTCATTTTTGTCACAGAGAATATTCCTCGTACATCAAACATAAAAGTAGCACTGCCTTAAATAGCGCATGGTTACGTAAAATTATACAATTTACCCAACCAAGGCATACATATTTTAAAAGACTAGATGCAGGCAAAAAGAATAGTGTCCAAATGTTCTTTGCTAACGGAGATATACTTTGACATCTAATTTAAGGCAGGCATTTACATAAAGAAAAAGTTGTTACTCTTTAAAAAAAGAGAGAGAGAGAGAAAGAAGTCACACTAATCACAGACAAGAAGCAACATAAAGCTAGCATCTCCCTTCAGGAAATCCTGGCATCCGCGAGAAATATTTTTAGTTATGCAGTGTAACACTCCAACCAAACCCACTGCTGTGGAGTTGATTTCCACATACAGCTATGCCGTGTGTGGTTTCCAAGACTGCAAATACTTATGGAAGCAGACAACTTCATATATTCCCCACAGAGTGGCTGGTGGGTTTGTCACCAGTCCTGCAGCTCGCATACTAACACTGACCACAGAAAGCCACGTAGCATTACAAATGAGCAACGTTGTTACTCTGCCCATTTTGCTACTCCTGAAAGGAAACTCCATAAAGACAATAAATAGTGTGCCATTTTTTGGTGCCCACAGAAGGATCTTTAGATCTTTAGGTCATTAAAATCTACCAATCACTGAATATGAACCACTTATTTTTGACTTGTCCGCAGCCTTTAAATAAAAGTAGATGTTTGCCAGTGAGCAGCGTACATAGGAAACATAAGAACTTGAGAACATTTCTACACTGGTTTCCAGAACTCAGAGCAGGCTAGCAAGCTAAGTTGATTAAATGGTTGGCACAATTGTCAGAAGAGCTTGAGGTCCAGAAAGCATCCTAAAACATTTCATATTATTACAAGAACTAGAAAAAAATATCCTTGCTTCAGGAATTACACTTGGCTTTTCTGTCCTTGGTCGGGACCATCGAATGACTTCCAATTCATAGCAATGCCCTGGACAGCAAAACCCAACCCAAACTGCCCGCTCGTGCACAAGGCTCACGTGCTGTTGTGCCTCAACTCATCGTTGCAGCAGCCGTGACGAACCATCTCATTGAGAAGCTTCCCCTTTGGGGCCTCTTGAAGTCTGTGTCCTAGAGACTATTTTCTCCTGATAGCATGTTCCAACTGTGTGAGACAAAGTCTCACCATCCTTGCGCTTAAGGAGGATCCTGGATGTAGTCCTTCTAAAATAGATTTGTGTGTTTTTATAGAAGCACACGGTGCTTTCAGTATTCTTCACCAACACCATAATTCAAATGTATGAACTCTTTTCTAGTTTTCCTTATCCATTGTCTAATTTTCAGATGCATATAAGTGGATTGAAAATGCAATGTCTTGAGTTAGGCACACCTTAGTTTTCAAAGGGACATCTTTAAACTTGGGCTTTGCTCATGCATTTCCCCCATCCAATGCTGATTCATAGTGACGCTCTAAGCCAGAGTAGAACTGCCTCCTTGGGTTTCTGAGGCTGAAAGCCTTGTGTTTCTCTAGCAGAACAGTTAAGGGGTTTGAAAGTGACCTTGCAATTGTCACATGTCAATGCATAACCCACTATACAACCATGGATCCTTACAATTGGCTTTAGAAAATTTGAATGAATATTTTCCCCCAAATTAGAAAAGTCCTTCCACCCACAATGGTATGCTATGCCACAACACAATGTCCTTCATGCTGCTGAAGGAGCTATGTCAAATGCTTCTGGTGCTGCAAGAGGAACAGCTAGGTCAAAAAGTTGACCAATCCATCAATCTTTCTTTTATTTTTAATTTATACTTTCATTGTTTTTTTTCACTTTAGAGTTTTTTATTGTGAACTGGGTGTGGGTTTTTAAAATAAACCAGTTTTTCATGTACAATTCAGTTAATACACATCAAAATAAATAAGTTCAGAAGATTATGATGACTGTTTTAAGATGTTCCAAAAGAGGAATCTTGATATTTTTTTGAATGATGTAGGATGATCACAGTCACTTATTGTAAACAAGTTTCAAGAAAATTGAGACCTGCACTGTGGAGATAAAGGCCAAGCCCATGGTCCTGAGGTCCTGTGGTCCATCCTGGCAGGACACTTTGCTCCTCCTTCAAGAGCGCAGACTTTCTCGTGAGAAATTTGTTGGGAGACTTTTCCCCATTCATTCTACAGTCATGATCTTGCCCCTTTCAACACTGTTTTGGTTCCCCAACATGTAAGCACATCTAAAAGAATGAATCCTTTGAAAATGCCCAAACTGCCATTGTAAGGAAGGGTACTTTAAAGAGTTTAGGATTATCTTAGGAAAGACTAAAGCAGTGGAAACGCTTCCTTCAAAAGGGTGTAGATTCGATTACAGGACATGTGGAGAAATAATAACTTCACCTTTTGATATTTTTTCATCAAAATTCAATGCATTTTGATTTATCTTTTCATAAGAAAAAAAGTCAGAAGACAATTATTTAAAAATCAGCATTTGGAAGAATATTAGATTAATGCAGTGAAACAAATATTCCTCAAATGCATAAATAATACCAGTTTGAAGATATAGATGGGAAAAAAATAATCCTCTAGTCTTAATATCGCATTTACTGCCATTGAGCTGATTCCAACTCAAAGCAACCTGCGAGCACAAGATAGAACGGCTCTCGTGGATTCCCTAGACTGTAACTCTGTACAGGGACAGAAAGCCTCTTCTTTTTCTAGAGGGCTAGCTGGCTTGTGGTTTCTAAGTGCTAACTCTCTGGTTAGCAGCCCACAACGTAACAACTATGCCATCAGGGACCATATCTTAATATAATAACTTGAAAAGATAAAATATCTGGAAATAAATATAACAGAACACATGTAAGATTAATGTCCAGAACCATTTAAAACATCCTTGAAGCATACAAAATCACTGTAAAGAAATGGAATATAGCCTGTAATCTGTGAGTGAGTCACAAAATCATAGAAGTTACATTAAAATAGCATTTTCTATTTTAAAAAGTATGAGTGTGGTAAAACCAATAGAAAATGTCTGAGTCAGTGGCATATAAATGCAAACCATGTGTGTTCACATCCAGGCACACAAATGTATAGGTGCTCAAAGACTTCTGTTAGGATTGACTTGTTCTTTTAGCTATCAGTTGCAGCCTTCCCTGATATAAAAAAAGAACTTCCAATGACATGAGAAAGAAAACATCTATGAAGTTCAATTAAAAAAATGAGCAACGATATAGAGAGTTTACAAAGCAAGGGACATAAATTGATCTTTGACATCTAGAAAACGTCTCAAGATTTCTCATGAGGCATGTATATTACACAAAACTGAGATCCCATCATACCTACAGGACCAGGAACACATATATTTAAACCTTGACAAAACTCTGGGCCAGAATGTATAGAAATAAGCACTCTATAACTAGAGTTTGGTATAAAATGTATAGATTGAATTTTTTCATATCTGCACAATAAATAATAATACAATAACTTACACGCAGAAGTTCTCCTTGGATCTTTCATCTCTAATGTATGTTAGGATGGGTGTGAAATGACATGTGTCCAAGAGAGCGAACACTGCCTGGCTCTGTGTCATCCTCACAATTTCGTGTGTGAGCCCCTATTGCAGCCACTGTCCATCCGTCTCGCTGAGGCTCTTCCTCTTTTCGCTGCCCCCATTTAACCAAGTATGATGTATTTTTCCAGGGACAGAATTCTCTGACAACATGTCCAAAGTACTTGAGATGAAATCTCATCATGCTTGCTTTGGGGAGCCTATTGGCTGTACCCTGCGACTTTCCGTCTTCCAGCTCGTATCATCATCCAAATGCATCCGTTCTTCCGTGATCTTCTTTGTTCATTGTCCAATTTCATCTGCACCTGTGGTTATTGAAAATACTCTTCTTCCTCAAACTATTAAGGCCATCAATGAGGGAATTGAGACAAACCTACGAAATTTGGCTCAGGGAAATACATAGGCTATGGGAAATCAGGAAGGACACAAACACAAAGGAAGCACAAACTGACAGATGGGATATACTGAATGGAAAACACCTGTGTACATCAAAAGATTTCACCAAGGGAGTAATAAGAGAGCCCACAGACTGGGAAAACATCTTTAACCATGACACATCAGACAAAGGCCTTATTACTAAGATCTACAGTACTCTGCTAGCCTACAATAAGAATAACACAAATAAACCATTGAGGAGATGAGCAAAATACCCGAACAAAGATTTCACAAGGGTGGAAATCCAAATGTCCAACAAACATATGAGAAAATACTCCAGATCATTAGTTATAAGGGAAATGGAAATTAAAACAACTATGAGATACTACCTAACACCCTCACTGGAGACAGAGTGTGGGAAGTGTTCCTGGTCTGACTCGCCCCCACCCACCACCAGAGTGAAAGAGGAAGAGAGCACAAGAGAGCAGCAAGGGGAGCAAAGCAATGAAGTCCCTGAGGAATCCCAAAAAGAGACCTCAGAATTGGTGGGCAGGGCATGACACTTCACCAGATCCTATTGAAAAACATTCAGAAGGGTCAGCAGACAAGCCTGGAACTATTTATAGGCTACCACCCTACCACCTACCTACCTCCTGCCTATCCATAGAGGATAGACAAGATAACCAATCTCAAGGAGAAAGGGAGTGGGGCCCCAACAAATCCAGGGACAAGGGAACAATAAAAAAGCTAAAAGCAGTGGTGAGGAGGGCGTAGAATGCTCGACAGGGTCTGATCAACTGCAATGTAGGTGAGAGAAAGTACTGAGAGTCAAATGAAGGTTGAACATGATAGTGGGACAGAAGGAAAGAAAAAGAAATAGAGGAATGAACTAGGAGGCAAAAGACATTTATAGAAGTATAATATGGGCATGCACATATGTAAATATATTAATAACAATAGAAATATAGGTCTATGTACATATATTTAAATGTTAAGTATTAAAGTAGGATATGGCCACTGCATCTCTACTCAAATACTCCCTCAATGCAAAAACACTTTGTTCTAATAATGCAGCATTCTGTGTTGTTCACCTTCCTGACAAGATTGTTAAAAACAAAATGGCTGCATAAGCAAATGTGGTGAAGAAAGCTGATGGTACCTGGCTATTAAAAAGTACAGCATCTGGGGTCTTAAAGTCTTGAAGTTAAGCAAGCAGCGATCTAGCAGGGAAGCAACAAAACGCACACGAAAGAAGCACGCTAGTCTGTGTGATCATGAGGTGTCAACAGGATTAGGTATCAGGCATCAGAAGACTCAGAACAAATACATTGATGTAAATGATGAGGGTCAGAGGGGAGGCCCAAAGCCAATCTGTAGACAACTGGACATTCTCTCACAGAAGGGTCACAAGGAAAGCATGGGATAGCCAGGGTGCAACATAGCACCAATGGAAAACACATTTCTCTAGTTCGTTAGTGTTTCCTCCCCACTGCTATCATGACCCCAGTTCTATATTACAAATATGGCTAGACTGGGATAGACTACAGCACGTACCCTGGTACAGGTAAGAGCTCTCAACACACGGAATCCAGGACAGATAAACCCCTCAGGAACAGTAATGGGAGTAGCGATACCATGAGGGCAGGGGGGAAGGTGTGGGGAGAAGGGGGAGAAATGGCATGAACATATGTAAATGTATTAATATATAACAATAGTATAATGCCCCCAGGGGGATGAACAGCAGAAACATGGGCAAAGGGAGACAGTGGACAGTGTAAGACATGAAAATAATTATAATTAATCAGGGATCCATGAGGGTGGGAGGGAGGGGGGAAAAGGAGCTGATACCAAGGGCTCAAGCAGAAAGAAAATGTCTTGAAAATGATGATGGCAACATGCTTACAAATGTGTTTCATACAAATAATGCATGCACTTTTATAAAAGCTATAAGATCCCCCAATAAAATGATTTATTATAAAAAATTATAAAAAAGAAAATATTTTTCAGTCTGGCACACCTTAGTATTCAAAGTGACACTCTTGATCTTCAGCACTTTAAAGAGTAAGCAGGTATTGCAATGTTTTTGACCAATGCAGTACTTTGATTTCTTGACTGCTGCTTCCGTGAACGTTGACTATGAATCCACGCAAAATTAAATCATTGGCAACGTCAATCCTTTCTCTGTTTATCTTGATGCTGTCTATTGGTCCAACTATGAGCACTCTGGTTTTCTTTACATTGAGCTGCAGTCTATACTTACGGCTACACTCATGGATCTTTTTTTTCCTTCTTTTTTTAATCATTTTATTAGTGGCTCATACAACTCTTATCACAATCCATACACACATCAATTGTGTAAAGCGCATTTGTACATTCATTGCCCTCATCATTCTCAAAACATTTCCTCTCCATTAAACCCCTGGCACTAGGTCCTCATTTTATAAATTGTTATTTTGTCATATCTTGCCCTGTCTGACGTCTCCCTTCACCCACTTTTTGGTTGTCCATCCCCCGGGGAGGAGGTCATATATAGTTCCTTGTAATTGGTTCCCTCTTTCCAACCCACTCTCCCTCTACCCTCCCTGTATCGCCACTCACACCACTGGTCCTGTAGGGCTCATCCGCCCTGGATTCCCTGTATTTTCAGTTCCTATCTGTACCAGTGTACATCCTCTGGTCTAGCTGGACTTGCAAGGTAGAATTCTACACTCATGGATCTTCATCAGCAAGTGCTTCAACTCCTCTTTGCTTTGAGCAAGCAAGGTTTCATTGCCTGTATATTACTGGTTGTCTATATAGGATAATTTTAATAAATCCAAAGGCAATAGTATTTTATCTATACATAAAGGGACATAAAACCTGTCTCATATGTATGTAGAAATAACTCAAGAATATTCCAGGAATTGAAAATTAGCATGCTGAATTCATGAATTTTATGTCCATCTTTTATTTAAAAATATAACTATATATAAGCATGCACACAAAAATATGCAGTGAGGGTAAGTCACAAAGCATTGCTAAAAATCATGTAAACTTTTAAAAACAGAAATACAAAAATGTGCATCTATTATTACTTGACATTTCCTCCATCTATCTCTACACACATTTTTTAAAACAATGTTTCCATTCTCTTAGTTGTTCCCTAAAGAACTCTGTGTTTTGATTTACATGTTGTCAAAATAGCAATTTTTGCACCATACAGGGACTCTAGTCATGTACTCTTTAAATGTACATTGAGATTGGGTACCAAAATGAAATCTCAAGTGGCAAGATCCAGGGGCTAGGGAAATTTAAGGTTTCCAAGTAAAATTTCTCAGCACTTGCTTCCCTCAAAGAATGAGCAGGAGAATTGTGATGGAAAAATACTCCTCAGTAGACATTTGTGTTTTAGTCATTTTATTGGGGGCTCATACAACTCTCATCACAATCCATCCATCCATCCATCCATCCATCCATCCATCCATCCATCCATGTGTCAAGTACATTTGTACATTTGTTGCCATCATAATTCTCAAAACATTTTCTTTCTACTTGAACCCTGCAGTTTTCCATTTTCATAAAGCTTCTTCATAATAAGCAACCAATGTCCATCAAGGAAATCTATCAACATTCTTCCTTGAAATCCCTAAAGTAGCTACTATAACCTGAGTTGACATCTCCACTATTAAATTTAACATAAACAACAGTTTCTCAGAAGTCATTGACTTGATTTGACTTTGTTCTCTGCATCATATTTGTGAATCAAGACTTATTCCTATTTACAGTAGTTCCAGGAAGGTATATTTATAACCTTTGATCTGGGTTAAAAGACTGATGGAAAAATTAGTTCTTGGAACTAGCTTGTCTTCACACAACCCTGTGGGCACCATTTAAACTGAAAGGCTACTGGGGCCAAGATGTTTGCTGCTTAAAATTGAAAATGTGATCCGTGTGCTCCCCACTTTAGTAGTAATAGCACCAGTCAGTATTCTATGGTCTCATAAGAGGTTGTTTTATTTTTTTCCTTTCTTTTTAATTAAGAATCCATACTAATAATGCTAAGGGGTTCTCCAAGAACAGGTTGCCCTTTCCTAATTTAATCATAAAAAGAAGTGAAATAAAAATCTGAGAGATTAGATAGATAGATAGATGATAGATAGATAGATAGATAGATAGATAGATAGATAGATAGATAGATAGATAGATAGATAGATAGATACCCATTCCTGTGGTCATGAATTTCCATAGAAATTCACTGAGAACCATTGTAGGAATGTCTGTTAAATTAGTGTGACTGTGGGATAGTGCTACATTGTAGGAACCATCTGGTCTTTCCCTTCTAATGAAAACCAACCCTAAGTGAGGTGAGGCCTCTTCTGAAGAATTGGTTTTTAAGATGAACAGCTAAGAAAGTGATAAATAGTATAAGCGCTAGATAGACATATGATAGTGTTGCTTGGGAAAGCAGATTGATTGTTTATACACTCTGCCCTAAAATTGGTTCATTCTTTTTTGGAATCTATTCCTTTACATAGACTGAATTATTTGATGGGGAACAAAGCAAACCCAGAGGAAAATGGTCTACTGATGTTTCTGGAACTTTATTCGCGTGCTTGTGTCTTGGCTTCCATCATGTTTTCTTTATTTGTGTAGTTTGCCTCTTGTCCTCTTATGGCTCAACTTTGAGATCTGTTTTTCATTCCTCAAAAGGTGTGACACCCTACAAACACCAACGTCTTATGTTGGAACAGCACGCAGGTGAATGTGTTACGTAGTTTCCATGCTTTGGGAAAATGTCCACTTAAATTTTGCAAAAAAAATGCATTCTTTCCCCAATTCAAAATCATTTTTCCCCATCTCACAAACTACCTTGTTTTTCTGAATACCCCCTACGAAGACTAAACAACTATCCTTCCAAGAGAACATTTCTGTAACCAGAGATATGTTTAAACATGCTTTCTTGGGCATACATCTATTAATGTATGTACTGGAATCCTAGTAGCATGATATTTTTCCTATCTTACTTCCTACATGCATGCTTATTAATAAGATTTAAAAAAAACCACATCACCCAGTGAGTAGCTGAGTGGGGGTATAAGACTAAAAAAGGCACCCACTGTATGTGCTGTTATCCCCTATGCACAGCCAAAGGAGACACTGCCTGGTCCTGGGCCAGCCTCACAATGGCTCTTCTGCACGGTGTCCTTCTCCAGGGACTGGTCTCTTCTGATAATGTCCAAAGCCCAGGAGAGGAAGTCTTGCCATCCTTGCCTCTTGGGAGCCTTCTGGCCATATTTTTTCCAAGACAGAGTGAGTCATCCTTTCAGCAGTCCATAGTGCTTCCCATATACTGCTCTAGCACCACAATTCAAATTTAATATCTACGTGTACAAAATTTAGATGTTTAAATAAACTGTATGTTAAAAATAAATAAAAATAAACAGTGTGTCTTTAGTCATTATGTTACTTATTTTTCATGGCAAGGACAATCCACACTGCTAGATATTACTGAGAAGTCAAATAAATCAAGGCATGAGATCTGTTAAATATTTTGATACATTAGAGAGATTTGAGGATAGGCAGATTAGGTTTTAAGAAGGCCCACAGAAATGAATCTATATAATATAATTTAGCTCCTGGCTCCTCAAAATACTTGATCATTTTCCCTTATTAAAATAACATATATCATAAGTCAGTAGACCCAGGGTTCTATGGATACATTTTTAGACAGCACTGGTTTAGGAAATTAAAGAAACTGTTGAGTGCTTTATCAGGCACAAATAATTACCGCCTCAAACATTCCATAATCTGGTGGACATGTAAGACATGCATTGCTAACAATATAATTATAAATGCTTTCATCAAATGACATATTTAATTATAACCATTGCAAGAAGTGGTTTGCACTGGAATACGAAAAAGGTCTGCTGGATATGGCTGAGCTTGAAATCACTTCATGCTGAACTAGCACCATTAGTCCTTTGAATGACCTACATTTTTAATTTGGCATGAAACCATTTCGAGCTATGTAGTGAAACTAATGAGGCTGCGACAACTGTGTAAAGCAATAATCAGCACTGCTTTATTGTGGAGAGTTTGTTAAGTCTATGCATGAGGTGAACTCAGACAGCCCTTCTTTCAGAAAGAAGGGGGACATGTGTTTATACTGTTATCCTGAATAAAAAGTCTAAATGTGTATGATGCCTGGAAGAAGGCCAGCCACATTTGTTATTTTCAAAACAAATGTGGAGCTCTGCGAATCACTCAGTGCAGTCATTCCAGAGACCGTTTTAACGTTTCTTGGAATGTTTCTTCAACTATTAAGAAAACAATGGTCCTTTGAGGAAACTAATGATGTTAAGACAAAAGCAGCTGCTCTGACTTTGGAAGCATGTGTCTCCTACGAAAAGAATGTTCGAGAGCGGTGAATTTCTCTCCCTCCTAAAGGAAATATGATCAAGGAGAGTGAATCTAAAAAGCTTAGCCTAATAGATCTGATAGCTGAAGAGGGACTCAGATTGATCGGAACGAATGGCTTGTCAAGGCAAAACACTCTGCTTAATCTCATAGTAATGAGTTATTGTTCTATCTTTTCCAGAATGTAAGCTAAATGAAAGACATTATATTACACACAAGTTTGTTTTTAACAAATACAAACTCAACCATGATTGCTAAACTTGGAATTACTTTTGAAAATGAATTCAAATTGAATTATTCTTCTGTCGCTCCATTTGAGTCTTCGTGTCTTTCATCTGCAGACATGACAGATGGAGTCTAGGAGAGCAGTCGGCTGAGTGTGGTTTCATTCACTCAGTATCCACGCAGCAGCTCATCCATTCACTTAGTTCTCCAAGCAAATACCAAATGCAATGGGGTCTCCACACAGGAAGTACACAGATCCCAAAACTACCGCTCTTGACTTCAAGGAGCTCACCGTCTGGGAGTATAGAGGAAGATACTCATATGACAACATGTTCTCACCATGGGACGTATTACAGAGAGTGTCGTAGAACTCAAAACTCACAGATCTGGAGTCAATTCAAGCTAATCATGACCCTATAAGACAGACTAGAACTGCCCATGCTTGATGGGAGCACAACCCATCATCGCCTAAGGAGCTTCTGGTGACTTCAAACAGTTGACCTTGTGTTTAGCAGCCCAGCTCATAACCAAGGTTCCTTTGTATTATGAAGGAATAACTCATTTCAAGCCGGGGATCAAAGAGGGCTTCTCCAGTGTTGAAACATCTAAGATTTGATGGCTGACTACATGAGCAGTCAGCTAGGTGACCAGGAAGGGGGGAGTAAAGCCAGTCCATGTGAAAGGGCACAAAAGCAGAAAACAATCATATATATACTCTTTGTGGCTGAAAATTGGGAGGATAAGGACATAGATATCAATAACAAATGCATGATCTCTAAGTGAAAAGAACTGTAAAATAACAGAAATATACAGGAAAAATCATTAAGACAGCATTTGAAGTATTTTGAGCGATTTCTCAATGTAAATTCTATTATTATGTTAATATTGTTAGGTTAAATGACTAAGAAAAAAATAACAGATGAAATTCCATTGGATAAATATAAGAGCTGCTGTGTGCATCCCCAGAAATATCTAGAATAGTCTTGAAAGGGATATAAATTCATACTACGTGGATATAAATTCATACTACGTGTAACAAAATGCATTCATTATTTTAGTTTTGCATAAGGATATATTATTTGGTTGGTTATTTTAAACATATAAAAATAATGCTATTAAAATGAAGAGTATTAGAACATGTAGCATACAGTTTTACTTTCCTCCATACATGCACTTTTCTTCACAATATGTTCTGTATACCAACTATTTTATCTATCTATCTATCTATCTATCTATCTATCTATCTATCTATCTATCTTCTATCTATCTATCTATCTATCTATCTATAAACACAAGTATTGTGCTAAATATGGTTCTCTAGAGAAACAAAACCAGGACACTTATGAACATATATATATATATGTATGTATATATGTATGTTTATTTATGTATGTATGTGCGTATACATGTGTGTGTGTGTGTGTGTGTATTTATATGGCTGGATCCACCAGCCTCAATTTCAAGCGATGAATGTACCTGCAGTGTGGCGAGCTGATTTTCTAGGCGCCTCAAGCTCTAGGGACACAATCCACAATCCAAGGGTTTGCTGGGCCACATGTGGTGGAGCACACAGGTGGAGGCAGAGAACTAGCTAAAGCAGTAGCACACTGGTCTGATCACCAGAGAGCAAGAGAGATTGGGGTGGGTCTTTCAGATCCACTTATCTCTTTGCCCTCCAATCAAACTGTGACCTGAGTGATCCCACATGTTCCTATTGGCCAGGTTGGCACAATAACCTAACTATCACAGTCCACCCCTTGCCAGGTTAGTACCTGTACACAATTCTTTAACCATATATAATTTTCATACATTAATGAAATCACACACCTAATATCATACATCTATCATACATATAAATGAAAATTTATTGAATCTAATTGTATCTGGTACATTGTACATGAGCAAAGAAAGATATTCAATAAGCACCTATAAAGAAAATATACTGACAATCACAAACCTCACTTTTGCAAATGGTCACGTGGTCGTTACTGATAGGTAGAACTACCTTCTTCTACTACTCATTCTGTATTTCCTTTGCCCTTGGCCAGCACCTCAGTTGGCCGTGTTCTTTACCTTGTGGGGTGGCCCAGAGCTTCCTTTCTGAAGGGTCTGGGTCATTAGATGTCCTGTCAGGATTGGGTTGCTGTAACTTACCATTTACTTTAATCACAGGTCATGGTAGCACTAAGAGAAGGCCTAGGGGATCTCCTGGATTCCAGACATATTCTTCTTTACCGCCATTATGTAACACCAGTCCAATTTTCCCTTGCTATTCAGGATCAATCACACCACTCAGTACAGTGACACCCTTCCTGACCTGTTGATCCAAAGGCAGGAGAAGCCCAAAGTGACCAGGGGGCATTCTCATCTGCCAGTTCAGTGGACTCCATGCTGTATTTCCAGGTGGGAGAGTTCCTTCCTTCAGGACCAGGACTTCCAGGCCTGAGGAACACAGGGTTGCTGGGACAGGAAGCAAAAATGCTGCAAGTGGATCACTAGGAGTAATAGTGAGTGACGCCACACCAGCTTGAATCCTTGGTTCCTGGACCCATGAATCTGGTCTATTGGAGACACAGCACGATATATTGGCCACTGCTTTAGAGCATATACAGTGGAGAATGCCCCTTGGCCACTTTGGGAGGTGTACTGAGCTAAAATTCCATTAATAATTTGACCTCCAAATGCCTCCACTCTGACTGGTGGTCCTTGAAAACATGTTCTGGATCTCCAGGAATTAGTGTCAGTTCGGAGCCAGTGTCCAGTAATCCCTAAAAAGTTTAATTATTTCCTTTTCCTCAGTGAACAGTCACTTGTGAAAGGCCACAGGTTCATTTGGGGAAGGCTAGAAGAAAGACTAACTTTATAAGCCTTCGGTGATGTAGCAGGGTCCTTTGAAGAAGGAACCTGGCTTTCCCCTCATTAAAGGGGCTATGGATCTGGGAACTGGATCAGGTCTGGGAATTGATTGAGGGATTGTGACTCTCTATTCTGTTGATTAGTGTAGACTACTGTTCACTTGACCTAGCATTCTTCTGCCTGTATAAATCACATAAATATTTAGTAGATTTCCCACATATTTCACTCCTAGGGACACCGTGATTACGTGGCTAGCTAATGCCATCAGTCCACACCAGACAGGTTGCTTTTATTACTACGGAAACCTTGCTGTCCATTAAGATAACCATGCCCAGCCTGTCTGTGATGATTCAGTGCTGACACCTGCCCCCTTACCACCATGAGGCCCAATCAGCCCGGTTGTAAGAAAATGTCCGCGTTCACTTAGGGAAGTTCCCATAGTTAATCCTGGTGCATATAAAATATCAGTCTCAGGAGTCTTCAGAGATGCTGGGGCCCACTTCATATACTTGTTCTTTATGGTTTTGGTGAGAGGTATGTCCTCAGGTTACTCCATTTGGGGGCATATGGGATTATTCTGATAGATCCATTCCAACATACCAATTTCCCTAAGCTTTTGAATGCCTTCTTCCACAGTCTACCAAGGTAGGTCTTTTGTGTAGTGAGAAACAAAACCAGGATATTTATGATTATATTATAAATAGGTTTAGACAGTGAAAAGGAATATTACAGCTAATTAGTCCACACAACAGTACAGAGGGCTCAGTTCAACTCACTTTGTGGAAAAATTAATATGTTGGAAGTCCTTCAACTCACACATGGGCTGCCAGGTCCAAGGTCAAGGAAGCAGTCAGTGGAGTTCTCCCTCATGCAAGGCAGGCAGAGCCTTCCCACAAGCAGCAAATGGCAGAGTGGGTCAGCAGCAGTCAGTAGCTCAGGAGCTCAGGAAACAGACCCAGCCAGATGGGATATCTAACTCAAGCAATGCAAGGCAGCAGGATCCACCGGCCTCAAGCTCAAGCAATGTATATATCAGTAGTATGGTAAGCAGGTCTTGACGGATCCTCAAGCTCTAGGGACACAGTCCACGATCTATGGGTTGGCTGAGTCCACAGGGGGTGTAGCGCACAGGTTAAGGCAGTGAACTAGTGGAAGCAGCAGCACATTGGTCTCGTCACCAGAAAGCAAGAGAGGTGGGAGTAGGCCTGGCAGTGCCATTTATCTCTTTCCTCTCCAATCAAACTGAAACCCGATTAACCCCACAAATTCCTATTGTCAGCATGGCACGATAAACCTAACTATCACATGTATTTATAAATAGATAGATTTGTAGTCATATAGCCAAGTACAGAGAATACCAAAAAATACATTTTCTAATATTTTATTGACAATGAATATGCATTTGACTACATAGATCTTAACAAACTATGGATAATATATGAAGAATGGAAACTTAGAACACATAATTGTGCTTATTTGAAACCTGTACATAGACCAAGAGGGAGCCATTCACATAGAAGAAGAGGTCATGGTTTTAAAGCAGGAAAGGTGTCTGTGTCAGGGTTATATCCTTTACGATACATATTTATTCTGTATGCTGAATAACTAATTTGAGAAGTTGAATTATATGAAGAAAAATGTGGCATCAAGATTAGAGAAAGGCTCATTAAGAACATACAATATGCAGATGACACAACCTCTGACTGAAAATGAAGATTTCATGCATTTACTGATTAAGATAAGAATGAAGCCTTCTGCATGTATTACAACTCAATGTAAAATTGTGTATCTATCATCACAACTATGTACATAGGTAACATCGTGATAAATGGAGAAAATATTGAAATTTTAAAGGATTTCATTTGCCTGGATCCACAATTAATGCTCATAGAAGCAGCAGTCAAAAAATCAAATGATGTATTGCACTGGGTAAATCAGCTTCGAGGGTAACTCATTAAAATGCTGAAGGTCAAAATGTCACTTTGAGGGGTAAGATGATCATGTGCCAACCCATAGTACATGGAAGCTGGTAATGAATCAGGAAGACCAAAGAACAACTAATGCATTTGCTTTATTGTGTTGTGAAGAATATTAAAATATCATGGGCTACCAAAAGAATAAACAAATCAGTCTTGGAAGAAACAGAACCAGATTGCTCCTTAGAAGCAAATATGTAGAGAATTTGCAAAAAATACTTTGAATATGTTAGGAAGAGAAACTAGTCCCCATAAAAGGACACCATGTTTGGTAAAGTAGGATATCTTTATAAAATGGGAAATCCTTCAATGAGATGGATTGACGCACTATTTGCAACAATGGGTTCAAATATCAGAAAGATTCGGAGTACCAGGGAGTACCAAAAAAAAAATGGATTTGCACTGGGTGGAGTGAAGCTTTAGTAGTAAACACTTTTCCTCTAGCCAAGCATTGAGCAACTTACTCTGAATTAGTGCAGCCAGTGCTGTTGCCTGGGAAGGTTCTCTCTGGTCACAGTGAATTTTTTTGAAAAAGCAATTTCACTCAAACATAATTTTTCTGTGATGGCTGATTTAAGAGACTTGCATGCAGCTGTAAAATTTTGTTTCCTGCTTGGGGAAAATCCTTCAGAGACTATTGTGAAGTTGAACATAGCTTGCAAGGACAGCACTATGGGAAAAACTCCAGTGTACAAATTTTCTCATTTCAAAAAAGGTGAAATGTCAATTGATGACAAACCTCATTCTGGATGTCTGTCAACTTCCCAAATGGACAAAAATGTTGACTTGTAATACATTTGGGTTTGTTCCACCAGGTCAGGCAGTTAATTAAGTTTTTTATTTAGAGGTTCTGACAAGATTGCATAAAAGTGTGCAACAAAAAAGGCCTGCTTTGTTGCAGACGGGGACTAATTTTGATACCACAAGAATGCACCAGTTCATGCAGCCATCTCAGTGTGCCAATTCTGGGCGAAATCAGCATGCCTCTCTTGCCCCACGCACCTTAGTCACCTGACCTTGCTCCTTGTGACTTCTTTTTGTTTTCCCAAATGAAGAGGGACATGGAAGGGCAGAGATTTGATGACCTAGAAGAAGTGACGAAAATAAAAAGAGGGAAGTGCTGTCAGCCATCCATCCATACAGATGAGTCTGAAAACTGTTTCCAAGAATGGAATTGCAGATTTGACTAATGTATTAAGTGTAGTGGAGAATACTTTGAAAGTGATAAGGTTGTTTTGAAAAAATTTAAATACATAACTTTGACAAAAATATTCTGGTTTTTTGGAGGGGTACCCTGTCCTATGTCACAGGACAAGGCAGCATTTGGTTCTATTGGGGACCAGGTCACTATAAATTGAAGTTCACTAGACAGAAACTGACAACAACACATCATCAAGTGTTTGTTTGTATTAATTTACTGTTTGTGTAATTTTATCAACTCTCAAAAAAATGATTAAACCATTGATTTACTAAGTACCATGTAATCATGGACAGCAATTTAACAATATAGACTTCATATAGACAGAAACATTGATCATATATCTTCCCCCACCTTCTTTTTAGGATAAATATATATGAGCTAGATAATATTAGATAATAATATCTAACATCAGTTACAATCAATCAATAAATAGCAATATAAAGCACTAAAGAACTTTTTCAGAAAAATCCTATAATCTACAGGTAGTCAGAAACTTGCTAAATATCACATGTAGAGATAGAAATTAATCAGTTCCAAACACCTTTATAGGTAACTTTAAGTACTCCTGAGATCATTTACTTATTTTTGCCATCTGGTGTCACCATGGCTATGGGCTGGGCACTAAGCATGCAGTCAGCAGTTCAAACCACCAGTGGCTCCATGGGAGAAAGATGAGTCTTTCTACTTTCTTACAGTGTAATAGTCTCAGGAGGAGAAGTCAAGACGGTATCCAGGTAGAATCACCTGTCAGGTGCTCCCTTTGTTAGATTGGAAAATTAAGAGGTAAGGAGGCCAATATTGGGGGGACAGGTGCTAGTATTAAATCCTAGTGAACTAGAATCTGTGGCTATAACCTCCCCTCGCATAGTTTGCCCATGATGTGATTTAAGAGCTCATAGTGGCATTCCTAGCTCACTTTGTCTGCCTGTAGGTTTGCCTAATGCCTTACTAGGTCCTGTGAGATGGCATCGGCACCCAAGGTCAAAGACCCACTAGTGTGCAGCAACATCCCCAGACAGCTATCCAAGGGCGGTCATAATTCCAGGCCCACAGAGAACCTCCAAAAACTAGCCACAAATGCTCATTCTGGAGTTCCCTCTCTGCTCCCCTCTCCACTTGCACATTCTCCAGTGTTCACCTCCCCTCCCAGAGCAACTGCAGGGGACAACCTCTTTCTACCCAGGTCCACCTGTAGCCTGCCAGCATGGGTCAAGATAGATAATTAGATACTACCTTGCTGCCATTAGAGAGCCTCCAGGCTATTTACCCACCACAGAGGCAGATAGCCACAGCCTCCATGCAGGAGAAAGCAGTGAGGGCCCAAGGAGGTCAGCCAAAAACTCAAACCCAGTGTGCCCCAAACCCACTCAGGTAATCTGATGCCCCTCTCCTAGGGACAGCATGGAACAGCACAGATACCAGGACAACCTACAAGCCCCAACCTACAATTCATTGGAATGAATGCTGTTGTTCCAAGGCTTTGCTATTTTTGTAACTTTGAAAGGAATCCATCCTAAACTGGGTTCATTAACAAGGTATTAACATAACAAAATAGGATATGCCACCAGGTTTTACCAGTTTTCAACTGGTAAAGAGGAGTTGAAAGTTTATTAAATGACCACACAATAGTAAGAAATCAAAACCAGCTTTCCATGTAAGAAACTGGCCTACTGAGTAAACATTGCTTTACTCTACCCCAAGGCGACTTAAGTAGACAACAGGAATGGATGCCATCACCCACCCCCATTTGGCCACCCCCACCCTCCCCATCCCTCTGACCTGTTCTACCAGAGGTATATTCTCTCAGGATAACTAACCCAAGTGCATGAATAAAGCCCTCTCAGCCATATCAGACATCAAACCTCCCCCCAGCCTGAATCTCATCCCCTCTCTGATACCCTATAAGACCACAAAGCAGTAAGTCATCATATCACCAAACATGGCCCCTATGTAATATATAGGACCAACAAAGGATCCTGGAGGATTCACTACACTCCTTTACCTCAACCATGATAACCTCTGGAACCTATTCCACTCATGTCAGCAACACATAATCTCCTTTGAGATTGTAAAATTGTAGATTTCTAGGGAGAGAGCCAGCTGAAAGGGAGACAGAGACAAAACTTGAACTCCAACAAACCTAGCTCCTGATAGTTACTAGTCTTTTTTGAATTAACTCCTCAGAAAGAAAGCACGGGGCTCCTTTCTCTGCAACACGAATTGGGACAACTCAGGTCAGGGTTACTTGGCGACCTTCCTGCCCCTGGGGTCCCACTGACCATAACCTGAACACCTTCTGAACAGAAACTCCACCTCACAAGGGCATCCACAACAATAATTTATATTTACTTTTGGATTGGATGTAATGGGAGGAGAATTCCAAATGTGCAGCAATCTAATATAAAGGAGTGTTCTGTTATAAACACAAATAATTAAAGGTCTGTACTCACCCTTTCACAGTTACAGGGTCTATAAGGGATCCTGGTATATTTAACCACCCATCACGCATCCCAACCACCTCAATATCTATAACCTGCTCCCTACTTCTCAACAATACCTATTCTCCATCAAATTACCAGCTAAATACTTATCCCCCTTGAACCTCTCTATGCCCAGGTCCCCATGAATGCCAGTCTGCCTATGCGTGTTTGGCTACCCAGTGCCACCCTCACTTCTTGCAACAAATATGGCACTGCTGATAGCAATCAGAGTCTGCAACTGGTCTGCACACAGGTCCCTTGCATAGTTCCCTTTCCTGCTATGTCCCATGAGCACTAGACCATACTGCAGGTGATTGGCCTGCACAACACTACCCTTGCTTTTCATGATCACTACCCCTGACCTTGCACCTGAGAGAGCCTCTAAATAGATAGC
>NW_022103920.1:26302131-26303880 GCF_000313985.2 Echinops telfairi
ACAAAACACAACAACAACAACAACAAAAACCCAGCCAAGATAGTGAGGGACGTCCTGGAAGAAAACTTCCCCAATTTAATGAAAGAGAACCTGACAATTATCCAGGAAGCACAGAGGACACCAAATAGCCTGAACCCCAAGAAAAACACAACAAAGCATATAATAGTAAAATTAATCTAACTTTACCTCGTTCCATACATAAGGACAAACTCATGGTAGATCACAGACCTTGAGATAAACCCCCAAATAATCAGTATCATCAATGAAAAAATTGGGACAAAGCTAGGAAACTTAACTCAGGGAATAGATGGGCTATCATCAATAATGAAAGATACATACCAAGAAGAAGATAACATAGATCATAGATGTGTGGGACATACTAAAGATAAAACACTTGTGTGCATCAAAAGATT
Source organism: Echinops telfairi (assembly GCF_000313985.2). NCBI lineage: Eukaryota > Metazoa > Chordata > Mammalia > Afrosoricida > Tenrecidae > Echinops > Echinops telfairi. The sequence continues at coordinate 26,302,545 of NW_022103920.1, forward strand.
TCATCAAAAGAGTAATAAGACAGCCCACAGATTGGAAAATAAATTTATTAATTACATATCAGACAAATGTGTTTTTACTAAAATCTACAGAACCCTGCAACATTGCAATAAGAAAAATACAAATTGCCTATCAAGGAGGTGGGCAAAAGGGTTGAAAAGAAAATTCACCAATGAAGAAACATAAGTGGCCAATAAACATATCAGAAAATGCTCCTGATCATTAGCCATCCAGAAATGCAAATCAAAAAACTATGAGATCCCACGTAACACGCACCAGGATAGCTAAATTCCAAACAATAGCAAAGAACAAATGTTGAAAGGGTTGTGGTGAAATAGGAATTCTCATTCACTGCTGCTAGTCTTATAGATATGTAAAACCACTGTGGAAGGTGATTTGGCAATACCTAAAACAGATGGCAATCAAGTTACCTGACCACGCAGTGATTCTACTACTGGGCATATGCCCAGAAGATATAAGAAACAGGTCATGGAAAGACATCTGAGCTTCAATGTGCATCACTGCACAGTTCATAATCACAAAGATTAGGAAGCACCCTATATTTCAATCCTTAAAGGAATGGATTAAACAACTCTGGTATTTGCACACAAAACAATGGAGTACTGCACATCCCTAAAAAACAGCGAGGAAATGATGAAGCACCTTGACTCTTGGAAAGAGTTGGAGGATATTATTTGGAGTGAAATTAGCCAAGTACTAAAGGACACGTACAGCATGAATCCACTCAGGTAAATTCAAACAATAGAATGGGCATAGGTGGAAATGTACATATCATAGTTCCTGGCCTGAGGGCCAGGTACTCTGGGAAGAGCCAGACCAAACATAATGATGCATAAAATTAAAAAGATGTAAATGGCACCTGTGTGGAAAGACATGTCTCCCCCTTTAAGGCCCACAGAGGGATGGGGGAAGAAAAAATAAGTCAATGGGTTGCACTAAGCAACCCAAGGGGAGGATATTGTTTATGTCTCCTTAGGAAGCGGAGGGAGAGAATAGATCTCATTCCAGCCCGCCATGTCTTGTGGGTGACATTCCTGCTCAGAGCAGCTTGATCACACAAGACATCTCTACAGAGGACACCATTGAAGACACAGTTCAGGAAGTGCGGTCAGCCTGACCCACCCACGTGTGCCAAACCAAGAGGGGAGGGAGTGCAACGGACCAGCAATGGGAGCAGAGTTATGAAGTCCCTGAGGAACCTTGGTTGTAGACTTCTGACTGTGGGGTTGCAGTAGGGGGTACAGCATTTGGGACCTCATCTAGGGTGGGAGGAGCATTTGGCACCTCATCTGAACTGGTCAGAGGAGATCCACAAGG
>NW_022103920.1:26305145-26306276 GCF_000313985.2 Echinops telfairi
ATGGTTTGTTCTAATAATGTGGCAATGTATGATACTCACCTTCTTGACATGATTGCTGAAGACAAAATGTGTGCATAAGAAAATGAGGTGAATAAAGATGGTGCCTGACAATCAAAAGATATAGCATCTGGGGTCTTAAATGTTTGTAGTTAGACAAGCTGCCATCTAGTAGGGAAACGACAAAGCTCACCTGAAAGAAGCATACCAGACTGTGCGATCATGAATTGTTGATGGGAAGAGGTATCAGAAGTTCAAAAACAAGCAATCTAATAGACGCAAAGAGGCACAAACAAAGTGGAGGCCTAAAACCCACCTGTAGGATAAATGGACAGTCCCAAACAGAAGGGTCAGATGTGAGGGAAGATGTATCCAGAATGCAGTACAGTACTGACGGAACACAGAACTATCCTCTAATTCTTTAATATTTCATCCCCTTATTATTATGGTCCTAGTTCTACCTCATTAGGATTGTTAGACCTGCAAATATTCACTTGTATAATGAAGATCATGCAATGCATGAAATCAAAGTTAGATAAATCCATCAGAAATAGTAATGGGAGCAATGATTCCTTGGGGATATGGGAAGAGAGGAGGTGGGAAGGGGAAGGGGCAACTGATAGCAAAGATGATTATATAACCCCTCTTGAGGGGTACAAATAACAGAATTATAGGAGAACATATAGAGTGGATGGTGTGAGATATGGTAAAAAAGAAACAAACAAACAAAAGTTAACCGTAACTATAATTTAAGAATAAAGGTTTCTGGGAGGTAGGGTGGGGGAGGAGGGGATACAGGGGAGCTAATGTCAAAAAGTTCAAGAAGAAAGAAAATGTTTTGAAAATGATGGTGGTAGTAATTGTACAATTATGTTTGATCTAATTGAATTATGGATTGTTACAATATCTTTAAGAGTTCCAATGAAAATGATTTAAAAAATAAAACATTTCTGGTACATTGAAGAAAAAAATAGTTCCAAAATAAAAAAGAAAAAAGAAAAAGAAAAAGAAAAAAATAGTTCCATTCTCAAAAACCCTTAGGGGCAGTTCTACTCTTCCTTTAGGATCGCCATAACTCATGGCAGTGAGTTTGGTTTTGCTTTATCATCTAACATTAATGTTCTAATTTAAAAG
>NW_022103920.1:26306920-26312557 GCF_000313985.2 Echinops telfairi
GTGGAAGGTATTGATTGGAAGTCTCCCGATCCTTGCTTTTAAGGAGTTTTCTGGCTCTAGTTTTGCCAACAAAGATAAGATTGTTCTGCCAGTCTTTAGTAATTTTAATATTTTTACAACAACATAATTCAGATGCCTCAATTCTTCTCTAGTCTTCTTTACTTATTGTCTGTGCATATTAAGCAATTGAAAATGCCATGGCTGGATACACTTCGTGTACCCTGAGTTACAGTACACAAAGTGACGTGTATTACCTTTAATATTAAAAAAGCCATTTACAGTAGATTTGCCCAGTGCCATATGCCATTTGATTTATTAATTTCTATTCCTTGAACACTGCAATTTAGCAGGGGGAAGATTTGAAATCACTTAGGTATTCTATTTGTGTTTTGCATTTTATTTCCATTGTGCAGTGCTATGATAATGTAGGAATGATAAGGGTCCTCATGCAAAGCAGACACATACTATCAAGTATAACAAAGTATACACCCAGAGAAGACAAAATATATGACTGGGAATGACTAACAATAAGACAGTTGTGTGCATCAAAAACTTCAACAAAGACTAAAAAATCATCCACAACTGCAATAAAATCTTTAGCAACAAAAAAACAGACCAGGGACTAATCCCTAAAATCTTTAGAATGTTGTAAGCCGTTAATAGGAAAGACAATAGCAAAACAAAACAAATTACCAAATATACTCGAGTATAAGCTGACTCAAATATCAGCTGAGTCACTTAATTTTGTCACAAAAACTCTACTAAAAATGTGCTGAAAAACTCGGCTTATACACAAGTATATACGGTAATAATCAAAGAGTAGGTAAAAGACATAATGCCATTCAGATGTCTAGCAAGACTGTGAATAAATACTCGTGGTCATTAGGGATCCTGGAGATGTTATAGGATATGATAAAATGTTACAGTAACAGTGGCAGCCCAATTAAAAAACCTAGAAAATAACAAATACTGGAGTGGGGGCAGAGAGATTGGACCACTGAATATATGTACAAACTTTGTGGAGTGCAAGTGGCACTACCTAGAAAATTGGCATTGGAAATCTCATATCATCCAGCAATCCCTCTGCAGGATATATATGTTAAGGAACTAGGAGACCTGGCAGGAAGAACTGTCTGCACTCTCATCTTCACAGCAGTGCTATTCACTCTAGCAGGAAATTTGAAATAGCCCGATAGCCCATCAGTAGTAGAATGGCTAAGAAACATTGGCATTTACATACAAATGGAATACTATGTGTCTTTTAAAAGCACTGATGAAACTACAAAGCACCTCACAACAGGCATAGGCCTGGAAATACATTATGTAACTCAATCACAGAAGTGCAAATACACTATGAGCCCATTACTCTAAGGACAACACTAAGACAAAGACAGACAGCTGATCTCAGGCCATGTAATCATTTAAACTGATGCTCCAAATAAAGTGGTGGTGTGTCTGTCTAATGCTTATGATGCATTTATCATTCCCTTATTTGTACATGTTAAAAACCAGTCCTTCAGAAGAGACCTCACCTAAACTGAGTTCAGTTTTATTAAGAGGGAGAGGGACAGGACCAGATCGTTCCTGCCATATCACCTTGTCCCATGGTCACCCCAAATTCACAGACACTCCTCTAGTGGTGACCAGTGAATTTGGATGGAAATTCATGACCAGGGGAGCGGATGAGTATGTCTGTCTCTGTGAAGGTGATTGCATTTCTATTGTGGCTAAACTGAAAGGCAGCCCCTTTGGGTAAATACTGAGCATTACTTACATAGACTCCACATGGGCGAATCCATCCAGTATTATCATGCCTTTTTACTTAGTTTTTTTTTCAGCTCTTGGTGATCCGGATTGCTTGCTGGAGGCTACTATGATTTTAGATGAGTCTTTCTGGGATGTAGAACATTCTTTATAAATCCTATCAGAATTATGTGCTTGAAAACTCCATCAGAGAACTGGACTTTACCTGCAGCACACCTGTCACAGAGTAAAGGAACTGAAGTACTCCTTTGGACCGAAAGCTGAAACAACTCAGTGTGAGAAGAAGTAGAGAACTGCTATCCAGGGGTGATGGATTTAGACTTTGGTTCACATTTGTTGTTGTTTTGAGTGGGCCCAATTACTTGGGAAATAAGACTACCATATATTTTCTATCTTTGGCTTTTGTGACATATCTTAACCCTGTCTTTGTGAATCAGCATTATTTTGCCTTGTATCTAAACCTGATTGTGTATTCAACAGTGTCATTACTTAAGTTTTTAACCTGTTGAAGTGTAAAGTCTCATATATTTTTTGTCTAAAAAGCTTTCCTTTATACGTATAGTCCATTTTCTTAATAGTACATTCAAAATTAATAGCATTGGCTAGATTAATGATACTTTTATTAGAATTGCCAAATGTCTCGTGGCAGTTGCTCAAAGTTTTTCTCAACAAGCTGATATTGCTGCCTATAAAGTGAACCAGGGATACGTAAACTTTAGACATGTGAATGGATTTTAGGCTTACACTTAATCATAAACTCTAACCTAAAAAAAAATACTTCTTCTGTGATGGGTCTGCTCAAAACTTGTCCTCATGAAAGGATTTCTGATCTGAAAAAATGGATGGTACGTAAAGTGTGGGAAAGAAATCAGATGGTGCCTGACTATCAGAAAGATTAGCATCTGAAGTCTTAGAGGCTCATCTTAAAACAAGCAGCTAAGCTTACATGGAAGAAGTACATCAGCCCATGTGATCCAAGAATTGTAAATAATAAAATGTAAGATCAGAGGAAGGAATTGTTAGAGTTTAAATTATGGGAACGTGGTTTGCAGAAGGCCATGGAGGATAGGGAAAGCCCCAAATCCATTTGTAGCATCACCATACTGGTTAAGGCTCCACTGAATCCTTCAGCTCATTGACAATGGATGTTAGTAGTCTTTCACACAGACAAAATGCATTGGAAAGGGGATTACAACAGATACAATTGGATTAACATTTCACACATTATCATTTGCTTCTCCTTTGAACCTATTTTAAATTTGTTCTAGTTTCTATTATTTTCTTCTTTCTTTTGGAGTGAGGATTTCTGTGTTTTATTTTGTCTTGTTTGTGGGTTTTTTTTATGATTTTCTTTATATGTCAAATCAAGGCAAGGTAATCCTTATATAGTAATTAGATTAATAGTACCTTAGGGTTATGGTAGGGAGGTTGGTGGGAAATGGGGAGCTAATTTGAATTATATGCCATTAAAACTGTTTTAAAAAGTTAAAATAAAACAAAACTCTGTATATATTTAGAGAACATACATTTAAATTTTCCTGACAACAGCACAGATTTCTTTGAATTTTAAAAATATGTCTGTAGCCTATTTTTTCCAAGTCTACAGTATTGCACATGATTACCCATTTGTGTGCCTAAGCAGAACCATGACTAGATAGTAACCAACAGTAATAACTTTGGTGCTAAATGTTTACAAATACATTATTAAGCTTGCTCAATTTGCAAACAAGGGTTTTGTTTTTGTGTTTTCATATTTTCTTGTGCATAGGGTGAAGTTTTAAAGAGCAGATAAATTTTCTATTCAACAACTCATATACATTTTATTTCATGTCATTGACTGTAATTCAAATAATGTGGCATCACTTCTCCTACTTTTACAAGTATGTCTTGATTCTGTTCTTCCTTATCTCCTAACCCTTCTGAGCTTTATGCTTAAGTAAATATTTCTCTTTGGATCACGATGGCTGATTATTTTGTTTATCTCTGCTCAGATCTTTAGTTTTATCTACAGTAACACACATAATAGATATGAACTTGCCACCAAAAAGGAATTTGAAACACGAGATTAGTATTATTAATGCAGAACTCCAAACTGGAGGACAGAGGGAATTTTAGAAAATCTCATAACCCTTTAAAAAATTCTATAAAAATGTTAATTTCATTACTCAGTGTCACCAGTAACTCAGAATTATGCAAAGTCCACAGCCTATTTTCTGATGACACTTAATCTTCGAGTATTCAAATTCTTGTTCGAATAATGTCGAATTAACTCTGAGGAGCTACTTTGATGATTATCTAAACATATGGCAGTGAAACAATTTTTAATCAATATGCTCACATCTGAAATGAAAAAAAATTAAGACTGAAGACCCTAAAAGCCATTTTCAAAAGGTATACATTTTCCTATGGCATACATTTATCAGGCTTGTATATTATGTACAATAAACATAAATTTAATTTCCTTTAAAAGTAGCACGATGAAAAAAATAAAATAAAAAAATAAAAGTAGCATGATGACCCATAATCTCCTTAAAAATACTTCCAGCTATCACAATACATTCCTAGAAAGACACAGTAGTCTTCGAATGATGAATTTTTTGTGTGCAGATAAAAGTAATTGAATACATTTCCATTACACTAAGCCCCAGTTCATAATACTGGGGTTGGCAGCAACTACATACAAAGAGGTTAGTTAGCGAGATGTCACTGCACCATTTCTCAAGGTTAGGACGTGAGCTTGCTCTTGCCCTCGCTAAATTTTCTGTCTCACCCAACTAACTTTAATTGGTAGGAAGACTGAATCAGTGATTCTGGGTCTGATTAATGCTTACGATAAATTCCTGTCACCAAATCGATTCTTTTTGAATTTCTCCTGAAATCTCAGCTGTAGCTTCCTTGTGAGGTCTGGAAAACAGAGAAGCGCTTTCAAATTTCCACAAGAATCTAAATTATTTGTTACCACTCTTACCATTCAGTTGGGTAGTTCCCCCACCCCACCCGAAAACATAAAAGTAGTTACATTTATGTAAACAGATACAGGTAGATAGAGATACACATCCTTGTTTTGGGCCATGGAATCTGAATTGATTCTCACATTATGTAAAACAGACAAAACCCTGATTGACCCTGCACCATCCTCACAATTGTTTTGATGTCTAAGCCCACAGCCACAGCTACAGCCACTTTGTCAATGCATCTTGTCCAGTCTTTCTCTTTCTGGCTGCCCCTCTACTTTACCAAGAATGATGTCCTTTGCAGGGACTAGTTTCTCCCGATAACATGTCCAAAGTATGTGAGACAACAGAGCCATCCTTGCTTCTAAGGAGCACTTTGGCTCACTCATTCCAAGACAGATGTGTTTATTCTTTTTTGTTGACAGTACATGGTACTCTCCAAATTCTTCACCAGCACCAGACTTCTAATGTATTGATTTGTCTGTGATCTTCCTCATTCAATGTCCGCCTTTCACATGCATGTGAGGTGAATGAAAATACCATGATGTGGATCAGGTGCACCGTAGCCCATGCTTGCTTTTTCACAGGTTCAAGAAGTCCTGTGCAGCATATTGACCTCGTGCAACACGTATTTGGATCTCTTGACTGCTCCTCCATGAGCATGCATTTTACATCCAAGCAAGGTTAAATCCTTGACAATTTTCAGTCTGCCCTCTGCTCCTCTTGATGTTACTTAATGGTCCAGTTTGGAGGATTTTTGATTTCTTTACATTCAGTTACAATTCATATTGAAGCCTGAAATCCTTGATCTTCATTAGCAAGGACTTTAAGTCTTCTCTTTAATCAACCAAAGTTGTTTCATATGCATATCAAAGGTTGCTAAGCCTTCCTCTCATCCCAATATTATATTTTTCATCAT
>NW_022103920.1:26314045-26317182 GCF_000313985.2 Echinops telfairi
TTCCCAGTCACATTTTGAGCGCCCTCGAGCTGCAGGGCTCATGTTCTGGCACTTTCTCTGACGGGGTTCAGCTGCCATCCACGAGGTTGTCCGTAGCTGAAGACACGGGGAGGTTTCTTCAGGTTTTCAGTGGGTAATTCCTCTCAAGCGAATCTGAAGAAACCTGTTTGCTTTGTATAACTCTACTGGTATGTGAAAATACCAGTGATGTAGCAACACAAGCCACCACAGTGACAAACTGACAGATATACATACATACACACATTGACACAGAACTATATTGTACTTCCCTTTCAGTATTTCAAAATACTAACCTAAGTTCATCAAATGGCATTACACGTCTTTGTTAAGAATGATACAATCGTAGCAGATTTTAAATTTTCAGTCGTTAAATGTCAAAAATTTGGATTTTCCTATGCATATTGAGTATGTAAATGTACAAACACCAGATCATGTATGAAAGGAGAACTATGACCCACAAGCTTCTCCAAGAACCAGTAAGTGGAGTGAAGCCACAACTCTCAAAGCTATCCAACCATAGCCCCAGAAGTTTCTCAATAGCTACAAGCCTCCTCCTTTCCTCCTCCTCCCAGATCACGCCTCCAACCACTGAAAGTCAATAGATTCCCTACGCCAATCCCATAAGTAGCCTTATCTCTAGTTAGCTTACCCCAATCTTCTTTCTTTTCTTCCAATCAGAGTATATCGGAAGCCTTTCCTGTATTTTCACAATAAAGCTTCCAAACAATTCTGTCTGCTTATAAGCCTTTGCCAAATGCCAGCGATAGTGAATGGACTCCCTTCTCATGGCAAACTCTGAGGGGGGAAAAAAGAACAAAACACTTGTGTCTATGTATTTATTTATTTATTGTTCTTATTTTTTTTGTCACATCCCTGATACTGTTTCATGTTTCCCATGGCCCAGAGAAGACTTAAAATTAATTATAAGTGTCTGGCTAGTGCTTTTATGAGGTGAGGATTGGTGAAAGTTTTATTTTTCCCATTAACTTCCCGTAACTTATTGCTTTGGTGCCTCCCACAACCACACACCAACAGTCATCAGTCAGTTTGACCTAGTGTCATGGCTTTCTTGTGGTTGTAATGCTGTAAGTGTGTGTCACAAAGAGACTCTGAAACTTTGTCTTAAAAAGAAAATGGAGCAAACTATGAACCAAAAGGCTGAATAGAAATTTCCCAAATTAACGAGTGACAAAAAAAAATCACTATAATGAAATGTACAAAGAAATGGAATTAGAAAATCAAGAAGGAAGAGCATTCTCAATGGATCTCAAGCTGAAAGAACTGAAATTCAAGCCTCGAGTTGCAATGTTGAAGGACTCTATGGGAAAGGTGCAGGAAACATTAGAAGACAGAAGGAATACACAGTATCACTAAACAGCAAAGAACTGGTAAATATTCAACCATTTGCTAAGCATGTGATCATGAACCAATGATATTGAAATGAATACGAGTAGCATGAGAGCATTAGAAAAATTCAAGGCTGTATACATTGACAGAATACCAATTGTTTGATGCAATACTCACTTAATGCCAGTCAGTGAATTCTGACTCTCTATGACCCTATAGGACAGTGTAGATTTACCTCTGTGGGTTTCGGAGAGTGTAGATCTTTATGGTAGTAGACAGCCTCATCTTTTTTTCCTCTGAGCAGATGATGGTTTCAAGCTATGAATCTTGCAGTAAGCAGTCCAATATATGCAAGGAAAGTTAAAAAATAGAAGATTCTCAATCAGAGGGATTAGCACAGTGGCTGAAACATAACAATTGTTAAAACGGTGCACGACCGGGCAGTGTTTCATTCTTCTGTGCAAAGGGTTCATGTAATTCAGAACCAACTTGATATCCAACATTGAAAATAACAGTATCACACTGTTATTACTTTCTAAAGTAATAATTTGTCGCTAAATCATAACTTTAACTGACTTAGCAATTGATTTGGTATACATTGCAAGAGTCACAGTTCTCCTGTCAAATCTGATCCTTAATGTATGTACATTTATGAGAAAATGGAATTTTAAGAAAAGAGACTTTTCCATGAAATTTCTAAAACTCAAAAATAAATTAAAAAAAAAAGAAAATTTTGAAACTCCCTCATAGAAGAAGAATACCAAAAGATCTGATTTTGGGCTGTATTGCATTTCAAACATCCCTAAAGGTAATGGCATTGGATAACGAGTACTTACCCTGTGATCTCATTTTCCAGAGATTCAAGTACAAGAACAAAGTGAATGTGTAAATTTATTTCTGTTGAAGTTGTCTCAGGAATCCTAAGTTATATATTATTGTTTTTTGCTTTTTGGATAGTATATCCATTAAAAGAGAAGCTCAGTTTTATTAAGATAACGCTTCTGCTTAAACGTCCACCTTTATCTTACAGTCTTCCATCCTCATCACTGGTGCTGAACATCAGTGGAATGGCTGCCAGGCTGTAGCTGGACATTAAACTAAAAAGCTCAATGAAAATCTGCAGCAATTTAAAATACATTGATTTAAAAATCATGGCAGTTGTACGTGGCAAAACGACATAGGGAAAAACATCAAAAACTAGCTAGCATGGGGTTTCTCAAACATTAGCATGCATACCAATCACTGCAGGTATTTTGTGAAAGTTCTGAATCAGGCCATCATTTATAGAGCCCAAGAGTCTGTATTTCTAACCAGCTTTCTGGTGAAGCCCATTCTTCAGACCACATTTTGTGTAGTAGGGGGCGGTAGACATTCATTTTGAGGTGGGAAGTTACATTCCATTATGTTTGATGTAGATCAAATATATGCTCTCAAAGGGCAAAGGGAAAATTCTAGTCTCATTTTCTTCCATATCTGTGAAGATTTTGTCTACTCATGAGATTGACTGTAAAAATTAGAGCAAGTTTATTATTGTAAATTGCTCATCTCAGGGACTGACATCTACAACGTACATGATTGAGAGCATCTCCAACCTGCTTAGTCCTGCCACTACATTTATTATGCTGCTTGCTCATTGAATCTACTTTGGGGATATGAGATCATGTCCCAGTATGTTGAAATGTATATACCTCATAATTAACCTGTTCTTTCTTCCATACTAACCTGTTTATTTTGAACCCTTCCCTTTCAAGAAAGTATTCTACTATATC
>NW_022103920.1:26318385-26338161 GCF_000313985.2 Echinops telfairi
TTTACTTCCTTATCCTCCAGCTAACACCCACTAACAGTGAAAGAGACGTCATAGCTTTAAACAATATGCAATACGAAATACAAAGTTTATATCATTTTAAGGAACCCCAGTAGTATAGTGGTTAAGTACTCAGCTGCTAATCCAAAGGTCAGTAGTTTGAACCCACCAGCCACTGTGTGAGAGAAAGATGTGGCAGACAGCTTCTGTAAAGAGGTGTAGCATTGGGAACGCTCAGGGACAGCACAGCCTTGTCTTAGAGAAGGTCACATGAGTTGAAATCAACTCAAAGGCAAGGGTTTTATTTCTCTGAGGCTTTCTACTCCCATAAAGAGTTACAGTCTCAGAAACCAACAGGCACGGTTCCACTGTGTCCTATGCAAGCATCAACTTGATGGAAGAGAGTTTGGTGTGGATTTGGCATGTCTAGATAGCATAGTTACAAGTTGGCTTGCTAACACAAGGTTAGCCATTCAAAACCACTAGCAACTCCACAAGAGAACATAGAGGCTATCTACTCCTGCAAAGAGAAGTCCACAAAGGCAGTACTACCCTCTCTTATAGGTCTATATGAGCTAGAACCAACTCTATGTCAGTGATTTTAATTCAACTCCTAGATGCAAACTATATTCCTCGTAAGTAATCATGATCATAGAATTTTAAAATGTAGCAACAGCATTGGGGTTTAATTCTTTATCGGGAGGGCTACAACTAAGAAAAAAGATCAGTGATTAAGCGGATGGTTAGCAATATAAAGAGCACTATGACCACATTCCACAACAGGGCCTGGGGTTTACTCCAGAAGAGGGGGTACATGCTTACTAAACAACTTAAATGGGTGGTGGGAGCAAGGCAGCTTGTAACAGCCAAGATGGTCCAGGAGAAAGAGACCACTAAGAGTACTGTAACAAGTTCTCTGACAAAAAAAAGATTTTCAAATGGCAGTAGCTTTTTAGCCCAGAACCAGGTTTTGTGGTCAGTTTCCGATGAGCACAACGGTCAAGCCCAGTGCACACAGCACGGACCTTGCATAGGGAATCAACTAATTGGTAGCAGATGTCCAGGCTGTGGTAAACAGCAGCTCCAGGCCAGATGCCCAGACCACTGGGTCTTCAAAGGAAAAAGAAAAAAAACACACCTATAATTGCATTCTGATCCACTGCTTCATTTTCCCAAATATTTTTGCACATATATGTAATTTTGTTGCATTATTGCTTCATTTTACTCAAAGTGATTCTATCAGTGTTCATTTTCCAGGGTAGAAGGATGATCTGAGCAGAATAAAATTTTTGAGTTGAACAGCACAGCATGCCAGGGAATCGATCCTTTATGTGGTAATTAATTTTAATGTAAACTTTTGAATGGATGAGTGCATGTTTACTCAGAACATGCAATCGCAAATAAGAGCAGCTATCCAGGGTCTCTTGGTTGTTCTAGTGAGGTGAGGAAAAAAAGGTTCGGGTTGAAGTTAAAGGTTCAGGGTATCTCAAGATTCGTCAGGACTCAGCATAGTGAGAGGTCTATTATGTCTTATTTGGATGGAAGAAGCGTGATCTCAGCATTTCCAGGAATTGCACAAATACCATTTTTGAAATGTTTAATAAAGCTGTTTAATGAAGTGATGACAGGTTTTCATTCAAAAGTGCTCTCTGAAAATCCAGCAGGAAAGCTCATCCTAAAATTGACAGAAGGGTGCTGCCTTCACCAAATAAAGTGGCAGCTCTAACATCACAGGGTGATGGATGGGAAGAATATTCACATTTTCTGTTGATTTAAGACACGTAGCTGCCTTCCAAATAATTCAAAATTTAGTGATAAATTATACCTAGGATGGATTGCTGGTCTTGGTGTTGCTTTTGTTCGCTGAGACTGAAATCCAGAAAATAGTTAAAGAGCCCTCATTCTTGTGACTTGACTTTTCATTACCGTGATCTACCTTGTAGTGTTGATTTTTGCAAATTTCTAAATGTAGAGAGACCTTATTGTGATTTTACATGGGCCACTATTATAGGTCTTGGTTTTCCATGTTCCAAAAGAGGGCACTATTTCTCAGCCGGCAAAATTCACACATGGATGGAAACACAAAATGGCAACTGGCTGCCAAAAACAGTCATTTAAAAAGAAGCACCAGCAGTCTGGGCAGTAAAGTCTGATAATTATGAAAAGGGCATGTAATCCATGATTGCTTCTTGTGATCTCAATCTATGTACCAAGGGGATCTTTGTCAACTGTCATGCCAGCCTTACTCTCTATACCACTAGGCTAAGACTGCCCAAGCAGTACTTTCGACAAGTACAGATGTGTTGTTACGATACACAGACATTCTGTAACGCAAAGGCAATAAGAGGCAAAAGTGAGATAGTTGATAAGCCCTTTTAGACCCAATTCTGTTTGTTTTTCCTTGCTCTTGGATTAATTCCAGTCTCTGGGCATGCCAGCACATGTTTCTTTTACTGGTTGTTCTAATGCACTGAAAACTTTATATCTCCCCAGAATGCGTATTCCATGCTGGTTTCTCACTTTTCTTTTAAAGCTTACAATTTAAAAAAAAGAAACCTCACTGAAATCAGCAGCATCCTTTCTTAGGGGATATGAGCATACATCAGGATGACTGATGGAGAGATGTCCCTAGACTTCTCTGGTCTGACATGCATTATCGGTCCATGCAGAGAGGGCTGTGCCAGCATTTTCACTACGTAAATGATCTTCTTTCTGCTGAGCAGCTAACACCAACATAAACTATTCCCAGTGACTGAAGCAGGTACTATAATCAATGGGGGAAAAGACACTCTTTACTTATTTCTTTAAGTTCAGAAAGAACAATGCATAGGGAAACACACACACACACACACACACACACACACACACACACACACAACTAAGTTGAATTCCTTCAAAGGCAAGCTCTATTTCCCTAATCTACAATGTTATTAGCATTCAGGATAAGCTAAATGAATGTTCAGGGATTGTGAATTGTTTTAAATATAATCCTTAAAGATTACATGTATAATATATAAATTATCCTTTCTCAAGTAGGTCAGCCATAAATGAATGAATTAATGAATGTGGAAAGGTTTTCACACAGGATATTCTTTCAGGAAAAGAGAAGTTATTTCATTCACACTTTATTCTTTACAGTCATCTCTTTGACAGAAAGGTCTTAACACACACTTCTTTGATAGAGAATAGTATAGCATTTTAAAATTAGCTATGTGTGGTTTTGGCATTTCGTCAAATATTCAGAACTCCCTAACAAAATATTTCATATATTTCCATCACAAAGAGCATTGATTAAAATATAATACAATTATTATTTTATAAATGCATTACTTCTAAGCCTTGATAAAATTTTAGTCTGTCAACTAAAGGCTTTTAGCAATTGCAGTAGTCATTGCTATGTGAATATATTGGGATTCGGATTTAAAGAAATCTATTGCTGGCTTTCTGTAATCTAAGCATGGTTAGCTGACTTTACCTATATTGTCTTATTAAATTTAATTTTATTCCTAAGAAACCTAGGTTTCACTCCTCTACCTGTGTGTCTGACTATGGTAGTTGCTTGCTGTTGTGATGATGAATCTATACCACTGATCTTTACAAATATACCAGAGCCCGCCCTGGTGAGTCATCCAGGGTGAACAGGCCTCTGCATAGTTTCCAAAGAATTGACTAGGAAGAAGGAGCTGTCTGTTGACCTCTGAGATATTAGTCATTGAAAACCTTATTAATAGCAGTGAAACTGTCTAATCAAATGCCAGAAAAAGAGCTCCAGAGTTTGGAAGACACTTAAACTATGAATGGGGAAGAGCTGTCTTCTCAAAGGTAAATATATATGGATGGAAGCTGAATAGCATCTGGTAGGACAAGGGCTGAAACCTACTGCAGAGTCAGCTAGCAATTGCTCATATGTAAGTTTGAGTTGAAGCTGAAAAGAGATTTAAAAGTCCATGAGAGCCAAACATGATCCGGAACATGTCCCAATGGAATATACGGACAATTTCAAAAGAAAACTTGATTCATTGACACCAGTGACTGAACACCAGAGGGGTTGTGGGATGACATTCATGAACTTTAGGCATGAAAAAAGCAAAAGACCATGGAAGATAGAAAGAAAATAAAGGCCAAGGTGGATGTCAGAAGAAACTCAGACACTTGCTCTTGAATGTAGCAAAACTAAAATTAATGGAAGAAATTATAAAAAAGAGAGACCTAAGAATACATTTTCAAAGGAAGGTCAAAAAGACAAAGTAAATGACTCTAATGAAATTGTCAAAGAGCTGGAGTTATTAGAAGCAAAAAGGAAGGACACTTTTAATATATCTCTAACAGGAAGAACTAGAGCAAAGAAATTCAATTTTGTAGTTGAAATACGGAAAACAATTATGGAAAAAACATTGAATGGTGTATGAAGCATCAAAAGAAGATGAAAGGCATATTAAATAGTCACTGCATCAAAAAACTTGGTCGATATGCAACCATTTCAAGAGGTAGTATATTTGTGGGAACTGATAGTATTAAGAAGAAATCCCAGCTGTAAAGACAGCATTAGCATAAAAACAAGCCTTCAGGTTCATCTGCTGTAATACGAATAATACATGACAACACCACTTTGCATAAAACAGGATTGAGTTTGAGTACAAATATAACTAATATACAATCCTGGGATGAGTCTCTTTGGATGATAATTATTATAGGGAGAAGATATGCATAAAATATTTAATGAAATGCTAGATTCATTTGTATGTATTGATGCATGTAAAACTGAGCCTTGGTGGCACTATTGGATAAACTTTGGACTGCTAACCACAGGGTGGTTGTTCTAACCAATGAAACCAAGTGATAAAGTAGAGACTGAATGCTTCCATAAAGATGTATAGCCTTGGAAACCTTGTATAGGGTCATTATGAGTCAGAACGGACTTGAGGACAGTAGGTTTGTTATGCATGTGAAATTTGGAGGAGGATAAAGGAAAACTAAAGAAGAATTCATGCATTTGGATTATGGTGTTGTTGAAAAATATTGAAAGAACAAACATCTGCCTTGAGAAAATGACATCCAGAATGTTCCTTAAAACATGCAGGCTGTCTCACATACCTTGGACATCTTTGCAGTAGAGATAAGTCCCTGGAAAAGGAGATCATGCTGGGTACATTAAAGGACCCGTGAGAAAGAGGAATAACCTCAGTGGGATGGATCAACAGAGTGTCTCCAATAATAAGCTCAGATATAATAACAATTGTGAGGGTGGTGCAGGATCAGGCAGTTTTTCTTTCCATTTTAGATAGGTCCACTATGAGTTAAAATGATGGATTTGGTGACAATTAACAAAAACAAAAACAAAATTCTTAAAAATCACTGCTTACATATGTATAGCGTTTTATGTTCCCTCTCTTCTGGTAGGGTGTGCCCAGGTCTCAGGCTGCTAGCTACAAGGATGGTGATTCAAACCCAACATTCAATCTGTGACATAAATCTGAGGACTTATACCATATACTTACAGTCTCAGAAACCCTACATAGCATGACTCTGAATCAGATTTGACATGATTGCAGGTAATATTAGGGCTCCCTATATGAGTATATCATAGTCCTGTTGAATTATGATTTGGTGCTCCCTAACCACGAGTTAGGAGTTTGAAACCACCAGCTACCTCAAAGGACAATGATGAGGCTTTCTTCTCCTGTAAAGAGTTACAGTCTTGGAAACACACAGGGGCAATTCTACCGTAGCTTATAAGACTGAGTAGGAATTGACTCGATGGCATTGGATATGTTTACATGAGTATAAGGAGCCCTAGTGCCGCCATGGAATAAGCGCTGATCTGCTAACTGCAGAGTTGGTGGTTCCAACTCACCACCTGCTACACAGGATGAAGATAAGGCTGTTTACTTTCATAGAGATTTACAATCTTAGAACACCAGAACAGTTTTCTCTGTCCTATCTAGTCAATTTGAGTCAAAATTGAGTTGACTGTACTGTGGTGCCCTGTGCATTGCTATGATGTTGGTAGCTTTGCCAACAGCATAGTCAACCAGGAGGACATGAAGAATACAAAAAGTCTTTTAAGAGACAGGAAATGGGGCAAAAAAGACTAAATTCAATGTCAGAAGGGAAAGAACCATCTTCTTGAAGGTACTAAAGCAAGGAAGAAAATGATAAAGCTAAAGAATTGATTTCAAAAGGCGGCACTAGAAGACAAAGTATATTATTAAAATAAAGCGTGCCAAGACCGAGGTGGAAAATCAAAAGGGATATTACTCAAATTGAAAGAATTAAAAGAAAATTCCCAGGTTCAAGTTACAATACTGAGGTAATATTTGGTAGAAATATTGAATGACATAGTAGACATCAAAAGAAGAAGAAATATATGTAGTCACTAGACAAAAATGATTTGGTCAGCAGTCAACAATTCCAGGAGGTAGCATAAGATCAGGAACTCTAGGGTATTGAAGAGAGAAATCCTAGGTGCACTGAATTCACTGGCGAAAAACAATGCTGCCAACAACTGCAGGAATGCCAATTGAGATGTCTTGACAAATGAATGCTCGTGCATCAGGCCAAGAAGTTTGGAAGACATCTACCTAACCAGCCGGCTAAATGACATCCATATACACTCCTAGTCTACAGAAAGGTTTTCTAACAGAATCTGGACATTATCAAACAATATCATTAATATCACCTGCAAGTAAACTTTTGCTGAAGATTATTCAAAAACAGTTGTTGCAGCAGAAAACTGTAAACTTCCAGAAATTCAAACTGGATCAGAAGAAACTGGAACAAGGGATATCACTGCTGATAGCATGTATCAGAAATAATTTCATGGTTTTTTTATAGGCAACATAAAGACAGTTGACTGTGAGATTCATAACACTTGTAGAAAACATTGCAAAGCATAAAAATTCCACTCTACCATGTCGATGACTAACTTGGGCATAGACCAAGAGTTAGTTATTTAAGCAAAACAACGGGTTATCGTGTGGTGTAAAATAAGGAAAAACATACTTTATTTTATTATGAAAAATGTATCTTTTCACTATATTTATTTCATTTATATCTAAGAAGCTTAACTATTTTAAGTCTAACATGGTGTCAGGATTTGAGGAAGACGTAGTAGCCTGTGATATGCATACAAAAAAACCTTGCTTGTCGAAAGTGAAGAAGATGGTGCACTTACTGTTGAAGATCCTTCGTATATTACACATTAGCATAAATGAACCCAAATCCTCAAAACTTGACCAATGATTATGAAAATTCAGAAAATATTGAATTTTTCTGTTAAGGATTTGTTAAACTCAGATGCACAAGTAATGCAGCAGTCACAAATTACACAACATATTGCATTGGGTAATTTTGCTGCTAAAGATCACATTGAAGTATTAAAAAGGAAAGATGTCTTTGAGAACTAAAGAGCACCAGACCTAAGTCAAGGCATATTCAATCACTTAAAGGACATGTCAAATCTGGCCAATGAATAAGGAGTACCAAAGAAGAATTAGGCCTTTGAATTATGGTATTAGCAAAGAATATTGAATAAACAATGAATTGTCAGAAGAATATATAAATTAACTTCCTGAAAAATTCCCCACAGTTGAGAGTATTGTCTATAAGTTCTATGTGACCATTGCAATGAACTATCAAGTCCAGCACAGAAGTAGAGCATCGTGGGAGGAGTGGTCAGAGTCAGCATAGGATAAACATGGATGGGGAATAAAGGCAGGCTGACCCCTTGCCTCCTGAAAACAGGGATGCCAGTGGAGGTCAGATATGTACCCTCTTCCATAACGTTTGCTGCACAGCAACATAATGACCCTTGATTTAATACATCTGATCACCAAAATAAAAGTAAAAATCATTCTTTTGAGGCTACTGAATCATTCATGACTAAGGTAAAGCAGTTAATGAATTTTTCTAATTATTTTCTAGTGGGCTAGTTCTGTGTAATGAACAAAATTTACTCATCAGCAATTAGAAATTCAACTTGCGTCAAGGAGTATATTTATGCTAGAATTTTAGACTAAACTTAAATTTACTCATAAATGCACTACAGACTCATATTTTTGGAGAATGGGCATCCCCACTGTCTCTGGAAAAGTTCATGAATTTCTTTCTTTGACTTCCCTGTGCACCGGCCATATATGACCATTCGTGGACATATAGTATCATTTTTCTGTTTTGGAGTTTCTAATACTTTGTGTGTCTTTCATCATTTTAGAATTAATTTGAAATTTTTAGGATTTTAAAAATGCACTTTTGAGGGTTTTACTTTTAATTAGGGAATGAAAGAACTTGATTATACAAAAGTACTTATTATTTTATTGCATATTTTTATAGTAGGATCCAAAATAAGAAGGAAACAAATCAGCTTTTAAAATACTGTACTCTTTTACATCGAACGTATAAGTTTGAATGAAAACAAAGACACCTTCATTTTTAATCCATGACTTTCAGTTTGAGTACGCTTGGCATTTTCTTTTAATGTGTTCTTTTGAAGTAGACAATTATAATCAATTATGCGTCATACCTGAATAAAGTTTTAAGGTGGTTTGAAAATTTTGAGACAGTTTACCAGATTTTTACTTTAGATGTTTCTCATTATTTAATACAAAAATACAAAAACAGATTAATAAAGTTACAGAATTTTTGGCTAATATGTAACATCAAGAATATATATATATATATATATTCATATGAAGTTACCTTATCAATTCTTTTTAATTAAATCCTATATAACTGAGACAAAAGAATACTCATTCCTGAAAACAAAATAAAAATCTAAGAAACATAGTCACTGAGCTGGAAGGTGAAAATTCATAATTTAAAAAGCATCAAAAAAGAGCAACAATCTACAGAACAATAATGGAAATAATGAGAAACTGCCTTTTATATATTCATTTTTAAACAAAAAACCCATTCATTAGCTTTTCATATTGAGAAAATCATAACTGTTACTACTAATAAAAATTAAAATAGCAATTAAGAATAATCAAACTCTTACCAAGATATCTAATGTATACTTTTATTACATGTATTATGTTTCTAAGAGGCAAGAAAAATACATGAAATTTAACACATCACCTGATGATACACAAAGTAGTTCAGTTGACTATGACAGTCCCAGTAAATACCACAACCCCAGCCTGCCCGACTCCTATGAATATCCTGGTAAATACAAAGTTGTATTTACGCGTAGATTGATCATTTGCAATGTAAGGTTATTAACAAGGGAATCAAGCACTTCTGGACCATAGTCCCTACCACCAATCCACTGCCTTTGCGTCAGTTCTGACCCAACGTGGTCACATAGGACAAAGTAAAACTGCCCCTTCGTATTTCTGATGCTGTAAGTTTTCAGGGAGCAAAAAGCTTCATCTTTCTCCATGGTGGGGCGGCGGGGATTTAAACCGCTAGCCTTTCTGTGAGCAGCACAACATGTATTCTATCCCACCACCAGAACTCCCTTGGCTAGAGTCCCAGTACTAAGATATTGATGACTCTCTTCCGTTGCCATTATGGCGACTGGAGATGTGGCAGAGCTAACTAAAAACAAAAAAGTTATTCTATCCAGCCACAAAATGAGATTACACTCACCCCTCAAGTGAAGCTTGTTTAAGAAGCTGCTTTACAGATGAAATTGAGCAAGATGACATACCACATCTTGTGGTAAGTCTTGTGGAATCTTGAGACTGATATTTAGTGGAAAGGAGTTGGCTTTCTGCCATAATTCCTAGGTGAAAATTTTTGGTGTTGGTGTTGTTACTTGCTCTGAGTCAAGTTTGATTCATGGGAATCTCAGGTGTGCAGAGTAGAACTGCCCTACAGAGTATTCAAGGCTGCCATTTTTTTGAATCAAATAACTAGATCTGTCTTCCCAGGAACTTACAGGTGGGTTTGAACTGTCAATCTTAATGATGAGCAGTTGCACTTAACTGTTAATTCCTCTGGGCAATGAGAGTAGAGGTAGCACAGCAGGGTTCTGTACACTACCTAGTGTCATGGGTATATGAGGTGTCACTTCTTTGTGGCATCTGGATTAATTCTCCTCCATAGAGATTGTACCAGAGTAGCCAAATTGCTAAAGGGAAGTTATCTATTTCAGAATCACTGTCTTGATTATTCTCTTTCACCATATTCAGTCAAAATCAGTCCTTAAGTTACCTTCCCAGTGCCTTTAGCCCAATTTACTCTCCAAAAGAAGATCAGAGTTTATATTTTCTTTTATACTCAGAAATATTAAAAGTATACATTTATCTCCCATACTATAAAAGATTCTTCGATGTAATAAAATCATATACTCTATACTGTTAAAGAATTGAATGAATGTGGCTTTTTTATATATATAACTATCCTTTGTGTTTTCTTTTCCTTTTTCTTTTTTTAAATCATTTTTTGGGGGCCCATACAACTCTTATCACAATCCCCACATCCATCCATTGTGTCAAGCACATGTGTACATTTGTTACCATCATCATTCTCTGTGTTTTCTCAATGAAAGGTTTCTTCTGAGAGTGAGGCATGACTGTGAGGTTTACTATTGTTCTTACAATATGCCTGGTTTTCGGTAATTATAAAGCAGGAGGTTGTTAGGTGCCCTGAAGTTTCATCTCCTTCATAGTGAGTCCAATAACAATATATCAAAACACTTCCCAGTCTCACCGCCTCCTCACTATTGTTGGTTTGAGGCTATTGTTGTTATGTTTAGGCTATTGTTTGGGGCCATTTGTTAGTCCATCAGTTGAGGACCTTCCTCTTTTCACTGATTTCTCAAGCATAATATGCTTTTCAGAGATGAGCTCTCCTATTAGCATGTCCAAGTCTGTCAAACAGACTCTCCTCCTCATCAGCATTTCCAAGGAACATTCTGGCTGTACTTCCAAGACAGATTTGTTTGTTCTTCTAGTAATTCACAGTGCTTTCATTATTCTTCACGAACACAATAATGCAAATGCATCAAGTCTACCCAGACTTCTGTTCATTGCCCAACTTTCACATACATATGAAGCGATTGAAAAGCCTTGGCTTGGGTGAGGCACACATTAACCTCAAAATATTATCTTTGCTCTTTACGCTTTAAAGAGGTCTTGTGAGCAGATTTCCTCAATTCAATAGGTCATTTGATTTCTAGAATTTCAATTGGTGTTTTGTAAATTTCAGGAGACATTCACTAATGCTTTCAATGTAGCCTAAATCTTCATTTAGTAACATCCCTGCTTGATTATATGCTACCTCCTGAAATGATTGAATGTGGACTATTTTGGGTAGAGTGACTTTGTGTATTCTGTCTCCTGATGCTTTTTGCATCATTCAATATTTTCCACATATACCAAAATCCAAAATACTGTCATGAAGTTGAGGCTAACTCCTAGTGACCCTATGTAGAATTTCTTATCCTGAAAGGAGAGGGTATACATTTTTACGGAAGTAGATGGTGAAGGGATAGGTGAGTTTGAACTGCTGGCGTGTGGTTAGCACAGCTTGTTAGAGTCACCAGGGCTCTGTTAGTATACATATGGAATCGTTCATTATTACAACTGGAGGCTTGAAAATGTTATTTCGCTTTTTCAGCTTAAGGAATACTAAGTGTGTTCTTCTCTAACTCTAGGTCTGCACATGTCATTAAGTGATTTTGAAGTTTTCTGCTCAGTTTCCATTGGCTTTGCTACTCTGCATTTAAGACCGGGTCTCAGAATTCCTTGTAACATCCACTTGGGAGTTTTCTTTCTTTCCGGTCATTTAATGACCCCCCACTTTTGTCATGTGTGATGTTCTGAATGTTGTCCTTCACACCTTCCAATTCTTGGATGCGACTATTCAAATTCAGCAAATCTGTCTTGGAAATGGTCTCTAAATTCAGGTGGGATATATCACCATTATATATTTTAATTTTCGTCAACTTCAGTCTGAACTTGATGAGGTGATGATCTACAGTCAGTCTCAGGCCTTATTTTGGCGGATGACAGAGAGCTCCACTGTCCATCTCTCTTTTCCCACACATAATCACATTGATCCTGGTGCCTTGCTTTCTATTAGTTGAAGTCCATGTATCGGATAGCCATGTATATTGTTATACATGTATTTATAATGAATTCACTGTCAAGCTATTATGTCATTTCCAGTTTGTTTCTGTCACCAAGGCCGTGATTCAGAGATGCTGAGGTTTCTGCTCATTTCATCGTTGGCACATCAGTCATCAGCATCTTGCTTGAGTGCACATTTGATCAGTTTCCAACTGATGAAGTCGCTAAAATTTTTCATTTTCTCATCATTGAATTTAGTGGTTGGAGATAATTTGAATAAAAGTTGCATAGCTGGTCTTCCTAGGAGGCATATAGATATTATCCTGTCACATTGTACTTAAAGATAGATCTTGAAATGTTCTCTTTGGTAATTAATGTGATGCCATTACTTTTGAATTTGTCTTTTTCTGGCATGGGATTGCATTTTCTGGCAATCCATATGATTATTTGTTTGAAGATGGCTAATATAAGTCTATTTCAGCTCACAAAAGCCTGCAATATTGGTCTATTTTGATACCTCCCAATTTTCCTGGAGGAAACTTGGGTGAGATAGTGGGTTAAGCCTTGAGCTTATAACTGCAAAATTAGTGGTTCAAAACCAACCACTCTATGGGAGAAACATTTCACATTCATTCAAATGATTATTTGATGGCTTCAGCTGTTTCTTCTTTATCATGATATTTCAACAACAAACAAAAGTCCTCAGATTCTAAACATGTAGATGCATTTTATTTCAAATAAATGCTAGGTTACACTTGAGATAAAATTCTGTAATGAATCACTCTAAGAAAAGGAAGTGGCCAATGTTCAACCATTTCAAGAAGGAGCTTGTGATTGAGAACCAACGCTATTAAAAGCAAAGTCCCGGATGCACTGGGGGCAGTAGAGAAAACAGTTTCTAGAACAGACTGAATGCCAATTTTCAGCAAGCTGCTGGAATGCTGGAGGCACTCACTAGTCTATGCAAAACATTGGAAGAGAGTTACCTGGCCAAGGACTGGAAGAGATCCATATTTGTACTCATTCCAAGTTAAGGTGACCGAAATCATCTAACCACATCATTCATATAACATGTTTGTAAAATTTTACTGAAAAATGGATGAAGCAGACTATCAACAGAGAGCTGCCAGAAATCAAGCCAAATTTAGAGGAGGTCATTGTATATGATATTATTGCTGATGTTAGATGAATCTCCGCTGAAAGCAGAAAATATTAGTAAAATGTTTGAGTGTCTTTTATTGAAAATGTAAGGACATTCGGCTGTATGGACATAACAAACTCTGAATAACATTGAGAAGGATAGGAATTCCAGAATACTTTATTGTGCTCATGGGTAATCTGCACACATATTATAGGAATTCGGGTTTTTGGTCTTCTCAATTGAAATATTTAGTTTTTGAAGACATAGGGCATTGCAAAACAATTTTATTAGAAGAGTTCTAAAGGAGGAAGACCATTTTCCCAGGATGCATAGCTAATCTCCATCTGTCCTATCTTTCCTGTGCATACAGAAACATTTTTAGTATTCTACCCTAACAGATTCTCAGGGACTTCCTATGGGAAACTTCCACTGGAGTAGAAAAGGATTTTGGGAAATGCAGTCACAAGATAGTGCCGGACACCAAACAGGTTCTGTCCAAATATCAACCTTTGCTCTCTTGCCCATTTCATGAACATAAGGTCAGATGTTCAAACAGCACAAGGGGATACTGCATGGTTTAAAATCAGGAACGGGGTGCCTTTGGGTTCTAACCTTTAACCATACTTATTCAATATTTGTGCTCAGAGAATAATCTGAGAAGCTGAAATATGTGGAGAACATGGCATCAGGATTGGAGGAAGGCTTACTGACAAACTGCAATATGCAGATGGAACACCCTGTCTGACTGAATGCAAGGAGGACTTGAAGCACTTACTGATGAAGATCAAAGACTACAACCTCCAGTATGGATGGCAACTCTGCAAAGAAAAGGAAAATCCTAGCAACTGGATTGATAAACAACATCATGATAAAGGAATAAAAGAAAGAAGTTGCCCAGTTTTCCTTTTTGCTTTGATCCACAGTCAATACACATTAGAATCTGGAGTTCCCAAAACAAAGGACATATTACAGAGATTGCTGCAGAGATCTCTTTTAAAGTGTTGAAGAGCAAGTGCGTTGCTTTGAGAACTAAGATTTATCTGACTCAAATCATGTATTTTTAATTGCCTCTTCTGCATGTGAATACTGTACAACTAGTAAGGAACGACAAAGACGGATTGATGCCTTTGAACTACGGTGTTGGTGAAGAATATTGCAAGTAATTTGTCCCCTTGCTTTTGGACATGCTCTCACAAAAGACTAGTCCCTGAAAAAGAAAATGATGCTAGGTAAAGTAGAAGTTGCCAGGAGCCCTGTTGGTGTAGTAGTTACCATTGGACTGTGATCCTCATGGTTGGCTGTTCGAAACCACCAGCAGCTCTGCGGGGGAAAGACTGGGCTTTCTACTGCCATAAACAGTGACAGTCTTGGAATCCCACAGGCGGATCACGATGAGTCAGCATGGACTCGATGGCAGTGTGTTTTGGATAAAGTAGAAAGTTAATGATCAATAGGAAAGGCTGACCCAATGGCGACAGCACTGGCCTCAGACACATCATTGGGAGGGTGGTGTGGTTTCCAGAAGGATTTTTCTTCTCCTCTTCACGGGTCCCAATGACTAGAAAATATTGGTACCTAGACACACCACTATCCACTTATCCTTAATAATAAGTGAGAAAAAACACAGGCCCTGGCTTCTCTTTTTATCCTTTTATCTCCATGTATTCCCCCAAAGAGTATAGACCCTAAGCATCCAAAGCACCATGCCATCCAAAGGCCTGTCCTAGAGCTCACCCAGGAGTCTCTGGGTGATGTCATTGCTTAAGTCCCTGATTATGTGACTGATCTTCAGCTTTTGGAGTGCGCCTACAGTTACCTGGGGACATAGTCACAGGTTTCTGGATATAAAAGATGAGTGCATTGAAAAGCTATGAAGCGCTTGTATTCAGCTACACATATAAGGTCACAACCAACCAAAAGAAACTGATTGGCAACTACCAACCCAGCCTGTGAAACCCTAAACCCCACCTGAGGCTCATTCCCTAACACTTTCCACAGCTACACACTGAAGTTAGGGTTCTGCTTCAAGGCTATTAGAGGGGCTGCAGAAATACATGTACAATTGGGAAAGATGATTTGTAAACCTGGAATATTGCAAGGGGTTCAGGAAAACTCCACAGATTGTGGAATCCAACCTCGGGCATATATGATTGCTCATATATATGATTATATAAGTTTTATGATGATGATTATGAATAAATATGACATAGTCCAGGGAAATTAGTCATAAACACCGATTTTTGTATGTTCCACAATGAATACATTCATCCGATACATTTGAATTTGTTTAAAGTGTTAAAACAAAAAAGCATTTAAAAATTTACATAACCTTAGCGCGGTATGCTGATTCGGGTGAGAAATTCACCTATTATGACAGTTACCATGGTGCACAACCATCTTGCACATGTATAAATAAATGTATTTCAGCTTAATTTAGTGGTCTACTACTTTTTAAAGTATATACTTGAATGTGTGCTCAGTGGCTTCAAATATTAATCCTATAGATTAAACCCTATATCTAAAGTCTGCTCTCATGTTATATTTGGGCTAAACATAAAGAGGTAAAGGCTATTTTGAAAGTTCACTTATCTGCTTTCAGAGAAGTGCTTCTAGTTGAAATTCTGGTCAAACAAACCATCTGAGGCCAATATCAGGGCTGAGGGACTGCCAGGTAACCTACCGCCCTTGTTGAAAGAAAGTGTTTGCATTGCAGCACAAATAGCTCACACGGAAATGTTTTATCCACAAGAAGGAGCTCTCTACCTACTTCAATCCTTGACATGCTCATTAGAAAAGCGAACACTTTTGTTCTATTTTACAATATTAAGATCATATGAAATGCAGCAATTCGTTTTGCAGCAAATCTTAAAGGGATCTCTTTCTCAAGAGGCTCACCTCATCCCCTTTTAACCCACAGGACAGTGCAGATAGCAGGGCTCTTCTGGCAGCTGCAAAACTATCACAAAGCAGTTACATTTAACATAAAAATAAATAAATGAAATGTTTTAAGCACCTCCATCCATGTTTCCCAGCAGATTCTATTCACCACCCCTCCTTGTTTTCATTCATGTGGGAACCAGTGCATATTGAGATAATAACAATATAAATTTATTCAAGTGTATTTTAAGAGAAAAACATAAATTTTATTGAAGTACATTTCAGACAATAATAATATAAAATTTATTCATCCTTATAAGTAGAAAAATCTATTATTTTTCTAGTTATCTCATTTAATCTTTATAGCAACTGCCATGTCAGGATTTTTATCATTTCCTCACAGATGAAGAAATTGAAACTTACATTTAGTGACTCGCCTAAGGTCACACAGCTGACAAAAGGAGGGGCCAGGATTTGATCTTTGTTGTATTTGTGACTCTGAATTCTATTCTCAATTATGTTTGCTAAATTAATAATCACCAATTCCCTCCTAAAATAATACATGCAGAAATCCACAAACATCAAAAGTGATAACTTACAAAATAAAAAAAGTATAGCTTGGACTCAATCATAGATTATAGATGCATAAAAGGTCATTTGGTAAATAGTTAAAACACACGAAGCACAACTATATATATATTACTATGATTGCAGAGATAATGAAGGATATTTATACTTCCAAAATTAAAAAAAATAAAGACATATGATGTTTTCAAAGGCTATTTTCTATGCCAACTAAATGCCATGTTAACTCTGTGATCTATCATTTTTCATATACATATTGCTTTGTTTTATTTACAGCTTTTCGGTTTGTACAAAATGCTATACAAACAGATGGTTGATTTTGAAAGTTTTGCCTCATGCAGTTAATGCATTTCTGTCCAGATGGACGTTGGGCAGCACTGCCAATATTTTACCTTTAACATATGGACAAGAAGAGGTATGGCAGATGATATTCAACTTTGTATCTTAACGCAAATAATGTTGGATTAATTTTTGTGGCCCGTGAATCAGGGAGCAAGAGGCTGCTTACATAAAGTATGAAAATATTATTTTTAAGATCTACCTATCTATATCTGTATCTGTCTCTATACAGGGAGACATCTCCAGCAAAGACTTTCCCAACATAAGTTTCAGGTGATTAATGATCCTTTTTCTTAGTTTTTTAATTCTTTTTATTGAAGTACTGTTTGCTTAAAGTAAAAGATATGCTTTTAGGAATATAATTCTATGGGCTTTGATAAAGAGACACAGTCATGCAATCATCAAAACAATGAAGACAGGAACATTTCTATCACCACGCATGTACATGAGCAACAAGAAAAGCAAATATAAATCTTATTCCAATCCATAAGAACACAAAAATGTAAGAAGAAACGGGCACAGAGCAGTGCAACAATTTAACCTGACAAGGAAAACACACAAACAAAATCGGTGACCTTTACAAGTTAGTGTCTTAGTGATCTGATGACATTATAACATAAATACCGCAAGTGGAGGGCTTATCCAGCAAAAAAAAAAAAAGCTTTTCCTCCTGCTGAGGAAGCTAGAAATCCACATCCAGAGTGCGGGCGGTGGGGGCAGCTTTGTCTTTGTGCCACCTCTGGGGAAAGGTCTTGATCTCCCAGCTTCTACCCCGTGGGACCTTGGGGATGGTCACTGGCTTGGCTTCCCTCTTCTCCCACCTTTGCTTTTCTCATGCTCATTTAGCCCCCGTTATGCATCATTGCATTAGGATGTCTACTGCACAAAACCTCTTTTGGAGTAATGACAAGCAAGCATGTTACTCGAGGACTAAGATGCACCTGAACTAAGCCATAGTAGTCTCCATCGCCTCACATGCATGGGAAAGCTGGACATTGAATAAGGAAGACCGAAGACGAATCAGCGCGTCTGAATTGTGTTGGAGAAGCATCATGAAAGCACCATGGACAGTGAAAGGGACCAACAGATCTGTCCAAGAAGAAGTAAGGCAAGCGTGCTCCTTAGAGGCAAGGACAGAGACTTAGTCTCATGTAATCTGGACCTGTTGTCAGGAAAGACCAGTCCTTGAGAAGGACATTGTGTTTGGGAAAGCATGAGTGGTAAAATGGATGGGCAACAAAACAGAGGAAGGCCCTCTCCAAGCTGGATTTACACAGTGGCTGCAACAATAGGCTCCGGCAGAGGGTCTATTGTGAGAATGGCTAGAAGTTACAAGTGTTTCCTTCTGTTGTGCAAGGGGTCACAACTTACTCAATGGCACCCGGACAACAGCAGCAATATGTCAAATAGAGATTAAGACACACCCTTCGCTTACCTTATTTTATTAACAATAAGAAAGAAACCTATTCCAAAATGGGATTATAACCACAGATTGAAGAGGAAAGCTATCTAGCATGTTGGGTGGCAGAGGGGCTTCAGTTCAATACCTATTATTGGTAAAGCGTTCTGGTTTATATCTTCTGATCTGAACGCCTTCCCTTCAGCACAGCAGTGATCACATGGTAGCTGCAGTGGAGCTGGTCTTTTGTTAGGTGGGTCTCAGTGCGGGGTTTGACTTCTGGTTTTCGAGTGAGCCTAGCAGACCCGGTTGGTGAACTCCTGCCTGTGTCTGCCCTGATCTGTCTGAGAGATGATGAAAGGAATGAAGCCCAGGGTGTTGTTTGATTTAAAAATAAACCAAACCAAAAGGGAGAGCGATAAAAAAAAGAGGAGTTACCACTTATGGATAGCATTTCATTCCAAAGAAAAAGTCTGCTCTTTAGATGGTGATCTCCTCTTTTCCAGGCCTCGTTCTTTCCATAATGAATCTGCTGAAAGCCTCATTTTGCTGGAAGATGACATTTAGTCAGCCCAGGTTTCCCACTATATTCAGCAACTCATCATCTATCCACCATTACCGAACCACAGGTCTCAAAGTTGACTTCTCTATGAAGTCCCAACATAGTGTAGGTCACTACAACTTCTACAGATGATAATATTTCTAGAATGCTTTGTACATATGTTAACATGCATGTGTTCATCCATATCCAGGCATGTTTCCTGACAGCCTGGGTGATTTTCACTACGATTTCATGTGCCTGTGATATGACAATCCTCTCATAAATAAGTAGCCATGAAAAAGTCAAGTATTCAAAGATGTCAATACTTCCTCAAGTTCCTTCAAAGGAGGGTTGAATAAATGATATGTTTGGGAAATGGTGCAGGGATCATGTTGCCTCCTCTGGTTTCATCAGCAGAGAGGAGAATCCAACATGGTACCTGCCCGAGGATGAGGTGGAGGTCAGGCAAGCCTACACCCTCCATTTTTGTTTATTGTAATCTGTCAGGAAATTGAAGAATTTTACCAATTTCTCCAGCTAAAGTAAATCAAACGTGCAATCAGGATGCATTGGTGATTATTGGAAATTGGAATACAAATGTTGGGGACAAAGAGGAAGGGACAGCACCTGGAAAAGATGGCCTTGCTGTTAGGGACACGGCTGTGGGTTGCATGATCGAATTTTTTTAAGACCAACACCTCCCTTGAAAATGTAGTTTTTCAACATAAATGGTGACTGTACATATGGACTTCCCCAGAGGTAATAAACAAATTGAGTACATTTGTGGAAAGAGATGATGAAGCAGCTCAGTATCAGAAATCAAAAAGACAGTAGAACAGACCATTAATTGTTCGTATGTAAGACAAGGTTGAAGTAGACTAAA
>NW_022103920.1:26341045-26343159 GCF_000313985.2 Echinops telfairi
CCTAGCCTATAAGGTCACTGTGCATAAGACTTGATAGCAGTGAGTTTACTTTTTGGTTGTTTGTTTGCATATGCAGATGACACAGCCTTGCTTGCTGGAAGTGAGGACTTGAAGCATTTGCTTCATCATACATGGAGCAAAGGGTAAAGTTCTCGGTCACTTTATCTTGCTTGGATTCACAACCACCACTCATAGATGTTGGGGGGAAATATCCAACAACGTATTCTATCGGGCAAATCTGCGGCACAAAACCTCTTTAAAGTGTTGAAGAACACCCAGGCTGCTTTGAGAACTAAAGTGCTTCTGACCCAAGCCATGGTATTTTCAATGGCCTCATAGGTAAATGAAAGTTGGACATTGGCTCAAGAAGGCAGAAGAAGGATCCATGATTTTGGATCACGGTGCTGGTAAAAAAATATTGGAGGTACTATGGACTGCCAGAGGAACAAACCAATCTGCCATGGACGAAGTAGAGCCAGAACGCTCCTTGGACATGGCGATGGAGAGGCTGTGTCTGACATGCTTTAGACATGCTATTAGGAGACCCTTAAGCAAACAGGAAAACCCCACTCACTCCCCTCGAGTGAACTCACCGTGACTCTTTGGACATCCTGCTTGGTAAAGTAGGTGTCAGCAAAAAATGAGGCTGACCGTCAGGATTGACACAAGAACTGCAGCAATGAACTCCGTCCTAGTTGTGAAGATGGGGTACAGAATGGGGCAGTGTTGTTTGTTGTTGTATACACGGTTGCTATGTGTTGGCACTGACTCACAGCACAGAGCAAGAAGTCAGGGTCAGAAAGCATTAAGGATAAATCCTCCTGTCCACAGCAGCACTTTTTCTTCGCCATGCCCATGGCCAAATCTCCCCCTGTCCCTCAGTCTCTCAGCTAAGCTACCTCTTTGCCTCTGCTCCACAGAGGCAAGGGTTAAAAAGCTCCCTTTACACTTCAACACTGCTAAATACATAAAGAGCAGGCTACTTTGAAAGCCAGGCTCCTGCCCATAGGAACTCAGTTTTACTTGTTCTGTGAACGGAGAAAGCCACCCCTCTGCAGCCTGGATTGCATGTGGCTTTCCTGCTCTGTCTCGTGGTTTTGACTTGGCTTCTCTGCCCCGTGTCATTGACTCTGTACTGCTGCCTCTGGTACTTCTGCCCTTTCAGGCAGGTATCTCGTAAATACTGTTCTGAAGGGTTGACTTCCATGATGACCTTGGGATTATCTCTTCCTGCTTCTGAGATGACAGTGATATTCAGAAAAAGGGAGAAACTGAGTAATCTCCTCTGTAGTATCTTCTACACCTTATTTGTATGCACCCACCTGACTGTTTGGTGAAAGTTACAATGACTCTGGTAAATGAGACATCCCAGCAATGGCAGGGTATTTTTCTAGAGTTTGAGAAGCACAAACATCAAAATAGCCTACATTTAGAGCCCCCAAATCACTGGGAAGGCATTACAGAGTTAAGAACCCCAAAAGTGCAGTTATGAACATATTTAACATAGTGAGTATAGCAGCCAGGGAGTGTGACAAACACATAAAATATATCATTACGAACATTCTCCCTGAGATTTACATTTTATAAGAATGATTTCAACATTTCAGGACAATCAAGTAATGTTGCTATGTTCACCCAGGTATCAGGTGGGCAAGGAGTGGATTACTTATAAATTTCTCTTTCTTGGAATTCCAGATGTCATGCATAATTTTAATGAGCCCCTTACTAAAGTAGTAACATTTTACTGAAATGTTAAATAAAACATTTTCAGAGCTTAGTTCAAATTAACACAGTGGACATTCCAAAAGTAATGCAGGAACCATTTGGTGCAATCACACATACGTGCTCTGTTTCTGGCTACAGTACCTGAAGCCCAGAGTTTTGAACTTCAGAGGCATTTCATCCCCATTTAGCTGTAAAGAAAAAGGATGTGTAAAAACATTCTTGCATTTTCCATTTTGGAACTGTAAGCTAAAGATAAGTTTGGGATTATTTGGGGATTTTTGTTTATTATTTTCTCTTTCTCCATTTTCCCACAGTATGGACATAGCTTGCTTACTGTTCTTGATAAGTTATGTGAAATAAGAATTTACTTGAGTTGGATAGTGTGTGAC
>NW_022103920.1:26343315-26345465 GCF_000313985.2 Echinops telfairi
AGACAAATTTGTACACAAATCATAATAGTTAGGCACTATTTGTATCTAAAGTGAGTTAGCAAAATGCTTGCCTTAGTATGTAGCTTATGATGTATCTTTTTATGTATAAAGATGTTAACAATTCACCTAGATATACTAAAAACATCTATCATGATAATACAGTAATATAATAATAATAATGCTTTGGTGCACTTCACAGAGTAGCACCTATTTCTTATTATGAACCATGATAAGCATGTGGAAATATTAATGTAACAGGCTTCATTTGGATTGAGACCACGGACGTAAATGTTGTCAAATGTTGCCTGAGGGGGGCATTTTATGATGCATCGCTACACTAGAAGTAGTGAAAATAGTGAGTTAGCTGTTGATCACCTTTTGCTATTTTTTGTTCGATAAGCTTTCATTTCATAAGTCCGGTAAAGTATCATTATAGAACTTTAACGTACACAGTGAAATAAGAAGATTGTGGTACAGCTTCCTTCTGTCAGCCTGCTATTTTTTACACAGAATAGCTTTATCCAGAGCTCCTGATGAATAAATACTATCATACCACTTTGCTTTGCACTAAAAAATAATAATAATTGCAATATACCACACTTTTACAAGCGTTACTATTCTCTCCATATTTAAAACTTGCTGTATTTTCTGAGAGACAGGTAAGAGGAGGGAAACAGGGCAGAAAGCGAAGGGAAGAACGATCTCGGAGCCCCCAGGTGGCACAGACAAAGAGCCTGCGCACTTGTTTGGGGATATTGTATCCATTCATTACTGCAAAATAAAATTGGTTCTTTAGGAAAAATGAATTGTGCTCAAAGGCTTGACAATCCTATTTAATACAATGAAAAACTACTTATTAAGCTGCTCTGGGTCTTCCCCAAAGAACCGGGATGAAGAGTGTGAAGACTTAACTCTTTCTTTGCGGCACTGAAGCAAGGGGAAGCGGACATGCTCTGGTCACTGTCAGAAAAGGGCCCGTTTCCTAAACCAACAAAAAGGAAAAACGAAGCCTTTACCCTCGGGGCAATTGCAATTCACTGCCAGGCTGTATGACAGAGTAGATCTGCCTGAAAGGTTTCTCGTGGCTGTAAATCACTACGGAAGCAAACTGCCACATTTATTTCTTGTGGAGCAGCTAGTGGGGTTCAAACGGCCTACCTTTTGATTAGTGGGCAAGTGCTTAATCATTGCCCCACCAGGCTCCTCAAATGCTTCCTGTGGTGAAGGAAAGAAAAGAGGATATTTACTAGGTTAAGTCAGAGTAGTGTCTGTTTCTCACTGAAAATACAGTCAAATACGTTTTAAAAGTACCTACTTCTTGCACAAATGTACATGAGTTGTAATGATTACTGGGAAGTGTAGGCTCACTGAGTCTGGATCAGTTCAATGGCAATGCGTTTGGCTGGAGTTTGCGATATACTAATAGTTCAGCAACCACTGATAAAGCCAGAGAGAGCGCTTTAGCATCTCCTCATGAAGACAGAAGGTATACGTCAGCTGAGGACTTGGTCCAATAAAATATTATTTTAAGATATTTTAAACTCTTCTTAAAATCAAATGAACAATTCTGCTTTGGTTTATTCCATGAGCAAACATAATGCTATCCACGTCTGACAGTTTTATATAACTCTTTGGTTCTTCCATAACAAAGGCAACCACTAAAATACAAATATAAAAATAGAACTGAGAAAGACAAAGACAACATTTCATAGCCTATTAACCTTGTGAATATCTTATATAATTAGTTTGAATAAAGTAGGAACAGGGAGAGTGAGCGGAGACCAATTAATGGTCTGCCTATCGAAGCATCTGTATCTCACAATGTAGACAGACAGGAGCATGGCATTCACTGCCAGCATTTCACATGTCCTGTCATTCCTTATTTACACTACCGTGCATCTACACGAAGGCAAGACAGGTCAGAAGACCATCCATGTTGAGGTTATTAGGAGACAAAAACATGAATGCTTTTTTTTCCCCTGACACCAGGGCAGCTCCAAGTCCTTTCACAGGTATGATTGCTAAGGAACAAATCAGATCATGAAAATCTAAACTGCAAAGGTCACCGAAATGCTTGCTGGATAAAAGAGGTACCCATATAGTTCCTGTTTCTTGTAAAGAGTAACCGGCAGTTTATTTAAGATTCACCT
>NW_022103920.1:26347380-26355113 GCF_000313985.2 Echinops telfairi
TTTCATGTGCCTATTTGCCATTGCTGCCTAAAAGTAAACTTAATATTGATAAAATAACCACATAAAATCATTAATTATTTTCAAGGAATTTAGTAGGAAATAAGATAGTATATGATGAAGAATCATCTATCTTTAGTATTTCTTGAACTTAGTTTTAGTTTCCCTGTAAATCAATAATGCTATTACCACATTTTAAACTGTTGTTGATATGTGTCAACTAGTTGGTACCAACTCGTAGTGACCCTATGCACAGCAGTAAAACAAAATATTGCTTGTCCTTCACCATCCTCCAAAATTTCCCACGGCCAAGTCCATTGATATAGCCACTTGCCTGTATCAATCCATCTTGCCTAGGGCCTTCCTCTTTTTCGCCACCCTTCCAATTTATCAAACATGATGTCCTTCTCCAGGGACTGGTCTCTCCTACAATATGTCCAAAGTATGTAAGACAAAGTCTTGCTATCCTTACCTCTAAGGAACACTCTAGTCTTTACTTCTTCCAATACAGATTGGTTTGTTGTTTAAACAGTCCATAGTACTTTCAGTATTATTCTCCAGCACCACAATTCATATTCATCGATTCTTTTACTGTCTTCCTTATACAGTGTCCAACTTTCACATCCATATGATGCAATAGAGAACACTGTGGCTTAGGTGAGCAGCACCTTAGTCCCAAAGTAACATCCTTGCTCTTCAATACACTAGAGCTTTTGTGTAGCAGATTTAACTAATTCAATATGTCTTTTGATCTCTTGACTGATGATTGTATGGGCATTGTTTGTGGATCCAAGCAAGACAAAACCCTCGTTGTCAACCTTTTCTCCATTTATCATGATGTTACGTAATTGTCCAGTTGTGAGAATTTTGTTCTTCTGGACATTAAGCTGTAATCCATATGGAAAGCTACAATCCCTGATCTTCATCAATAAGTGTTTCAAGTATTCCTCAATTTTAGCTAGCAAGGTTGTGTCATCTACATATCTCAGATTATTAATCAGCCTTCCTCCAATCCTGATGCCACATTTTTCACATAATCCAACTTCTCTGATGATTTGCTAAGCATACAGAATTAATAAGTATTGCAAAAGGATACAACCTTGACACACACCTTTCCTGATTTTAAATCATGCAGTATTTACTTGTTCTGTTCACACAACTGCCTTTTTATCCATATAGAACTTCAGAATGGGCACAATGATGTTTCTCAAATTCCCATTCTTCTGAGGTTATCCAAAGTTTGTTATGACCAATAGAGTCAAATGCCTTTGCATTGTCAATGAAACACGAGTAAACATCTCTCTCGTCTCTGTTTTGATCCAAGATCTGCTTTGAGCATGGGTATCCCTTGTTCCAGGGATCCGAAATTACTTTTCTTGAACTTCTGGCATTTTCCTAGCAATATACTATTGTGACATTGTTGGATGATTTTATGCAAAATTGTACTTGTATTCAGTATCAATGATATAGTTCTCTAGTTAGAGCATTCTGTTGGGTCACCTTTCTTGGAAAGGGCACAAATATGGCACTCTTTCTGAAAGTTGGTCAGGTATCTGGCTTCCAAGTTTCCTGGCATAGATGAGTGAGTGCTTCCAGTGCTTCTTCAGTGATCTAAAATACTTCAGTGGGTATTTCGCTAATTCTTGTGGACTTGTTTTTGGATAAGCCATTCAGTGAAGTTTGAACTTCTTCCTTCAGTATCACTGGTTCTTGCTCATATGCTACCTTCTGAAGTAGTGGAATGTCAATTAATTCTTTGGTGTATAGTGACTGTGTATTCTTTCTATCTTCTCTTGATGCTTCCTGCATCATTCATTATTTTGCCTTTAGAAACTTTCAATATTTCAATTCAGGCTGGAATTTGGTCTTTAGTTCTTTCAGTTTTAGAGATGCTGAGCCTGTTCTTGCTTTTGATTTCTGAACTGCTTGCTGAAAGTCAGAGGACTTGAGGCACTTGCTGATAAAGGTAAAGAATGGCAGCCTTGAGTGTGGCTGGCAACTCAATGCAAAGAAAGCAAAGGTCCTCCCCAGTGGACCAGTGGGTAACATTATGGTAAGTGGAGAAAAGATTGAAGTTGCCCAGGATTTCATCTTTCTTGGATCCATAACTAATGCCTATAGTTTCAGCAATCAAGAGATCAAAGTACACATTGTATTGGGCCAACATTTTGCATAAAACCTCTTTAAATTTTTGAGAAGCAAGACTGTTAATTTGAAGACTAAGATGGACCAACCCACAGTGCTTTCAATCACTTCCTATGCATGTGAAATTTGACAAAGCAAAATGAATCGGTGCAATTGAATTACGTATAGTGCTTATGAAGAAGTTTGAAAAACCGTGAAAGAACAATGATATCTTTCTCATATGAAGTATAGCCAGAATGCTTCTTAGAGGCAAGGATTGGGAGACTTAATCTCGTGGTCTTTGGTCCTGTTGTCAGGAGAGGTCAGTCCCTGGAGAAGGCACTATGCTTGGTAAAGTATAGCGGCAGTCAAAAAGGATGACTGATTGATTGACACAGTGCCTTCAACAATGGGATTAAACAAAAGACAAATAGTGAGAATGGAGTGGGACTAATGCCGCAGCACTTAACAACAGTGATTAATTAGAAGTTCCTGAGAGGCACACCAAAAAGTTGGCCCTTTGAATCAGCTCAGACGCACCTCAGAATTAATGCTCGGTGGTGGGCTTCCAAAAACAAATAAAACTAAATGTCTCAGCCTCAAACACTATAAAATTTCCTTCTATTCCTAGACAGGTATGAACTAGTGAATAGTGTATATATAATAAAATTAGGTAGAAGAATTGCTCTTTCATAAATATTAGGGAAAATGAGGATATTCAAGTGACTCACAAAAATTCCTGGGAGATATTTTGTTGTTGTTTGTAGTGCTGAAGAACTATCGCACTTCTTATAGTACACTTTAAGGGCATAGCAGAGTACACGTATAAGATTTTTAGGCCTGAAATTAAATGCACGGGCACATTCTTAGACTAGTGCTGTCTCTAATATAATAGACTGCTTCAATTTTCTCAGAAGGATTTGAAAACACCAACAACAATTTCTTAAGTTATATGAGTATAATTTTAAAATAAGAGTGAAAGAAGGAGTCGTCAGGGAAGGAGAATAAAAGGAAGGTAAGATTACTTGAAAGGAAAAAATGCACTCTAAAGTGTAGAGAAATTCTGGAATCAAAGATGTCATGGAAAGAAACGTCTCCCTTGGCAATTGTGAACTATGTAAATCAGCTGAGGAACATTTCCATATTTCATTAAAAACTTTTATTCCATTCCCAGACATTTCTTCCCATCATCTACAAATGTCAAGGATAAGTAATTATTTAAAAAGACGTTTCTCATTTAGACTTCCAAGATTTTACTCCCTAAGGACCTTGTGTTTCCTTTCTGAGGTTGCATCTGTATCGAAACACTGTCTTCTTCACAAACCAGTCCTGAGTGCAAATCATGCTTCCAGATCTGAGAGGAAAGTTCCGTATTTAGAGGTCACAGAGGACCCGCCTGCTGGATCAAAACTTTGCTTGCCATCTGGTAGCTGACAGAATGTGTGTGGATCATTCGTGAGCCCTCGGGGAGGTAGTATGTGGTCTGGAGAGTTCACAAATGAAAACAAAGTGAGGTAGCGATTTTTCAGACTTAGAATAAATGCTGCTGCTCTTTCAAGGACCTTCGGTTGAACAGGATTGTAGGGACAAGAGGAAGCAGAGACACGATAGAACAAGGATCAGAGACATAAAGCAAACAAGCTACTCGCACCCCCAACAACATCAGCACAAAAAAATCCCCAGAATCCAACTCACAAAAGTCTTAATATGTATGTGGTCCATGAAAGTAATTCATAGGAAATGGGAGAGAACCTAGGAGCATGGAAAGAGCAACCCACTTTGAGGGATGGCACAGACAGTAACAGATTTTTTTAAATCCCCTAAAGAAAGCTAGTCATCAGTGTGTTTGTGAGTAGAAAAAGCAATGTTCTTTTTTTCCCAGTTCTTCAGGCCCAAAGTTTTCAAAACTTCACACAAAATTGACTCTACACGTTCCATTTAAAAGACAAATAAGAAAAGCTTGCAGTCCAAATTCAAAAAGAAACCAAAAGGGCCATCCCGTCATTTCAACATATATAAAATCTTCCAAATTTGAGGGCTGTAAGTAGGCAGGCATAGGTCACTTTCCCTCTTTTATTGGAGGGTATTTGTTAAAATGCTCGATTTTCTGAGTCTTTGCCCAGGAAAATAGAGTGCAGCCAGCGAGAACCATTGTACTGTCATTTTATTGTACTTTTTTTTTTTTAAAGAAGAAGGCTACTTTAAATCCTTTGGATGCTTAAAAGAAACTGCTCAAATTCATTCTGCAGACTTACTCTTATCTGTTTGCCATTGCAATTGAAAATTGCAGTGAGCGACTTAAAAGCAGCCCATATTGAATAGAATACGTTATATAATCGAACTATTCTGAAATGAACCGTTGTATGACTTAGAGCTACCACCCGCTTTTAGCCCTCTGGGAGGTAGACATGGGGGAGCGGGGGGCTGAGGATATTTAAGGATAGAGTTACTGAGTATCTATTAGGATGAGGGACCATGCTAGTTACGAAGAGTGAAGGGAGGAATGCACAAAACAGTCCTAGGACCCAAGGCGTTTAAAATCGAATTACTTTACCTACAGAATGTTATATCATCACAATTGCTTTACTTAGAAAGTGCTAAGAAACTATCATGTTGGATTGCTTAACATTTAGAGAGTCTGAAATACGTTGATCAATATATGCAATCGAGTCTCTTTAATGCATACTTCAGACAGTTTCCAAGTGGTTCCTTCACAATTTCACCCTCTGCTGAGGATTTACCACCCAACCCTGTGTAATCTATCCACCCTGTGTAATCAGAATCTACAGTTTAACAGGAGCAACAAAAAGCCCCTGGAGATCTGGTTGAACTGCAGGCTCTGAGTGTATCTACAGAGTGTTGTGGTGAGATGCCATCAAGTGGGTTCTGACCCAAAGTGTCCGTGTGCCCAAGAGGACAAAACACAGCACCGTCCTGCCCCATCCTCACAAGTATTCCGATGAACAAGCCACCTGCTCCAGCCAATCTGTCCTTCTATTTCTCTAGGGCCTTCTTTTTTGTCACTCTTCCGCTTTAACAAGCATGATGTCTTTCCCCAGGGACTGGTCACTCCTAAGAACGTGTCCCAAGTATGGAGGGCTTGCCATCCTACCTCTAAGGAGCACACTGCCCTTACTTCTTCCACCACAGATTGGTTTGTCCTTTTAGCAGTCAATAGTCTTTTCAAAATTCTTCTCCAGCACCACAATTGAAATTCATCGATTCTTCTACCGTCTTCCTTACACAGTGTTCTACTTTCACATGCATACAATACAATAGAGAATGCCATGGCTTAGGTCAGGCACACATTAGTCCTCAAAGTAACATCCTCACTCTTCAATACTTTAGAGAGGTCTTGTGCAGCAGATTTACCTAAGGCAACATGTCTTTTAATCTCTTGACTGTTGCTTCCATGAGAACTGATTGTGGAGCTAAGCAAATACAAAATCCTTCAAAACCCCAACCGTTTCTCCATTTTTCATGATCTTAGCTATAGGTCCAATTGTGAAGATTTGGTTCTTCCTTAAATTGAGAGTAATCAATACTGAAGGCTACAATCCTTGACCTTCATCAGTAAGTGCTTCAATTCCTCCTCACTTTCAGCAATCAAGGTTGTGGCATCTGCATATTAATAACCCTTTCTCCAACACTCATGCCGCACACTTCTTCATGTACTACAGCTTCTCTGATGATTTCCTCTGCAGTATACCGAGCAGAACGGGTAATTCTCATTAGAGATTTGAACCAGAAAGCACTCATCCAAAGCTCAGAGGAAACACAGAGACCTATACATAGATGAACACATTTTAAGGACCACTGTATCATATCTCACAGAAAGAGAAGACGTCCTTCTCCTATACACATTAAGTGTCTTGGAAACCAACAGGGTCGGTTCCATCCCTGCCTGTAGGATCTCTATGAGTCAGAACTGATTTGATGGCAGTGAGTTTGGTTTCCGTTTGATACTATAGCTGTCCCTGGATTTTGCAACTGATTAACATGCTTTGTTGCTCATTGAAAGTATATCATTTGAATTAATCCAGAGGGCCTCAGAAGAAAGACCTGAGAATCGACTTAAAAATACTTGTGAGGATGGGGCAGGACCGTGTTGTGTTTTGTCCTCTTGGGCACACGGCCACTTTGGGTCGGAGTCCACTTGATGGCACCTCACAACAACACTCTGTAGATACACCCAGAGCCTACAGTTCAACCAGATCTCCAGGGGCTTTTTGTTGCTCCTGTTAAACTGTAGATTTTGATTCAGGATAGATTACACAGGGTGGGACGGTAAATCCTCAGCAGAGGGTGAAATTGTGAAGGAACCATTTGGAAACTGTCTGCAGTATTCACTAAAGGAACAGAGACTCTATTGCATATATATATTATGTATATATATGTATGTATACATATATATACATATACAGTATACATATATATATACATAATATATATACTGAAAGCCCTACAGAGCACTTGTTACTTGGTGCACTTTACATTGCTATGAATCAGAATCAGCTCAATAGCAATCAATTTTGCTTGTTGTACCCTAATTTTAAGACGAAGAAGTTAAACCACAGAGAGACACATTCAGATTCTGTCGTTTAACATAGTGTCTATTAGGATAGAATATTCCCACTCCCAAACACTAAGATTCCACAAGTAGAGGGCAGAATTGTGAATATTTGTCTCTAGCTTGTCAAGAGTACTATGTGAGATAATTTGTGCAAAGCATTATCACAATGAGTAATTCATATTGAAGATACTATTACTGGTTACAAATAGTAAGCTTGGATTTGAATGTTGTTGTCCATGATGTTATCCAGTCCTGTGCTATCGTTTGTTGGAGGCCCTTGTTATATCCGCTGCATGAGCTTGAAGTACAGTCAGGCTGCTCCTTAAAAGGTAAGATGGTGAGACTTTGTGATTAGGAAAAAGGCATCATATTTGGTATTAAGTAAAAAATCATCAAAAAAAAAAGATGCCCAAAGAGATGGGTTGACACAGTGGCTGCAACCATGGGCTTAAACATATCAACTGTGAGGCTGGCACAGGAGAACGCAGAGCTTTCTTCCACTGTGCGTGGGTCGTTAGGACTCTGTAACTTGCAGTCAGCTCAATGGGACCTCACAAAAACTACTACTTTACCAAGCATGATGTCCTTTTCTCCAGATCGGTATCTTTTGTTAACAATACCAAAATGTGTGAAACAAAGTCTCTCTATCTTTACTTATAAGAAACACCCTGTCTGCATCTGTTAGTCTGGGTACTTTAGAGAAACAAATCCACAGAAACTCATGGATATGATAGAGTTTTATATAAAGGGTAAGTGCACATCAAGAAAACACCCCAACCCACTGCTGCCCAAGTTTACAAGTCCAAAATTAGCCCATATGTCCAACACCATTCCACAAAGTCCTCCTCCATCCCACAAAACACACACTGTAC
Source organism: Echinops telfairi (assembly GCF_000313985.2). Taxonomy (NCBI): domain Eukaryota; kingdom Metazoa; phylum Chordata; class Mammalia; order Afrosoricida; family Tenrecidae; genus Echinops; species Echinops telfairi. The sequence goes on from NW_022103920.1 coordinate 26,354,947, forward strand.
TTCCTCCAAGATGGGTTTATTATTTCTGTCAGATCATGGTACCTTCAATAACCTTGGCTAATTCCGAGATTTCCAGTCATCACCTGTTCTCCAGTCTCTGTATTCATTGTTTACATCGTCTTCCCCTGCATAAGACATTAAAAACTCCTTCCTTGGGTTGGGCCAGA
>NW_022103920.1:26355719-26358279 GCF_000313985.2 Echinops telfairi
GTGACATTTTACTAAAAATATTAACTTTTGATTTAACAATTTACACATATTTTTTTCTGACACTGATTGAAATCCCCCAGATGCAGTAATACTCTTTCCACTATTTTGTTGAGTTATTGTCATTTTCTATAAATTTTAGGGATTGATCCATTGTCTGATATGCTGTTGCCATGGATCATCATGTTCACAGATGCTGGCAAATTTTCAGACACTTTCTCTATGAATATTGTCCCCACTCTATTTGTTCTATTCTCGTCTTCCTTCTCTCAGATTAGAAAACAATTCTAGATTAGAACATATTGTGCTCCATATTCCTTTACTTTCTGTCACATTTCCCCTTTCTCTGCCTCTCTACGCTGCCTTTTGAGTATTTGCTTTGTATATAGCTTCCAGTTCTCGAATTCCTTTTCCTTCATGTAAAACCCCAAATCCAAACACACCGCCATTGAGTCAATGCTGACTCACAGGGATCCCCTCGTGGGTTTCTGAGACTGTAACTGTTTATGGGAGTAGAAAGGCCAGACTTTCTCCAAGGGGCTGCTGATGGTTTCAAACTGTCCAGCACAAAACCACTATACCACCAGGCTCCTTTAATTTGTGTAAAGCTAGATTAATTGCATTTGTCTAGTGATGATTTCCTTATGTTTTACATACCGTTCATGTACATTGTTAGGAGCCCTGGTGTCCAAGAGGGCTAAATACTGGGCTGCTGTTCAGACCCGTTAATCCCTCCATAGGAGAAAGATGAGGCTGTTTGCTCCCTTAAAAATATATTATCTCAGAAGCTCTATGAAGTAACTCTACTCTGTCCTGTGTGGTCACTGAAGGGTCTAATGCGTAGCACTTGACTTTGTTGATGACTTTAGGTTTGGTCTTTGGTTTTATATACATTTCATCTATGCATTTATGAGTACATTTTGTGTTTCAGGAAATTACTTTTCAATCTGTTGTTCTATTATGATCGCTCCCACCATTGTGCATGTATTGGTTGCCCATGATTCCTTTAAAGCGTTCACGTGTAACTAACCTTTATGATTTTCATTATCCCAGTGTTTATAGTATTCAAGGGTGAAACTTCTTGTTCATTTTTTTACTACAGGGGAGAAGGCAGACACATTCCCCGCTGCCATAAATTATGCAGTCGAGTTTCCTACATTTGGGGAAATCGCAGGGGGTCAGCACATCTGGAGTGCAATGGATGACACTCGCCCTGGGAGAACCACCTTTGTGATCACGGTATCTCCCCTGCCAGGTAAGTACTTTTTTCTTTCTTTTTTTATGTACTCATACCATACTGTCTTAGCTGCCAGAAATTTCCATCTTTTTTTTCATGAGATCATTTTGTGAGAATTTTCTCTAGGAGTTCTGCTGCAACCACTTAGAGCATGGGTTTTTTTTTTCTTCACTTAGTAGTTTGAGTGTCAAATCTAGTTAAGCACATGGCTGGTAGCCCAACATTTGGTGGTTGAAACCTACTCACAGGCGCCTCAGACAACCGGTCTAGCAATCTGCCTCCCAAAGGGCCAGCCCTGCAGCAGGAGGGAGCGCTTCTCATCCATGTCCACCGGAACTCTTGAGTCAGAACTGACTCCATGGCAAGACAAGCAGACCAGGAAGCCCCTGAACCAAATGACTGCACTTCCCTGGAGGGTCTTGATCGAAAATAATAATATTTTTAAAAATCCAGGATTCACTTTCTCTACTTCTCTGCAACTCCAAAGTTCAAGATCTGAAGAGTAGTAATCCCATCCTAAGATAAGTTCATCACTTTTAAGTGTCAGTTTTCTTGCATTTGAGATTCCCCATCTCTGTTGCCGGAGCTTCCAGATTCCACCATAGCAGAGCCCAACCTTGCTTTACGGTGGACTAAGTTCATGGATGTTTCTCCCAACGATTCCAAGAGGTTTGTCCTAGGATTTGACCAGCAAGTCTTCCGTCTCGGTCCAGCCCCAGATTTCATGCAGATTCCTTCTGGAATGTTTGCTCAAGTATGATACTGAGATTAGAATATCAAAGTACTTATTTTTTATATTATCTCTTAAGATACAGTGTCTAGAGAAATACACATCTGTTTCTGTCTGCCAAAATTTCCCATTGTTTCTAGCATTTTGTTCTCTCTTGCTCCATTTCTCCTTCATGAAAATATATAAATATTACTAAACTATTTTATATGCAGAGGTATTAGATGTGTTAGCTTTTTTTTTCTCACAAGAATCCACCCCAAATAAAGAATTTTCTCCATAACATTGATCCATTCCTTACTAGTTCCTCAGAGTGCGTGATTTAGAAATGTGATTGTGAGGGCAAAGTTGTTTGCTCCGTAGGCAAATGGAACAGGACCACCACCCTCTGTGGTTCATGGCCTCTTGGGAGAATAGAGATGGCTCAGCCACAGGGGCTGATGAAGCAATGACTGACCTGTCTCTCTGCCTGAAATAAACAGACACTTGCCTCCTGTTCCCTGACTAAAGCTGCAGAAGGCAGAGGTCTGCAAACTTATCAGTTACTTCACTTTCACAACGTTATCCTCCCCTCCAGTCTGTGAATAACTTGGCTGATG
>NW_022103920.1:26359939-26361106 GCF_000313985.2 Echinops telfairi
TGCTTCATTCTTTTGTACATGGGATTGGGTATATGGTACATGTGGTCAGAACTGACTTAGTGGCACCGATAAAATGTGATTGATTTATACATTTTCAATGAAATTAAAGTTTATTTTACACTCATTTATTTTTTGAAAAGATTATATGTGCGCCCTGGGCAAGATGCTTACTGTGCCTAATAGATAAATCAGACTTCTCTCTCAATCTACTCATGTTTTAAAATTTATCAACTCTCTAAGCAAATAATAAAGCTTTTAAACTATTAAAAGACAATAAAATATTCGGTGTCTTTGCTCTTTCACTGTAGTATAACACTATTTAAAGATATTTTATTAGTCAATATAAGAGGTCTGGAAATTTCATTTTGATCTTAGTGTATTATTCATATACATTGTTCTGAACGTGTAAATATAAAGAAATTAGCATGTATTTCAAAATCACATAATATAATCACATAATGCAAGTTTACTAAGAAGCTATATTTAATTATTTAATTTTGAATTGACAATTTGACATAATAAAAATGGATCAATGTAAATATGTGTAATATAAATGCAAATGAAGGAGAAGGCATGCACTGTTGAAATACACTATTGGGAAATTATGATTATTCTGATCATTGTTTTTTATTAAAACTTATCCTTTGCTCTAAACTTACACTTAAAATACTAAAAATAATGTTAATAAGTTCATTCTTTTGATGAATGGTGTTCACAGACCTTTTTACTTGGCTCACAACAAATCATTTAAAGATTGTATTTTCTTCAAAGAATCTCCAAATTATTCTGTCTAGAACCCACAGTTAATAGCAATAACCAAAATCAGAGTCATGATTTAAAATGAATGTAGCACTTAAATAAATATGAAATCCCAGAGAGTAGATAGATTTATGAGAATGCATACAAACATGCAAATTGTATACACATATTCCACATATATATGAAGAATGTGAATAGATATAGAGAATGCATAATAAAGTATGCATATATCCTCCTTTGTACATATTTGAGATATAGATTGTATTTTGAATATATTACATATAATATTAGTGCACCAAATACAATTTGTAAAAGTATATTGCTTTATTGTGTATATCTAGTATTCATTTTATAGAAAAAGAGATAAAAATGGATATATTTGTGGGTGAGAGTAAGAGATAAAGAAAG
>NW_022103920.1:26362543-26363928 GCF_000313985.2 Echinops telfairi
CAGATTCTGAATACTTAATTATGGTCACATAAAACCTGTATATAGGCCAAAAATAGTCATTCTAACAAAGTAAAGGGATTATATCATTTCACCATATAAATCTGAGAGGTTGGACTAAAAGAAGAAGAATTTTGCATCAGAATTGGAGGAAGACCCTTTAACAACCCCTGCTATGCAGATGACACTACCTTACTTACTGAAAGCAACAAGGATTTGAAACACTCACAAAAGAAGATCCATGACTCCAGCCTTCACTATGAATAAAACATCCACATGAAGAAAAAAAAATCCTCAGAATTGGAACAATAAACATTATGATAAATTGAGAAATGATTGAAGACATCCATGAATTCATTTCACCTAGATCCACAATCAGTGAAGACATCAAATCAACGCAAAATATTTGTCTTATATGTACAAAACAAACCAAAAAACCCCAGAGTGATTACTTTGAAGACTCTGGTGCTCTTCACCTAAGTCATGGTACGTTCAGTGGTCTCATACACATGTGAAAGCTGGGCAAGGAACAAGGAAGGCTGAAGAAAAATTATGCTTTTGAATTAGGGTGTTGGTGAAGACTATAAAATTTACCATGCACTACCAGAAGTAACAACCATCTCTCTTGGAGGAAGTACGTTCAAAATTTTCTTTAGAATGGAGGAGGGTGTGACATCATCTCTTTCACGCTTGCCAGATTTTCAGGAGGGACCGTGCTTGGGAGAAAGCCCTAATGTTTGGTTAAGTAGAGGTTAACAAAGAAGCTCCTCACTGTGCCGGATTGGAGCAATGACTGCAGCAATGGGCTCCCAACAATCGTTTTGAAGGTTATTGCAATGAGATCATGCAATGTTAATTTCTGATTGTGCATAGGGTATTTGTGAGGCAGACTCTAAGGCTTCAAACAACAAAAATAACAATATTTTTGTCAATATTACAAGTAAAAAAATCAGTATCGTTTATATTGTATTATATATTTTGGATTATTACAAATAAATTCTAGATAAGACCTCTAAGAAATAATCCTTTCTATAATATGTAATAATAGAAAATAGAATTTTAAAGCAAGTTTTAAACCCTCTTCTTTTGAGGCTTTAAGATTTTGATCAGTTAAAATACAACCAGGAAGCTACAAAAACAAATTACTTTGATTTTTTCTGATATTTCCCAATTAAAGCAGTTTGGTTTTTACAACACAATTTCAAATTCAACACTCTTGATCTTTATCAGATGCTAGAGACTCCTTCTCTTTATTTTAATTGTCCTTTGACATGTGAAATATAAGCAGAACAATTGCTTCCAAATTTGTCTAATAGGAAATTTTAATTCTCATGACTGTTTCAAAGCCAAAGACACAATGACAGAGCAGTCACACATGAGTACTTGTG
>NW_022103920.1:26364932-26366932 GCF_000313985.2 Echinops telfairi
CAGTGCTCTTCACCAATACCCTAATTCAAAGGTGTTGAGTTTTCTTCAGTCTTCCTGAATCAATGTCCCACTTTTACATGCATATGAGGCTACTGGAAATTCCATGATTTGGGTTAGATGTCCCATATTCTTCAAAGTAACATCCTTGCTTTACAGTACTTTAAAGAGTGCTTGTGCAGCAGATTTAGCCTATACAATGAGTCTATTTACTTCTTGACTGCTGCTTCCATGAGCATTGAGCGTGGATCCAACTTCAAACTTTTCTCTGCTTAACATAATGTTATCTATTAGTGCAGCTGTGAGGATTTTTGTTTTCTTTACATTGAGTTGTAATAACTACTGAACACTGCAATCCTTGATCTTCACCAAAAAGTGCTCCAAGTCCTCCTAATTTTCAGCAAGCAAGGTGTGTCATTGGCATATCACAGGTTGTTAATAAGCCTTCTTCACCCCAATCCTTAAGCCACATTCTTCTTCATAGAATCCAGATGCTCTGATTATTTGCTCAGCAAACAGATCGAACAATGTGGTAAGGAGATACAACTCTGACATATGTCTACCTGATATTAAGTGATATAGTATTCCCTTGTTCTGTTCACACCGCTCTTGATCCATGTGTAAGTTCCATATGTACACAATGAAGTGTTCTGCAATTCTCATCTTCTCAAGGAAATCCATAGTATGTTTTGATCCACACAGTCCAATGTCTTTGCTCAATCAATAAAACACAAATGAACATCTTTCTGGCCTCCTCGACTTTCAATAACCTCCTTTAAGCAACAGTAATGATAGTCTTTGTTGCACAACTTCTGAATCCAGACTGAACCCCTGGAAGAGCCTTACCAAGTAGACTGCTGTAGCTGTTGTTAATTGATCTTCAGAAAAATGTACTTGCATGTGATATCAGTAATTTTGTTCTATAATTTATGCATTCTGTTGGATACCTTTCTTTGAATGGATAAAAATATGTATGTATCTCTTCTGGTTTTCTTCTATATTTCCTGGAACAGAGGAGTGAGTGCTTCTTGTGTTTCATTGGCTTATTGAAACTTTTCAATTGATATTCCATGAATTCTTGAAGTCCTGTTTTTAGTTAATGCTTTCATTGCAGCCGGGACTTCTTCTTACATACCATTGCCTCTTGCCCATATGCTACCTCCTGAAATGACTAAATGATGATTAGTTCTTTTTGGTACAATGGCTGGTGTATTATTTCCATTTTATTTTCATGCTTCTTGCATGATTCCATATTTTGTACATAGAATAGTTCAATATTTCAACTCAAGTCTTGACTTTCTCTTCAGTTCTGTCAGTTTAAGATATGCTCAATGTGATTCCTTTGGGTTTTCTAACTGTAGATTTTGCACATTTCACTATAATATCTTTTCTTTTCTTGAGCTGCCTTTGGAATTTCCAGTTGAGCTCTTTGGCTTCATCATTTCTTCCATTTCCCTTAGCTACTATACAATTAAGAGCAAGTTTTAGTGTCTTCTAACATCCACTTTGATCTTTTTTATTTCTTTTCAGTCTTTGTAGTGGCTTTTTGCTTTCTTCACAAATGCTGTTCTTGAGATCATCCACAGCTCATCAGATCTATCATTACTGTTTCATGCAGCAAATAGCATCTTCAGTTATTCTTGGCATTCATGTGGAATATACTAAAGGTGATATTTTTGACTCTGGGGGCCTTGTTTTAATTTTCTTCAGCATCATCCTGAACTTACCTGTGACCAATTAACGGTCTATTTCACAGTTGGCCCTTGGCATAGTTTTTGCTGCTGATACTCAGCTGCTCCATCACCTCTTCCCACAGAGGTGGTCAATATGATTTTTGAGTATTTCATTTAGAGAAATACACATATGTAGTCACAATTTGTGTTGTTGAAAAAAAGTATTTGCTATAAAAAAACATTGGTTTTGAAAAATTCTATGCCGTAATCTCCAGCTTTGTTTCTATTACCAAGTCCATATTTGCCAATGGTCCACTGTTCCTTCCTTTT
>NW_022103920.1:26368215-26370105 GCF_000313985.2 Echinops telfairi
TCCCTTCTGAGATGATGACATGGGGGGAACAGGGCATTAATCCACCCAGGGGGAGAGTACTGTGTCCCCACTGAATTGGAATGTATATACAGACCCCACCATGATGAGCCAAACCAGGAGGGCAATGTAACATGTGGAGGGATCCATTAAAAGGCTGGACTATATGGCAGGCCCCAACCAGAACCAGCCTGAACCCCACCATGGAAGGGTGTGCCACAGAGAATGACAATGGAACCTCTGGTGTGGGAAAGGAATCGACCTACCAAACTCAGATGGAAGTGGAAGCAAATGAAGAGATTGGAAGGGAGCAGAGCACCCCCTGGCCCAGCAAGCCCTGAGGACAATATCCCAGCTCTGAGCAGGCAATGTACAGAGAGAACCATATGGCCGGCCCCACTAGCGATGCGACATCCTGCACTGACCTATAGCCCTACATGAGACAACACTCAAGACACAGTGTGGGATATGTGACCGAGCTGACCCCACCACACTGAGGCAAAACACAGTATCTTATTATGAAAAGTTTTAGGAAAATTAAAAATTGCAGTGTTGAGAAAATGACCAGAGAAGTTGGACTGAAGAATGTGTTCTAACAACGCAATACCCTGGATTATTCTTCAAGAATTGTAATGACTGTCCTATGGGATTTTCAGTGGGAACTTTATCCCACCCCACCTACAGTCCTGATATTGTCAGTTTTTATTCGGACCTCAACACTTAAAGAACATTTCAAATAAACGTGATTTGATTGCCTGAAGATGCCAAATTGACTGCTTAAACATGATTTGAATTGAAGTGTGCAGACAAAGTTGAAGAGTATAGATTTGGTTAGATATGTAAATACCACCTTCTGAGTTGTCCAGATGGAATGTTAAGAAGCAGCAGATTCATATTTTGATTTTATGTTTAGTGAAGGTTTCTATGATTTTGTAATATTTTACTTATTCATCTATACATGTTTAAATATTTTAATATTTAATGTATATAATATATAGATATAGAGAGAGGGATATACATAAGTGTATATATGCAGATTTCCCCACATAATGATGCCAAGTGACATAGCAGAACTGCCCCATATGGGTTTTAGGCTGAAATATTAAGAAACTTACTGCCAAGTTCTTTTCCTACAGAGTGGGTGATTTTTAATCACTCATTTCGAGTATTTTGAAACCAAATCTGTTTTTTGTATTTGTAAAGATAATATTGGTGTCATAAAAATGTGGAGAAAATTATTTTAAAAAACCTTTTTTTGGGCGGCCTTTGTTTTTTATAGGGAAAAAAAGTATAAATTTAGCACAATAGGTGCACTGTGACCAAGTATTTTGCTTGGAATTTTGGAAGTGTTAAATATCTAGTTGAACAACTAAAAGTGGGTTCCAAAATCAACCAGTAGAAGGTATTCTATGAAATACCAGTAATCCCAAGGTTATGACTCAAGTAATACTCATACTTGCTCTTTGCTATTATGTAAACTTTCCCTCCTTTTGAGGCCTTGGTGGTGTTGTGGATTAGCACTGAGCTAACCTAGAGGTCAGAGGCTCAAACCCACCACCATGCCCTTGTGAGAAAGCTGACACCATATTCCCCCGAATTCTTGGAAACCCTAACGAGCATCTGTACTCTGTCCTGTAGAGTCACTGCAGATCTGGCATTGACTCTGGGCCAGTGGGTTTGAAATAAACCAATCAACTCCTACTAAAAAATGTTCCTTAACACAATTGCCCTAACTTGAAGCAGTCAGTTGAAACTTGTAAATGGAAGGGGCTTTGAACCTTTTCTTGCACTAAACAAAAATCAAACCAGACCCGTTGCTTCAAATCAATTCCAATTATAGTTTCCAAATAGCTTTGCTGTGAGTCAGAATGGACTCCTGGTAGTGAGCTGTTC
>NW_022103920.1:26371162-26372340 GCF_000313985.2 Echinops telfairi
ATGTTTTTTGCCCCCAAGTTCTGGAACTTTGACTCATTCAGCCTAAATCAATGTACCAAGCCAAACCCAGCCCTATGGTTATGGATTCAATTTCAGCTCCTAGTAGTCCTGTAAGACAGACTATCCCTGCCTCATGGGTTTTGAAAGGTGGTTATAGGTGTCGATGAAGTTGGTCACATCTTTCTTCACAAAGCAGCTGGACAGTTCACGTCATTTATTTTTCAGTTAGCAAGCAAGCCCATAAGCACTGTGTCACTCAGGTTCCTGGAACAGGCCTAACAACTTTCCTTGTTAGTGTCCTTCGGAGGGTAGGCTGCTTCAGCTTAAAACGTTCTGCTTTGCTATCTGATGACGTCACCTTCACCTCCCACTTCCCCAAACTTGGCTTTTATCTAGCCTGGCTGACTCTCAGCCGTGGGAAAAAAATATTTTCTTTCTTGAAATACATGATTGACTTTATAGTCTGTCTTCTTCCTATTATAGTAATATCTTCCCCACCCCACCCCTACTCTTGTCTTTTTCAATAAACTTCTCCTTATCAGTCTGAATTTATTCTTTGTTTTTTTTGGGGGGGTGACAAGAAAACTTTGATTCCTTTTAACTTTAGTTTTTCTTCCAAAAAGTTTTTAAGTAGCTCTAAAACCTTGTTCTGAAAAGCTGTCTTTGCAGGATTCCTTTCTTGTACCTCTGTTTAATGTGTGAAGGAAAGAAAATTGAATGTATATATCTAGTTACATCTCTAAGGGAGACCCTCTCGGACTTACTACTTTAAATAGCAGCAGAAAGGAAAGCGGCCCTGGCAGGGGAGGGTGGAGAAGAAAGAAGGGTTTCTGGTGATGAGCAGACAAGTATGGTTGGGGGAGGGTGTTTCTTTAACCCTCCTGACTTGATTCATAGGTATCACATCATTGAAAGATTAAAATTCTCAACATGACCCTTCAGTTAATAGAGGATTAATGATAACTAGTTTTGAATTGATTCCAATCATATTAACCCTAAAGGACCCTATAGAACTGTCCCTCTGTCTTTCTGAGGCTGTAACTGTTAGTAGGTGTAGAAAGCTCCATCTTTCTCCCAAGGAGTAGCTGGTGGCTCAAAACTACTGACTTTTAGGTTATCAACCAAATACATAATCACTATACCGCCATTCATCTAGGTAGATGTGGCTAACAGCTACG
>NW_022103920.1:26374411-26375207 GCF_000313985.2 Echinops telfairi
TTCCCTACTCCGCGCCGGCATGTTGTGTTCACACCTTGGAGCACTGGGTTGAAGTTTGGTCCCTCTTTTCCTGTGGAGATATAAACAATACCCTCCCCTTGGGTGAGTTAGCGCCCAGTGCCCCCACTACCCATTTCTTCCTTATTTTCATCTTTTTTTTTGTTCCCTTTCCCCACCAAGGGCCTAAGAATTAAAAGTAAAATTTCCCAAAGATGCAGACACTCTGTCTCAAGATTGCAATATTAATACCTGTATGAGCTTTCAGCTTTGGTTCTGACTTATGAGTTATAGATTTTCTAACCTCCCCAAATTGTATTAGCCAATTCATTAAACTCTATCTATTTATCATCTATCTATCATCTCTCTATCTTCTTATCTATCTACCTATTTATCTAATATTGTCTGTGTTTCTGGAGAACGCTGACTGATACAACTGACTTGAGAGGACTTCTTTTAGAATGCAGGTAGCCTTGGCAGGTTAAATAGCTCCCCAAACATCAGCCGCTAACACATTTATGACCAATGCTTGGTCAGAGCTTTCTTCTCCCTTTCAACAGTATTTTGCACACAATGAAACGCTGAATCACTAGGTGTGGAAATTAAGGCAGTTCAGAGAATGAGCAAGCAACAATGGAACACTGGGATGCCAAGGGAATCATTGGAAAATAATGGAAGAGGGACACACATGAAAGGTAGCTGAGGACAATTAATTTATTTTATGTCCTTAATGGGAAGACAGGGCTTTAGGCCCAGAGTGGGCAAAGTCATAGAATAAATATAGCTTTTCATCTTGAAG
>NW_022103920.1:26376473-26377741 GCF_000313985.2 Echinops telfairi
CAGCCTCCTCTGCCAATTTCCTTTTGTATTTTTCAGGGAGGGCAGAATACAGAAAACAGAAGAAAAGGCAAGTTAAAATACATACATCATTAAGTGGTATTGACAGAAGTAAAACAGAAGTATATTTAGGTAAAGTTTCAGTGGCCTTGATTTATGATCCCATTCCTGGATTTCCTCTCTAGCTTGTCCTCCCAGCAGGGAGGGAAATGGACACATCTCTTGATAAGGGGAGGGGGGTGATTTAAACAAGGACTGCTCTAAAGGGCCCTTACACACCTGCTTTCCATCGTGATGTTGAAACAGACTATGCCTCTCAGGGAAATGTCTTCTTGGGACAGTTCTGCTTAAATGTGGTGATGTGAGCTTGTCTATTTCAATAAGATTGAGAATTTATATGTCTCCTAAAGAGACAAATTTTCTTGTCAGTATTTCAAATGAAAAATTTGAAATATATCCGTATTTTTCCTCCTTTATAACTGGCTTACATAATTATTATGCCTAGAAATAGTTCAATGCAATATATATATACACACAAATCCAATACGCCAGCAGAATCTAAAAATGTAAATAAATATATGACAGTGAAGACATATTATGTTATCTTTATCAGATTGAATGCATTCTATACTCATGGAAATATTTGCTGCAATAACAATATGGTACCCTCAAACATCTTAACATAGACCAAGAAGAAGTAAAATATGTTGCTTGACAGAGCAAATTATTTATGAATCTTGCATCTTCAAAGTCTTTTTTTGAAGCGCTATTAATCTGATTCTTTCTAGAAACATTTTTACATGTTCTGATAGTTCTTGACTTTATTTTTGATAATAGAAAATTACTAAATAGCTATAACGAAACTCAGTTGCCTTGAGTCAATTCTGACTCTTGATGAACCCACGTGTCTCACAGCAGAATTGTGCTCTGTGGTTTCGATTTTCCTGATTTTTCAGGAATAGTCAATCAGGCCTCTCTCCTGAAATGCCTTGGGATGAATTCAAACCACTATTTACCTGAATATAGAGATTTTTATAAATATTAGGTATACATAATGCTTAATCATACTCATGAAGTCTAGCTGTAGAATCTGTATGAGAATCCATGGTGCTATACTGCCTCCCCAATTAACTTGCCAAAAATATGAATAACATATTTTATAAAGTGTTTTCTTTTTGTGAAATTTTGTGCTTTTCTTTAGGACTTTTAGGCCCAAGGCAGTATCCACAGCCATCAGTAAATATTGTTTGCTGTTTCTTTTTTTAAAAAAA
>NW_022103920.1:26379346-26380442 GCF_000313985.2 Echinops telfairi
GATACATTGTTAAGTTCAGTTTCTTAGATGCCTGAATACCCATCATCACAAAGACATTGTCCTTATGTTCATTCTGTCAACAAACCTTTACCAAGTACCTACTTGTGTAGGCATGATCAAGGTGTGTTCAACAACTCATATGTGTATGACCATGAAAGACCCAACGTAGGAGAAATCCTTCTCCATGTTCTTGAGCAGTGCAGGGTACTTTGAATTGAAATGGGACCAGAACATATTTTATATGTATGATAGTCTTGCGGCAGTACCAAACACTTTTTAAAAAATCACATCATTTTATGGATCAAAAAAAGTATAGGTACATAAAATTAAGTCAAGATACCATCCAAACTGCCTAGTTGATAAGAATATGAACTAGATTCAAATTCAAGTTTATTAAATCAAAACAAAACAACACCAGTTGGCAAAGCACATCATACTGGCTCCTCGTTCCAAGTTATTCACTCCTCTAGTCTTTTTTGAAATTTAATTTCCTACACGCTCAATCCCAAGGCCCAGAGATATGGCACAGGCAAAGTGGCAAGAGTCACCAAATGGAGGAGACAAAAATAGGTGTCTAAATATATTTGAACATGAAATATTCTTGCTGGCATGGCTGCTCTTGGCCATCAGAAGGAGCAAAACCTTCAACCTGCAATGATGCATGACACAGAGGGGGACAAAGGAAGTTGTCCTTTGTCCAATGCCTGTGGCATGCGCATTAGGATGACAGATGATGGCAAGGAGCCGCGGAGGCAGGAGGAATGACCAGCGCGAGCACTGATCTGCACGCGGATGAGGTGGAGACAAGGACAGTGAAGTAGGACCCAGCCCAACAATGTCTGCATGCCATTCTCACAGCAGTGGGCCTCTCCTGACAACCGCAAAGCTTACATAGTCACCACGCAGAACCCAGAGTAAATATAGGCACAGCCTATTAATCAGTAAGAACAGCTGAACCTATCGCTCATGCAGAGAATAGTGATTTCACATCTGTGCAGGCTAGAACAAGCTCTCTATGAGATCTGGGGAAGTAGGGATAATGCACATATCATTCTGCCAAAATCTCTCATGGCTTTTAGGATTTATTTATTTATTT
>NW_022103920.1:26383025-26384419 GCF_000313985.2 Echinops telfairi
GTTCTTCAAGGACCCCTGAGAAGGACTTAGTAGAGGTGGTGGAAGAGTGCCGAGGAGGCCTTCCAGGGATGCCGCCTGCAAATGCAGGTGCCGGGGCAAGCATGCAGACTCAGTTAAGGACTGAGCCAGTGGAAGGTGAAAGGGGGGACTTCCTGCAGACACTGAAATGCACTGGGTGATCCCCAGCTGTCCTACACAAGGCCCACTCTGCCACACCCACTTAATTGTCTGAAATATCACATGTGGTTTTGACTTGAGTGAGTCTGCCCAATCTATTGCTTACTTCCATGACTACATTCTTCTAATGTTCTAAAGCTACAGTGCTGGTCTCCCTCTTCTTCCCCCTATCATTGACCTATCTTAGCCTAGTTCTGCCCCGGTAGAGGTCTCTGGGAGTAGACATTGATATGAGTTCTAATGAGAAAGGTGTTAATTAGGCACAATGCCTTTGGCAAAAAGGGAGGAGAAAAGATTGGGTGATGAGGTAGAGTAACAATGATAAGAATCATCAATGCCTAAACCAACCATGAGTTGACATCTGGGAAGAGTATTGACAATTGGAATATTCCACTTCTTACCATAAAGTCTGGCCTCTCTACTTGACCTGACACAGGAGTTGGGTTTCCTGCACAAGGGCTTGATCTTGGGAATGGAACCTTCTTGAAACTGAGGTGCATACCCCGAAGGAATGATTTACTGGGAGCAATCTGCCTCTTTCTTTCTCTGGAGGAAAATCTGAGCAGCCCAGGTGGTCCTTGCATCTACCATCAAGTCCTTAGTCATTGTTCTGAGCTAGACCTTGTCATTTAAACATGAATGTCCAACTATGAACTGATCATTCCCAAGATTCTACCACCTATTGGCTCCTTCTCCTCGGCCCTTTACTTGGATATTCCAAAGCCACTTAAAACTAGTCTGGAAACAAAATCGACAAGCACGACATATCACCCTTTTCAAAATTTCACTTCCCACAGTCCGTCCCACCATTACATTACAGATTTCAACCCTACTTCAGTCTCTCAACCCAAAACATCTGGGATCTTCGTGAGCCTTTCAACTTGCTTATTGCTTCCAGTGTGTGACCCAACTTTCCTCCACATTCAGTTAGATTCTGTGCTTCAGTGTTATAATCATCTCAATTACACTTTCCTGGATAAGTATTACCTCGGTTAATTCATTCCTTCAGTTAATTGATAGCTACTTTAAGATCGATGAACATGCCCCGGATAAGAAGATGATTTGCATCACTTTAAATTTTTTTGTACAAATCAATTCAAATACCTCTGACAAATAATGTATTTCTCATGACTGGTTCTAGAAAATGTTTATATTTAATGGGTGATGACTCAAAAGACCATAGTGAGGTCCTCTTTCCCCTTACTATCAAGTACAAT
>NW_022103920.1:26385693-26387195 GCF_000313985.2 Echinops telfairi
TAACTGTACTGTGTACATGAGAAAAAACTGCCTTCATAAATCTATTTTGTTTTCAATCACTTTAATAAAATGTTATCCTAGCAAATTACAAAATTTGGTTTAAAAATATTCTGATAAACTGTATATTAGCAAAGAAAATTTAAAAAATAGAGTAATTTGGCTGTTTTGAAAAAACATGAATGCCTGGCCATCTGAGATCATCTGTGAGTATAATTTATTTATCTCTTGTCAACATTACAATATTACAGGTAAAAGCAATCGCTTTTTAGAACCCCATAATACTACAATAAAAAATGGAAATGCAATTTAAATCATGTAAGAGCCATACAAACCATTTTAATCCCTTTTTTCTCATTATTAAACTTCCCCACCCATGAATGTATACTGTTCCCAGCCCTTGATTAGTAGCAGGGGGAAGCACTGTGATCAAGGTCTTAATTGACCAAATTTAGATGTGGGTTGTCACATCTTTCTTCCTAGTCTGTCTTAAGCTAGAAAATACTAACACCTGTGCAACATCATAGCAATGTGCTACTCACTCTTGACAGGTGGGCATGGCCACACTAAGGTTCATTAGCTTGAAATTGAACCTGGGTGTCCCCCAGTGGAAGGTGAGACTCTTCCACTGAACAACTGGATAGCCATTAATTACTTAAATACTCTGGGTGATTTTTTCTGGCTGGTGTTCACCCCAGCTCAGCAAGTGTTAATCTTTTTTCTCTCTCAATGGGTTCCTCTCTCTCTCTATTTTTATGTCTAGCTGCTTCTTTCATAAAGAATTCTGGTGGCTTTATAGTCACATATTGGGCTACTAATGGCAAAGTCAGCAGTTTGACACCACCAGCCACTCCAAGGGAGCAAAATGAGGCTATGTCCTCTTGTAGAGAGTTACAGTCTTGGAAACCCACAGGGACAATTATTAGTTCTACCTGGTCCAACCAGGTTGCAAGGAGTCAGAATCGATTCGATGGCAGTGCCTTTGGGTTGGTGTTTGGGTTCTGTACTTTAGATCTCTTATGATAGAAGAAAGACACTGAATTTTCAGGTTGATTTGCTTTTATATATGCATTGTTTTCTTTCTAGTTCTCTCCATTCTTCAGCTGAAATTGGAAGCTATCCTCTTAAATGTAATCTCTTCCCACCGTAATAAATTACCCTGCAACACTCCACTACCATACACCCACTTTATACCTAAATATCCATATTAATAAAATTAAGTTATCCAAATGGGACTTAGAAAAATATGGACCAAACAAGGTCCCATGTAAAGATGCAATATTTCAAGAAAAATATTTTCCCAAATCATAGAGGGTTATCAAATCACAACAGATTTGCAATAACACATAGTTAATGGAATTGAAGCCATTCTAGAGAAGTGCTTTCTTTGGAAGCAGGTTGCCACTTTAGGTACCTTCTTTTTTTTTTTTTTTTAATCAATTTATTGGGGCTCATAAAATTCATCACAATACATAGATCAATTGTGTAGAGCACATCTATACATT
>NW_022103920.1:26387503-26394005 GCF_000313985.2 Echinops telfairi
GTTTCCAATTCCCATCTGTACCGCTGTGCATCATCTGGTCTAGCCAGATCTGCAAGGCAGAATTGGGGTCCTGGTAGTTGGGGGGAGGAAGCATTTAAGAACTAGAGGAAGGTTGTGGGTTTCATTATTGTTATACTGAACCCTTCTTTATCCTCTTAAAGAAAAAGATAATTAGTCTGTTAAAAATAAAGGGACTTTAAAAATATCATTAAATGTGTGGTCTGAGATACCTTTCTTCTGAGAAGGACCTTAGATTAATCTCAGATCATTCAGATGGACTATCAGTTATACATTTCTAGATTTATATCTGAACTGACTGTGACCAAAGTAATTAAATAATGTGTGCAGATCACAAGATGGGTTCGTGATGCAGTTAAAATGAGAAGTTTGGATCCTTTGTCTCCCTTTAACCCTAACTCTTAAAAAAAATGTTGGAGGGTGGTCTTCATTTCAATACAGTCTAACATCTTTTAAACCTATATTCTTCTAATGAATTCTGAGTAACTTTAACTGTTTAAAGAATACAAAGGAAATCCTCAAGCTTGAACTAGAGAGATTTTTTAGACTGACAAAAATGAGAATGTCTGACTTTTGTGCAAGTTATAAGGTGGGAAACCTTTCCTAAAAATTCAGCCTTTTTATTTTAATGATATTCTCCTCTTGTATTCATAATGATAAATTATTCTTACAAGTGATATTTCCTTAACACACTAGTATATTAGCTTCCCAATTTCTGGGGAAATATTAATCCATCATTATATTTCTATTTTTTAATGTCCACCATTTGTCAAACCTGTGTATGTTTAGGGGAGTGATATAGTTTGACTCCTCTATAGGAAGGTCAAACCAGACCCGTAAGCATCGCCTTTATTCAGAAGGCTTACGTAAAATGACTCTTAGAGGATTCCCATTGTCAGTCATCTGAAGCTGAGGAGAAGAGTGGACCATTTGCAACTTGCTGAAAGTTATAGTTATAGCAAGGGATCTCGCTGAAGTTCATCTATTCTTCCAAACCGCTGATTGCAAATGTTTCCCTAAAGGTGAAGGGATTGCTATAAAGGTTTACTAGTGAGTGATTGGGTGAGTCGGGCATAGCAAGAGAATGACAAGCTAGAGGAGGTCGATGCAAAGGCTATGTCTTTATATGAAGAAAGGAGCAGAGTCAGGGAGAAGCCAACACCAGCAACTAAGGGAAAATGCCCCAGGTCTTCAAGATCCCTTTGGAGTAGTTATTAATCCATAGTTTAGAATCTGTTTTTCTCTGTCAGCCAGAAAGATGGGGTCTTCCTTAGGGTTGCCAAACAGTAATCTCTCCTAGACCAATGAAAACCCTTCATTTTCACAGTGTCCTCTCCAGACTCACTACTATCGAGCCAATATCCACGGCAACCCTACAAGGCAAGGTAGAAGGGCCACCATGGATTTCCACGACTAACTCTTTACAGGGATAGAAAGCCTCTTCTTTCTCCCAAGGAGAATCCATCATTGATCATTAGAATGATCCATTATTGAGCAAGCATGTCATGCTGTGTTTATAAAAGGAAGGGTATATTACAACATATGTTTCTAACTTACTTAAATTTCTTCACTTAGTGGGAGCACATTGTTGGTTTTTCCAAAATTCAATTTAATGAGAAAGTTTGATGGCAGCTTCCTATAGGAGGCAGTCACCTAATATTTCTTTGCTATACTATTCCAGTAGGGAAAAATATGATTCACTTTATCTGTTCTGCTTATCTGACAGAGAACTACAGGTCATTTGTATTAGTTCTTCAAAGTAGATTCTATTCAAAAGGGGGAATAATCTTCCCAAAGGCAGAGAAACTTTGAGAAGGCAACATTCACCATTTCTGGCTGTGAACATTGTCCTCTATAAACAAATGTGACAAATAAACACGGTCTCTAAGCTACCTACTTCCCTGCCCATCTGTTTAGATGGCACGATGCCCTAACTCAAGAGGCACTGCCAGATTTGCTTTAGAAAATGCAGTCAAGATAAGGTAATATAAATCGCCTCTGCATGAAGACTTGCATTTTGCATCGACGTGCATGTTTGATTTTAATTTGAGTTTGGGTTTCATTTACTTTATTCTTGCATTCTTTTTGTTAGATGAAAGGAATGGGCATGCTAAATGAATCCTCAAATGACATGGTGAGAGGGAAGATTCCAAACAAAATAAACTGTTACCACCTCATTAAAACTGGCAATGTGTGAAATTACAGACATCATTTTATCAATGTGAAGGTCATTCTCAGCAGTATCATCAACACTTACCAACTAGCACTTCTTATAAAAAAGTAACCTTAGAAAAAGGAAATAACGGAGAACGAGATAGAAAGCCCAAGACTTGCTGCACAGAATGTTCAATTAGAGGGAAGACAATTGAAGAACACACTAGCAGTGTGCTTATGAGACAAAGGAATCAACCAGCAGGCTCTTCATTGGAATGAAATCCCTTGAAAGACATCACCATTCAATCTAACATTAATGAAGCAATCAGAATGATTTCAATTATAATATTATTTTTGCTTCTCTCACTTTAAAAAACACTTTAGAATGTATGTAACAACTAAAGAGACTCTCACACTTAGCACATTGTTTAAATGAATTGCCTTTTTTGTTTTGTTTGTGTTTGCTTACTTTCTGTGGATTTTTTCATCTTCTATAGAACATCATGCACATTCAAGTTAAATATATGCTTTATGAAATGTTCTAAGTTTCTCTTTATGTTATGATTATAGAAGATTGACCTTGATAGAGATAATAAGCTGCCAAGAAGGGGACTAAGAAAAATAGCTATAAAAATTAAATTAACCTAGGGATCAGGTAATAGATCAGGCAATATATGAAGAAACTACAATTGTCTTTCAGATCGGATTCTCCCTACTGAAAAATCAGATTTTCTTGGTTTAAGAGACATGTATAGCAAGGTTGCTCATGATGCTTGGGTGATCTGAAATGGCGATTCTTGCTGAATCTTGGACTAAGCATGGATTTAAACTGTGAATAAAGGAGCCGTGACCATGCCCAGCTAGTTATGCTAACAATCTCAGATACCATTGCTATAGGGTCCTTTTGAATGTTCTAGCTTGACCTAACATTGCCCATGCACCCACTGAACAAAGGCCACAGAGAAAAAGCTCATAAAACCACATAACTGTACAAACCACCCAAACCAGGAAAACCTTACCCCGCAAGAGACAATTTGAGTCTTGACACCAGCCCTTAAAGACCATTTATTGTGTACGCTTGAAGAGACCTGTTGCTATGGCAAGTCTCCTTGTAGGTCATTCCTGCAGATCTCTGTTTTTTCATACATGCCTTGACACAATTTTGACTTTAGTCTATTGTCCACACTTACAACCTTAAGTCTTTAAACTACATCATATTTTGCACCTGCTGCTCTGTGTTCTCAGAGATGTGGGAGGTGTCAGACTAAATGTAGGTCAACGTTTAGAACTTTTTCATTCAAATTATGTTATATTTTGTAAAGCTCCAAGGTTATTTGTCAAAACATGTCAAATAAAGAGCACCTCTTGCTGAATATTCCTTCCTTCATAATGTTTAGTTTTTGAAATAGACTCTTTTTTCTGCCTCAAGACAGATTTTAAAATAAAAAAGTCTGGTAACTTACCTAGAGATAGTCTGCGATAAAATTTTACTTATTCCATTTGCCTACTTCAGGTATGTAATATATAATCAGATATGTAGTATATTTTGTATAGTCAGAAAGCAAACTTTGTTTAATACCCATAATTTTGGGCTTTAACAAATCTTGGTCATGAATTTATGGAAGTCATTATAAATTAGCAAATATCTAAAGAATTATTTTACAATACCCATCAGTTAACCCTTTTGCTCACATCCCATTTCTTAAAACCCTTGTGATTGAATTCCAGGAGTAGAGACACCTGGGACAAAGCAGTGACTCACGAGGATTTCGAAATAACAAGAGCATCCTGTACATGAGCTGGATGGTGAGGCTGAACCCGAGGGCAGAGCGTGTAAGTCACTCCCTCCATTGTAAAAGGAGGCAGGGAATTGAGGATAACAGAAACCCTTGCTGGATTATAGAATAACTATGGAGAATTGAGGGAAAATGTGTTGATTGACTTTCCATTACCCAATCAAGTATTATGTAAGAATGTCCATTGGAGCCAAGATGGGAAAAGAAGTGGAAGTTTTGGCAAGTGAAGGAAAATTGTGGAGAAGAGAGATGGGGTATAGTACAGGCTCTCGGGGAGGTCAGTCTTGTGTACCCGTTTGAGTTTTCAGTATAAAATTATGATTCCTGCCTTTCAAATTATGGGATTTGTCTGTTGCAGTGATTTACTGCTGGGAAGTTGGTTTAACCAGATGTTGGCCTCTGGTTAAGTAATACAGAGTTAAGAGTGTTTGTTAGAGAGCTGTGATGATGATCAATAGGAATGTAACTATAATAATTAAAAAAGGAAGAGAATAAAATCAGTAGAGGAGCTGACACGGTGAAAGTTATATAACATTTGCAATACTCATATAACACAGTAGGTATTGAACAATAATGCAAAACGCATTCTTTCACAGTATGTGACTGCGGCAACATCACTCTTTGTTGTTGCTGTGTTTTCTTGTTTATTTCTTGCTAATTTTGTTTTGATGTATTCCGTTGTCACATGGACATGGCTCAGAGGCAAGAACGGAATAGCTTGTCTGAGAGTGGTGATGAGCTCTGAGTACTTCTTCCTTCCTCCCTTTACCTGTACGTGGTTACTCCACGCATTTTGCAGGTCGTAGCATATAGGCTGAGTTGATATGAAAGGACAGCCGCTGAATACAACGCAATATTTTGAAACCATATCTTCCCTAATTAAAAAAAAGGGTTTCCAACAATTTTCACAAGTATCCTTAAATTATTTTGAACTGAAGTTCATGACATCATAAAGCACTGTGTAGATGCACTTTTTGGATTAAAATAGATAACGCCATTCTATTATATGAATGCAACAACTTTAAAATTAGTAATCTGAGAAGCATTTTACGTATGACAAAATTCATTCATTGATAAGTTTTCTGCCAGATGAACTGCTATTTAGTTGCCTTTCAATTAGTTGCAAGGATTTCGTGCTTTTACAATCATTGAAGCTCATAATCAGGAATCTATAAGCTATGTAAATAGGAATAAATTAATAGAAAGACAGGGTATACTTTCAGTTTTCCCTGAAAATCAGCTGCCCTACAGAAGACTATGGTAACTCATCAGTAACTGAAAATTAACACTTCAACTTGAACTACTCACAGACTCTATTGATGTATTTACATTTCTAGTCCATTATAAGAAAACCGCTAATTATAATTCAGTTGATATGAAGAATTTTTAAAAGACAGCAAAGAAATGATGTTTATCCTTAATGCACAAAATTCCAAATATGGAAATTATGTGTTTAGTATATTTTAATATTCTTCTAATATAAAAATTAGTCTTTAAAGAACTAACATCATAAATACAAAAGTACTTCACAACATTATTTATACTGATTGCCGCATTTTACCTGCTGTGTTATGCTTGATGTGAAGCACTATTCCACTGTACAAAATGTAATATACAGTGATCACAGAAACAATAAATTTGATACAGAACAGAACAAAACCATAGAATTTCTAATCACAAAATACTTAATTTTAACAGAAAATAAAATTCAATTGAGAATGTACAAATGAATATTGCTGTATCTTCTGCTCTTTTATAGTTTAAACAATTTATCTGTAATGGAAAGAGAAATTGAATATACTGATAAATACTCAAAGAATTTTATTAAGACACCTAGACTTTTATAACACAGAAAGACACCAAAGGAAATATGATAGTTCAAGGAGCCCAGGCTATACAATATAAATTGCTGAGTTGCTAACAGAACAATTGGCAATTCAAACCCACTGAGGGGCTTTTCAGGGAATACCTTGGAGATCAGCCTTCTTTAAATATACACCTAAGAAAGTTATATTCTGTTGAATATAATCTCTATGATGCAGAATATTCTGGGTGGCACCTAACAATAACAACTTAGAATAATTTATTGCTTGTATGGGTCAAACATGAGAGGGCACTCTGTGTTATGTGCCTCTGAGTTTATGCCAACTCTTAAAGATGCTCTATATCACCCAATAAAGCATGGCCCAGTACTGCACCACGCTCACAATCATCCTATGTTGGAACCCATTTTTGAAGTCCTTGCATCAATTCATCTCTTCAAGGGTCTTCCTCTTTTGCACTAACCCTCTGTTTCACCAAACGTAATTTTCTTTAAGGGCTGGTCCCTCCTGATATCATGTCCAAAGTACATGAGACAAAGTCTTGCTATCCTAGCTTCTGAAGGGCATCTGACTGTACGTCTTCCATAAGACATGATTTGTTCTTCCAGAAGTCCGAGGTGTTTTGATATTCTTTGCTGGCTCCATAATTCAAATCCATGGATTCTTCTCCCATTTCCCTCACTCGTCCAGCTTTCGCCTGCATCAGAGGCC
>NW_022103920.1:26395355-26397203 GCF_000313985.2 Echinops telfairi
AAAAAAATCAAGGCTTGAGTTGCAATCTTGACATATTCCATGGGCAAACTATTGAATGATGCAGAAAGTATCAAAAGAAGATGAAAAAAATACACAGAGTCACTGTACCAAAATAAAGTAGTTGACGTTCAACCATTTCAGGAGGAAGCATATGAGCAATAAGTCCAGGAAGGAGGCCCAAGCTCCACTGAAGGACTTAGCCCAAAGCAAGGCTCCAACAACTCATGGAAGGCCCCTTGAAATGCTTCAACAAGCTGACAAAGTACTGAAAGCACTCACTTGTCTATGCCAGGAAATTCTGAAGACAGATAACTGGCCAACTGACAGGGAGAGATCCATATTTGTATGCATTCCAAAGAAAAATGTCTCAAAAGAATGTGCAAATTACAGAATAATATCATTATTATCACATGCAAGTAAATTTTGCTGAAGAGCACAAAACAGCTGGTGCACTAAATGAACGGGGAGCTGCCAGCAGTTAAGGCTGCTCTGTGGGAGAACGATGAGACTATATGATCCCATAAAGAATTACAGTCCCAGTAACCCTGTATAGGAATGCTATGAGTTGGAATCAACTTGATGCCAGTGGGTTTTGTAGTGGCATAGTAGTTGAACATTGGCTGCTAAATCAAAATATTGGTGGTTAGAACATACTAGCTACTCCGCACGAGAAAGATGTGGTAAGTTAACTTCTCCCTTTAAGACGCAGAGCCTACAGAAACTTAGGAAGAGTGCTAAGATGTTGTAGGGCATTGCAATTATGGAATAGACTTGATGATCATGAGTTTGCTATTTAGGTAAGTACTTAGAATGGTTCCTGACTCACAGTGGTAGTTAAATAATCATGAAAACGATTCTTAAACTCTCAAGGAGTCAGAGAATGCTAAATTAAATCAAACAGAAATGTAACATGATAAGTAATCAAAATTGTGGTCTTAGATGTAAAAATAGAACTATTAGAATGCAAGTAGGACATCCGTTTTGGAAATATTCAGGACAGTATTCAGGAATTTTGACTATGCCTGTACCCCCTGGCCTCAACTGACTGCTGGATTTAAACGCCCCAATCCATTCTTGTATATAAGAATGGTCCCTAGCACATTGCTTGAGCAATAGGAAGTATGGTGCAAAAGAGATATGTTTTAATACCTAAATTATATATAAAATAAGATGATGTATATTATAGAATAGTAAGCAGAGGTCAGGAGTATGGTAGACAACACTGTTAAGAAAATCTAAAAACAAATCTATCAGATCTATAGTACAATACTCTTCATGTAATTTTAAAATACACAATCATTCTCTAAATAATCTTCAAGGCTATCTATATCAATTTCTATCTCCATCTCCATCTTTACCTCTATCTCTGTCTTCTATATCTATATCATCATCTATCTCTATATCATCTTTCTCTATATCTCTATATATCCATGGACACATCCAAATATTAAATACATTCAAGTAGATAGCTATGGAGAGAAAAGGAAAGAGTGAATGAAATAACTTAGGAAAAAAGATTTTGATTAATGAAGAAGAAACTGGGTCTTGGCAGGTGAACGGGAGGATCACTTGCAGGAACTGGGACACCAGGGTCCTCCTTTCACCAGGGGATATCAGTTTTCTTAAGCCTTACAAGGCCAACCATGAGCATGTGGATGTCAATAGCAGGATAAAAATATTTTATAAGAATGAGCATGATTCATCTGGCAACAGTAGGAAAAGAGAAGAAACTCACTAATGTGACATTCTGGGGTTTTATTATATTCTTTTACTCATTGCTTCTGTCTACTACCTTCTAATTTGATCCCAAATGCTTAGGGCTCAGAATTAATGAGTACCTAAAGAAAA
>NW_022103920.1:26397886-26401584 GCF_000313985.2 Echinops telfairi
CATTTATCCCTCTGCCTTTCAATTAGCCCCACATGTCATTATCGGCCAGGTTGGCACAATTAACTAACTCAGATCATTTTATGAATACTTCCTAGTGCTAATAGAAGTATATTAACTCTTTTTAGTGTAGCTATATGAATATACAAAACTTTTTATCTTGCATTTTAACAAAATTTTATTTTGATCTCTTAATGTTTGAATTTATACTATCAAATCTGAAATTGCTGAAAAAGACTTATATTTTTATACATGATTTTTATAATCCTTCCAAATTTTATAGTTAACAAAATTCCTCCTTTCCATAAAACAACTTTTTCTGAAGGTTAGTATATTAACTCACAAATATATTTTTTTTATGTTCTTGAAATAAACAGGCATGCAAATCTAAAACAAAGTTCTCCAGAATAAGTGGTGGAAATGCAACTAAATTGGTGAAAAATCCTAATGATAAGTCATTTTACAAGAATATTATTACTTCCTTTCAGTGTGTATAAGCACTTGAACTCTATAAGGTTCTGCAGTGGAGTGAAGAAATAATGTGGAGTCAGAGCAAAATACTAGCTTATGAGGTTGGAAAATTAGCCTTGTGAATGTTCTACTACTAGATGTTTGTTAGTGTTCAGGATAACTTACCTCCATGGGACCTTCATGAATTCTACAAATTTAGCTGAGGTGGCTTCTATGTTCTAAGAGTCCCTGGTGGGCACAAACAATTAATTATCTGACTAACAATGGAGAGATTTGAGATTCAAACATACTTATCTCAGAGGAAAGGCCTAGAGTTGTGCTTTAGAACATTTTGAGCCATGAAAATCCTAGAGAACACAGTAGTATAATAAAATGCATGAGGGCGTCACACTGGTTTAGTTTGAATTTGGATCTTAGGTAAATATGTTTAATAAATCAAGCAACACTTAAATCGTCTGTCCTTCTGGATTTTATTTATGGTGAAAAAGACCTTCAATGAGCAAGTGAAATTAATTTTTTTTAAAAGAACCTACATAAAAGATCCATCAGGATTAATATTATTAATTATCATTATACACATTTTATTCTTATTATTATCATTAGAACTATAATTAGTTAAATAAAGGAAAAAAGAGAAATGAAGAATAATAGGATATGAGTTTAGAAGTGGTGTCTGAAAACCACGGCTTTAATTGGTTCTTCCATGTTCAATCTCGGCCAGGAAGCTAAACCAGAACAGACTCAAATCTTTTGAGATTTGTGTAAACACACATGAAAACTGAAATGTGAAATCTCATGAGTCTAAGAGTTCTGTTAGAACTTCACTTCCCTCGTAGGAAACAAGGGTATGCATAGCATAGCAACCAAATTGCTTGCTCCTTCAGATATTGATCCAAGTAGCAAATAATTGTACTCTGCTCAAAGATGGCAGCCCCCCACATTGCCTTGAATGTTTATCCCTTTCCACAGTCTTAGCAATAATTTTATCTCTTGGACAAGACTCTTGAAAGGGATCACAGGCCCCTTTTATATCTGCAATTCCTGAGCCCTAAACATTTTTTTTCCCATTCCGGTTACCTTTTCCAATGATCTAAACTTAAAATATTTGGGTCTGTCCCAATGTTGCTTTGTTAGTTATTGCTGAGCTAGCTCAAACGGTGGAAGTGGGGCTGGCATAGTGCTCTGAGATGTGAACATTTGAACGCAGGCAGGCATGAACTGAGGAAGTGTAAAATACAAAGATCTTGGAAAACAATTTCACCCCGAGCAACAACTTTCATGTGAGGGAAAGGCCGGTGGGAAGGGGTTCCGACCGCGTGGCCGTTAGTGACATGGGGAATGGCATGAGGGTCCAGGTGCTTTGAGTGCAATGTGGAATGAGATAATGGCAGGAGATGAAGTGGGACAAACAGAAGGAAAATGAAGACATGTTTGCTACCATTGAAAAGTGTTCATTTCATTGGCTTTGAGAGAGTAAAAGGTCAGCTACGAGCCAAAAAAAAGAACAAAGACAGGCAAGCCCACCTGTGCGTCTGGCGGTGGTCTCCTCCTCTAAAGAGAACACCCTAGGCAATGCTATGCAGCAGTTTTCCTCTGTTATATGAGATCACTAGGAGTCAGAATAACGACATTGTGATGATCACAAGTAGAGTTCTAACATATTAGGAGTGAACCTCCTGAGGTGTGATTAGATAGGAATCATTTTAAAACAGAATGAGAAGGACTTTGGATGAGGTTAATAAAAGAAGAAAGGACCCCTGGTGCCCATTGGTTTAGGAGCTTGACTGCTAACTGACAGGAGAATGAGTCAACCCTACCAGTCCCTCTGTGGAAGAAAAGATCTGGTTGTCTTCTCCCATAAATAGTTCAGCCTAGAAAACCAGATGGGGTAGTTGGAATCCGTCAATGGGATTACATGAATCAGATATCAATTGATGGCACATGACAAGAGGAGAGCTCAGAGGAGGTCAGGGATTGAGTTTGGAGCCATTTGGGATGTGTAGTGAGATTGACTGAAATGGACCAGCATGTGTGTCCAAAGTAAGGACCAATACAGTGTTCATGTGAGGCAAGTTAAAATATTAATTTTCAAATGAAGCGGAGGCATTGAATAAATAATTGAATGGATTTTTTCTGGATTTCAGAGACGAAATAGACAAATATACTTGTTTCTAAAGTGAGG
Source organism: Echinops telfairi (assembly GCF_000313985.2). Taxonomy (NCBI): domain Eukaryota; kingdom Metazoa; phylum Chordata; class Mammalia; order Afrosoricida; family Tenrecidae; genus Echinops; species Echinops telfairi. Next base: position 26,400,537 of record NW_022103920.1, read on the forward strand.
GCGGAAGTAAAGAAAGTGAAGTCCCCATGATAACTAAAGAAACCATATATCTGTTTAAAGAAGTCCTGGTGATGAAGCGTTTAAAGTGCGCGATTGCTGATCAAAGGATCGGTAGTTTAAACCCACCAAAGGAAGCTTGATTGGAGAAAGAAAAGGGGAGAGGACTGATGAAATAAAAGAATACAGCTTTCAGTGTGGATTACAACTCAATGCGAAGAAAACAAAAATCCCCATCACTCCACCAACAGACAACATCATGATAGAGGGAGAAAAAATGAAGTTCCCAAGGGTGTCCTTTTAATTGGATCCACAACCAATGTCCAGGGAAGCAGCAGTCAAAAAATCAGAGGACACATTTGCATTGGGCAAATCTACAGCAAAAGACTTCTTTAAAGTGTTAACAAGTAGTAGGCTCACGTGGGTAGCTAAGATGAACCTGACCCAAGCCATATATTTCTAATGGTCTCATACATATGTGACAACTGTACGAACGAATAAAGAATGGATGAGTTTAAATTATCATGTGGGTCAAGAATATTGAAAGCACCATTGCCTGTCAAGATAAAAATCAAGTCTGTCTTGGAGGACGGACACCAGAATGACACACAGAAGGGAGCATGGAAAGACTTAATCTCACAAACTTTGGGCATGTTATCAGGAGAGACCAGTCCCTGTAGAAATACTTCAAACTGGGTAGAGAGGCATTGAACAACAGGAAGACCTTCAGCAAGTTGTATTGACCCCAGGGTTACAACAAGGAACTCAAACACAATGAAAGTTGTGAGGATGGCACAGGACCCGGGAATGCTCTGTTCTGTTGTCGTTCACCACTCGCTGCCGTCAAATGGATATTGACCCTTGGTGACCTTTAGGTCAGGGCAAAATTGCCCCTGTGGCTTTCCAAGACTGTACCTCATTACAGGAGTGGAAAGCCTCATCTTTGTCCTGTGGAGTGGTTGGACCTTGGGTTTAGCAAACAAAGCTTAACCATTATACCACCAGGGTTCTTGTTGTTTACTTCCTTTCAGTGTGTATAAGCACTTGAACT
>NW_022103920.1:26403498-26404654 GCF_000313985.2 Echinops telfairi
TTTTTATATTCGGCTGTGGTTGATGTGAATACTGCCCCCTTGTGATAGTAACAGGTATGTAAAAAAAGCAACAAAAGTAAACCATAGGAAACTTTACTGAACTGTATTGACTGAAGAGTGCCATGTATCATTTCTTGTATTATTAAAGCTATTGTTATATATTATTTTCATTAGCAAAACATCTCATGACAATAGATTACGTAGAGAAGAACATTAAGAAAAGAAAATATTGTGAGGATTTTTTACAGTATGGTTTTACCTCAATAATGATAGCAGGGATTGAGAAACCACAATGTGTTATTTGTTGTGAAGTTCTATCAGCCGAATCTCTAAAGCTGAGAAAACTAAAACCCCATTTTGATAGCAAGCATCCAAGCTTTGCTGGCAAGAATCCCAACTGTTTTAGAGGCAAAGTTGATGGACTCAGGAAAGTCAGACTTGACACTGGTGGCGAGTACCACAAAAAAAAACCAAAAAAAAAAACCATTGAAGCTTCATATTTGGTGGCACTCAGAATCGCCAGAGCTATGAAACCACACACCATTGCTAAGTATTTACTGTTGCCAGTGGCCAAAGACGTTGAGTTATGACCAGAGGCATATTTGTTATGAAGTTGAGTGCAATTTCTTTATCTAACGACACTGTCCCCAGAAGAACAGATGACATGTCTGCTGATATTCTTGATCAGGTAATCCAGGAAATTAAATCTGCTCCACTTCCAGTATTTAGCATCCAGCTTGATGAATCTACAGACGTTACAAACTATTCACAGTTACTGGTTTAAGTGAGGTATACTAATGATGGCGACTTTAAAGATGAGTTTCTTTTTTTGCAAACCTCTTGAATCGAGAACTACTGCACGTGATGTATTTGACACAGTGGGTTCATTTCTGAAAGAGCTAAGATCTCCTGGGAAAAGGTTGTGGTGCTTGCACAGATGGTGCTCCAGCTATGCTAGGATGTTGATCTGGATTTCAATGTTTGGTACTGAATGAGGTCAGCGGAACTCACTTTAGGATTCATCGGCAAATATTAGCAACAAAGACACTGCTGCAAGAGTTAGAAGTAATGAAAAGCGTCATTAAGTTCCATCAATTTTGTGTTTTTGCAACTGTGCAACAAGTTGGATGCTCCGAATAATGCTCTGCTATTTCAC
>NW_022103920.1:26405360-26406294 GCF_000313985.2 Echinops telfairi
ATGCAGCAAGAACTGATTTCTCTACAATGTCAGTTACAAAATTCTGGATCAAGTGTAATATTTCTCATTTAATTACAATTCAGATTGTCAACACAGAATCACAAAGGGGATTCTGCTTAAAACAGCAGAAAAAAATTAAAGAATCTTTTGATTTAACAATAGCAATATATTAGTGATTTTGGGAAATTTGAGCTATATTAGTTGAGGTGCCTGAGACTTTTCTTTTGTGATTTTCTTTTAACATACCAAGATTTTATTGGAAGTTTACAGAGCATATTGGTTTTCCATTCAAAAATTCACTTTTCTTTGTTTTGTTTTCTTTTTCTGATGTTGAGTGTTGTTCCATATTTGCTCCTGCTCTATCGAGACCCATTATTTTGATCCCTTTCTGAGTGGTCAGCAATGACAACCCTCTTATTCTTCTGGTCTCATTAGGTTGAACTTCTTTTGGCCACCTTGTTTCCACACATCCTTGATTCTGTTCACTGTTATTTGCTCTAGAGCCCTGGTGGCATGGGGCCTCCCTGTTAGGCTGCTAACCCTAAGGTCATTGGTTTGAAATCACCAGCCACTTTGTGGGCTTTCTACTAAGGCTTTCTACTCCCATAACAGCTCAGAAACTCAGAGGGGCAATTCTATCTTGTCATATAGGGACATTGAGTTGGCATGAACTCGATGGCAGTGAGTTTGGTTTGGTTTTGACTTTGCTCTGAACAGGAAAACCCAGCTTCTGCACTTTTTATATCTTCTCACAGCTTTTTAAAAAAATCATTTTATTAGATGTTCGTATAACTCTCATCATAATCCATAAATACAACCATTGTATGTCAAGCACATTTGTACATTTGTTGCCCTCATTATTCTCAAAACATTTGCTTTCTACTTGAGCCTTTGGTATCAGCTCCTCATTTTTTTCTCCTCCTTCCCTGCTCCC
>NW_022103920.1:26406637-26407762 GCF_000313985.2 Echinops telfairi
AGTTGCCTACAGATGGGCTTTGGGTCCCTAATCTGCACTTCCCCTCATTCACAATGATTTGATATTTTTGTTCTTTGATGCCAAATACCTGATCCTTTTGACACCTCGTGGTCACACAGGCTGGTGTGTTTCTTCCATGTGGGCTTTGTTGCTTCTGAGTTAGATGTCTGCTTGTTTACCTTCAAGCCTTTAAGACTCCAGATGATCTTTTGATAGCTGGGTACCATCAGCTTTCTTCACCATGTTTGCTTATGCACACATTTGTTTTCAGAGATCATGTTGGGAAGGTGAGCATCATGGAATGCCAATTTAATAGAACAAAGTGTTCTTGCATTGAGGGAGGACCTGCTTCTCACAGCTTTTAAGACTCTATTCATTAAGCACCAAAATAGAAAGAACATTGCCTTTGTGGGGACTATTTCAAGCCAATTGTCCTCAGTGACCCCCAGTACTGGTACTGAGCCCCTAAAAATATATCAACTTGAGTGAAAGAAAAGGCAATATACAGTAAGAGGGATGTCCACACAAAATGATGGAACCAAAGGAAGCCGCTGGGAGAAGCACAGGGTTAAAGTGAGAAATGGAAATCCTATTATATCCACCATAGAAATAGTCTATAATTAGATACCTGGACAGACAGTCGAGATGAAAGGTGAATCAGACTACACACACACACACACAATTTTCACACACAGAATAATTTTGCAATTAACATGTATTGCATAAGTACCCATGGTTAGAATAGATGATACAGAGAGCAACAGTACGAAAATGTCTTAGCTATCACCAAACTCCTAGGGGTTATTTTATTATAAAAGTTATAATAAAATACAATTGACTTCTTTAATGGATAGCTGTGGTAGGATTTTTGTCTCCTAGCATTTGACCACCAGTAAAAAAGTGATAACAATTCCTTAATGGCCAATCCCCTGCAAAAACACAAAAAGAAGTAAATTATTACATCAGCCTTTGTAGCATTCTCTCATCCATCTCATGATTAGCAATCATTGATCAGTGCTGAGGCACTCAATTCGATCTGTACCAGAGAATCATAGAAATAGGATCGGGTGATTAGACTTTAGAGACTGACTTCTCTCACTGAGCATCGTGCCTATGAAGCTGTTG
>NW_022103920.1:26408415-26414216 GCF_000313985.2 Echinops telfairi
CTTCTCTGAAGTGCTTCTGTCAGCTCCCGAAGTTCCTGACAATGGCCAGAAACTCGGAAACACTACCCACCTGATAGAGGGATTCACATGGTGGTCTTCTGGTTCGACCTGAACCAGGTTCGACCTGCAGGAAGCAACTTCAACCTGCAACAAATTACTTTCATGCTAGGCATGCATAATACTCTTTAGGAAGAATGCAAGTAAGAATGCATTATCATCTAATGGAATTTTGAAAATGAGAAGTTGTTTTGTGTTTCCTCACATCCATAGCTGGAAAAGAAAGCAGCCGGTGTAAAGGCAGTGCCTTCTCTTGCTTGTCTGGAGAGCATCTTGCCAACATTAATTTTCTGAGTTGTATTTTTCAAAACCACTTAGATAAAGATGTAGTTACAAATGTGCTCTCCAAAGCCCAGTCGGAAGTCTTTGATCACAATTAGCCTTCCTGTTCTTTCACATGATGCAGATGAGTGCCAGAATACTCCGTGTTTTAATTAAAAAGTGACTGTAAGTGATATATAATAACCAAGTAGTTAACACACAGTAATTGCATCGTTATCACTATTTCTCCCAAGAATTTCATAATAAATGCTGAAATGTCCCAAGATCCTTATTGTCAAAATATGTACAATGAGACTAACTGGATTGATAGAACTTACCATAGCAATTGTTTCCTTTTGTGGGGAAATTAGGTGGTCTTTTCGTTAATGAATGTAGCAATTTACAATGACACTGAGTTTTCTCAGTGTAGCTCAATAGTCACTTGCAATGATCATCTGTTAAAAAACCTCCGCAAATATATTCTAGAAACATTCAGGAAATTCCCCATTCTCAAAAGTTCGATGATTTCATAAGCAATGGCCTCAAATATCCTTTTATACCAAGCCTAAAATAATCTATTTCTGTTTATGCAACACACACATGTAGAAACATACACACATGCTAGGTGTAGATGTGTATATTCATGTGGTTTGTTGTTCTTACATGCCGTGGAGTCAGTGCATATATGTGCATATACAGATGCATGAGTGTGTGAATGTTAAAGCGCTTTAATTTAAGAATTTATTTATAAATAAAAATAAATCTGATTCTAATTTCCACACAAATTTCTGTCACTTAAACTACTGAGATTTATCAAATGTGATTAACTTGTTTTGTTTTAAATGCCTAGCTGTTCAGTGCTTGTAGTACCCTGGCTACTCCTGAAAGAATAAGAAGAACAATTACAATTTTTCATTAATATTTAAATTTTAGGAATTTACTATCCTCAACCCCAGCACTGAGTAATTTTCATAAACTAGCACTGTAATTTTGTATTTAGCATCTATCATAGCTGAGCATTCAGTCACAGTATGGCTTCCTTTTGTATCGCCAACCTCCCCTCTTAATGCTTATTCTGTGTATCTCAACTCGAATCACTTCTCTTCTCCCTGTACATACTTACAGTTGCTTTAAATATGCCCATATATACCCAGTTTCACATCTCTCTCTAAATCACGGTACCCTCCTTCTAGCCACTGAATATAGAAAATCTTAAGAATTATCCTTGCTCAACTCCTTAATATTCTCTAGCTTTCCAAAACCAAATGTTTTCCCCTTTTTAAGTGTATCTAATCATTTTTTTAACCTTTTCATAGTATTGATACATTTAACATATTCATTTTGAATGGCTATTGCTTATACGTATTTCGTATAGCTCTCTATTATATTGTCATTGCATTGAAAGCACAGAGATTTACTTACCTGTTAAGTCACAGAATGTTCACCAGTATTTTTCAATTAAAGGTTCATGCTTGATTTATTGTTAAATGAATTTCCTTTGTTCATTGCTTAATTGATAACCATGAGCTTTTAATGGACCTAGTCAGGTTAAAATGGTGGGTTAAAAAAATTGTGAAGAAACTTACCCCCTTTGTTCACATATTTCATATTATATCTTTGTATAAAAGCAATCTGAATGGCAATTTTAAATTTCCATAATAGTAATAAATATTATTCCTGGAAGCAGTGATGCTGAGAGGAACTTCCTATTAACATCAATTTTAGCCTTAATGTTTAAGACCTAGAAATAAGTTCTCAAATTTTTTACTTGTTTGACAGGCAAAAGGTGCTCTGTTGGCACAATAGTGAAGATTTTGTCTATTAAATGCAAAGCTGGTAGGTCAACCCTCTGGTTGCTCTTCCAGAGAAAACTCAGGAACCCTCCCTGAAATCAAGTCAATGCTGACTCATAGTCACTCTATAGGCTAGGGCAAAACTGCCTGTGAGCTTCAGAGACTGTAACTCTTTGAGGAATTAGAAAGCTCTGTTCTCCTGGAGTAGCTGGTGATTTTGAACTGCTGACCTTGAGGGTAGCAGCCCAACTCGTAACTATTATGCCACCAGGGTTAAGATATGGAAATGCTCATCTATAAAGATCATAGTCTAGGAATTCCTACTGGGCAGCTCTGCTCTTTCTTACAGAGTTGCTTTGAGTCAGAAGCAAATTGACAGGCAACAAATAGGCAACATTGGCTATTTGGGCAAAAGGTCAAAGGATCAATGGACACTTCACTTATCTTGTGCCTGGCCATGAAAAACTATGAAGCTTCTCTACTGTAATGTTAATTCAATAAAACAGAAGGAGATTATGGGTAATGTTCATGAAAATCCTAAAGTAGGGCTTGCCTCTGCCCCACAGCAGCTATTCTTTCCTCTCCTCACTTTCTTCTGGACCCCCCTCTTCTTTCCAATTCCTTAAGAAACCTGTGTCGTGCCCTGCTCTCAGGAAAGCAGGCTTGTATACTGCTGCCTCTTCCACAGTCCTCGGGTCACAGCCATGTGCCGCCTCCTCAGCAAGTCCACACTGAGCTGGAATTGGCTCGATGGCAATGGCTTTGGTTTCCAGCAATGCCATCTCTTGCCAAGGAGATGAACCAACACACTCTGCATACTGCTTGCTTATTATCTTCATATCATTAAATGTTCAAATTGTTCCCAGTCTAACTTGTATTTACTTCTTACTATTTCCGCTAGTACAAATTAAGCTTCATAACCCCAGAGGTTTTATCTGTCTCACCCGTTTGATTCTCAGTGTTAAACATGGTTTCAGGTAGTAAAAACATCCAAACATTCTTTTGTACTAAGAATCTCAGCCTGTATTTAATGTCACCACGTTTAGACAGACATCAAGTAACACCCATGAAACAGAGTCCCTAGCAACCATCAACGCTAAGAGCCCGGCTAGCAGCGTAGAATGACATGCTATCAATGGCCGCCATCTGTCAGGGCTGGGGGACATCCATTTTCCAAGCATCTACTTAAACTTTTGAATAACATTTCCAATTTTAAAAGTCATATATTTATAGAGCAATAGTTCATCTAGGCTAAAATGCATGAATATGGACTGTAAAGCAATCCCCTCATTGTAGATGCCGCCTACTCTCACAACATCAGTAGATACTATTAAACACCAAAAATAGTGTTTATGTATTATTCACATGCTTGATCTCACATCTTGAGATGAGCATATATAATAAATGAGTTTAGATTTCCAGTGTGACAAATCTTAAAGTTCTAGCTGAGGGTTCACATGGTGAGTCATAGCATCCAAATCAAACATGCGGTGGAACATAAACTTTCAAATTCTGATTCTAACCACTCTTCCATATTCTCACCCACAATCAGTTTATTTTTCCTGTTTCATATTCCTGTCAGTTGTCTAAAAATGTTCCCTGTTAGTTATAATGCTCAGTGTCTGCTCTAAGAGCTAGTTAGTAAGTTTTTGTGTCTCTAATGATAGAAGTAGCAGCAGCAACAACCCGAACTTTACTGCTGAAAATTATGGCGCCACTGGTCAGCCCTCAGGCACAAGACTCGATGAGGCCCTTTATCCTTCCTCATGCATTTCTAAGCTTTGGGTGTAAAAATCCAATAGCTTTGTTTATTGTTTTGCCACTTAGCCTTTTCTATTATAGCCTGATATTCAGATGTCTTATTTTTCCAAATGTTGGTTCTCCAGGGATCGAACTCCAAATTGTCACTGCACATCTATAATGCCTTCATCCCACTTAAGCAAGCTTTGTCTCTAAACTCTAAACCTGCTGTAGTACCTGATTTAAATAATCTCATTCATCCTCACAATGCAATTTCAATGCAATATGATCCGTATCTTTGACAACTGAAGAAACCAAGTCTGATTATTATTTAGAAACATTTCATCGAAAGGCTCAAAGTGCCACTCTTTGGAGTTCAAATAACTTCAGCAAAAAAAAATAAAATAATAATAATAACTGAACACTTTTCTACAATGTTATATGTAAAGCCAAATAAAGCAAGCATTGGAATAACCACCAAAGAACAACTGCAGTCTTGCTCCTCTTCATTCCTGTCACAAGCTGCCATGGAGAGACTCCCTGACACCACAGAAAAGAACCCTACTGGTCATGTACCATCTCTGTGATCAGTGAGGAAGGGCACCAACGTACTCTTTCAGGGTTTCATTAGCTGGTGTCCAGGAGTCAATTACCGGGTCCAACTGGGAGTCCCACTTAACCTGTGCAAGTTTCACTGAAGCCTGTTTAGCGTCATAGCAACACACAGCCCTCCGTGGAGAGATGAGTGGTGACTTTGCAGGAGGTCTGCTGACTAGGAATGAAACCTTAGACTCACACATGAGGTCAAGTGTTGTTCTATCACTGAACCATTAGGAATGAAGCTGATAGGCAAAATTATCATAGAGAATAATTAAATTTAATGGTTGAATAATAGGAGATAACACCCGCGTAAGAAATATACAAAATAATTCACATTTTCCTCAGGTAGAAAGTAAAGACAAAATCCCATACAACTTGCTCAAGCATGGCATTCATTGATTATTTTTGAGAAGTATAAAATAAATCACATGTGGAAATGGAAACCATTCTTAAATATTCACTGTTAAATTCTTAAGTTTTAATTTAATTTTACATTTAATTATTAAATATTAAATAGTACAATATTCTATTCATTAATACGGTCTTTACTTTTCTGAAGACATGTTTAGGTGTAAAATTTTCACAACAATGATAAGTCTATAATATATATTTAATGGTACTTCAAAAAGCTTGCAGGAAAAATGACTATATCTTTGAATTCCATTTTTTTCATGGAAGTCCCTTCATATATAATATGTACATGTATATCTATTGTTCAGTCACATGTGTCAGTGCAGTAGTTGGCACTTAGTAATTTGTGATAGGAGATTCAGGAAATGTTTAAGCTGTCTATTAAACATGGTTTCTCTGAGGGAAAAACCTCTCTTTCTGCCACCAAGTCCATTCTGACTCGGGGTCACTCTGTAGGGTATGGTAGAATTGCCCCTGTGAGTTTCTGAGATTGGAACTTGTTAGCGGAGTAGAAAGCCTCATCTCTCTCCCAATGAGCATTTGGTAATATTGAACTACTAATTTTCACATTTTCAGCCCAACATGTAACCACTCCACAACCAGGGTTTCTTCATTAAACATGCTACTGTTAAAAATTAAATTATAAAAATAATGATTCTGTAAATTATAATAAATATGATGCCAAGCAATGGTGAAAGCATCATTTCTAATTACTACACTACATTTTACTATTATAAGATACTGAAGATTGTTTTTCAAATATGGATATACCACTTATATGCACTGCTGCACTTCTCTCATCAAATTTATTCAATGAATTTGCATTGGCAGTGTGAAATTAGTCATGATGAAAATGATTAAACCACTGAAATCAGCAAGAACTATGAGTAAAGGATACTCTTCCAGGTAAGACTAGTCATTTGTTGTTTAACAATAGCT
>NW_022103920.1:26415704-26417047 GCF_000313985.2 Echinops telfairi
AGACTATTGAAAATTCCGAGGCTAGGAGTAAGTAAACTCTGGTCCTCAAAGGAACATCCTTGCTTTTAATCTTCTTTAAACAGTCTTGATCAATTATGTTGAGCCACAGATTTACCAATGCAATGGCATGTTCGATCTCTTGAATGCTGCTTTCATGAGCATTGATTTTGTATCGAAGCAAGATAAAATCCTTGACAAGTTCAATCTTTCCTCTGCTTAGCATGATGTTGCCCTTTGGTCTAGTTTGTATTTTTATGTTCTTTACATTGAGTTGTAATCTATACTAAAGGTTCAATCCTTGATCATCGACAGTGAGCACTTCAAGTCCTCCTGATATTTAGTAAGTGGAGTTGTGTCACCTATATATTGCAGGTTGTTAATAAGCCTTCCTCCAATCCTGTTACTGAGTTGTTCTTAATATAACTCAGCTTCGCTGATGATTTTCTCAACATACCTGTTGAATAAGTATGCCGAGAGGATACAATCCTGGCACACACCTTTCTTGAGTTTATATCCTACAGTGCCCTCTTGTTCTGTTTGTACAACTGCCTTTCAATCCATGTACATATCCCCATGAGCATAAAGAAATGTTCTGGAATTCCTGTCCTTCTCAAGGTTATTCATACTTTGTTATCATCCACACTTTCATTGAAACACAAGTACACTCTTTGTAGTATTCTCTACTTTCAGCCAAGATCCATCAGACATGTGCAATGGTATCTCTTAATCGAAGTCCTGCTCTGAATCAGGGCTGGACCTCTGGTAGCTCCCAGTCAATGTACTGCTGCAACCATTGTGGGATGATCTTCAGCAAAATTCTACTTGCATGTGGTATTAATAATATTGTTTTGTAATTTAAGCCTTGTGTTGGGTCACTTTTCTTTGGATGGGTGTAAATATGGATCTCTTCCAGTCAGGTGATGAAGGAGCTGCCTTTCACATTCCAACTATAGTCAAATGTGTGTTTCTCGTGCTTCATCAGCTTATTAAAACATTTCAATTGGAATTTCATCAATTCTTGCAGCCTGTTTCTAGCTAATACTTTCAGTGCTGCTTGGATATCTCCCTTCAGTATTATTGTTTCTTGCTCATATGCTCCTGCCTGAAATGTTTAATGTCTGTTATTTCTTGGTACAGTGACTGTATGTTCTCCATCTTCTTTTAAGGATTCCTGCATCATTCGATATTTTCCCCACTTCATCAATTCTCCCATTTGTCTTAGCTCCTCCTCTATTAACAGGAAGTTCCAGAGTCTCTTCTGGCATCCACTTTGATCTTTGGTTTTATGTCCATCTTTTTAATGACTTTTTGCTTTCTTCATGAATTATGTTGTTGATGTTATC
>NW_022103920.1:26418321-26427402 GCF_000313985.2 Echinops telfairi
ATGAACAACAGAAAAGTGGGTGAAGGGAGACGCCTGGCAGTGTAAGATATGACAAAATAATAATAATGTATACATTATCAAGAGTTCATGAGGGAAGGGGTAGCGGGGAGGGAGGAAACCAAAAAAAGAGAAAAAAAATTGAAAAATGAGGAGCTGATTCTAAGAGCCCAAGCAGAAAGCAAATGTTTTGAGAAATATGAGGGCAGTGCATGTACAAATGTGCTTTACACCATTGACGTATATATGGATTGTGATAAGAGTATGAGCCCCGATAAAATGATTTAAAATGTTTGAAGAAGTTATGTGCTATGAAAGTTGTCCGTCAATCAAATTCTACCAGGTTATGTCCAGCTCTTTTCTGTCATCCAGACCATGTTTTCTAAGTACCGGTTCACTTCTTTGTCTTCGACTTTTGCCTTCCAGTTACCAATAGTTGTCAATACGTCTGGATTGCATGTTTGATCAATTTCAGATTTTAGGACCTTGGTCAAATTCTTCAAGTTCTGCATCACGAGCTTTTGTGGTTGGTGCATAAATTTGAATAATACTTGTATTAATTGGATTTCTTTGTATGCAGTTAATCATGATCTCACCACAGACAGCAATGACCTTCAACAGAGACTTTCAAATAGTCTTTTGATCATGAATGTTACAACATCACTCTTAACTGTATACTTTCTGGCATGCTAAACCATATGATTTTCTAATTCAAAATGGTCAATACAAGTCTATTCAATCTGACTAATGCCTAGAATACTATTTTTATAATTGCATTTCAATTTTGAGATCTTCCAATCTTTATAGATTCATACTTCATACATTCCAAGTTCCCATAATTAACTGATGTTTGAAGTTGGTTCTTCTCCTTTTGACTCATGCCCCATCAGTAAAAGAGCATCCCACAGGCTTTGCTACAGCAAGTTTTACTCTATCCATGCCATTATGGACAAGTTGACTTTTAAAAGGCAGTGCTTCCTTAGTTATATTTTAAGTGCCTTCCCACCTGTGAGGCTCATCATCTTGCACAAGTTCTGATGATGTACTGGTGCTGTTCATTAGGTTTTCAGTAACTGACCCTTTTTCGACTCTATCTATAAGGTGTTCGGTGGCTATTTCCTCTGAAGTGGACCCTATTTCTTCTTTGCAGTCTGGTCTTAGTCTGAAGTTCCACTGAAGCCTATTCATGTTGGGTGACCCTGCTGGTATTTCAAATAGCAGTGATATAGCTTCCAGCGTCACAGCACCATACAAGCCATCACGGTACAACAAATCAACAGACAACTCTTTCCGATATATTTTTATGAATGTGATGACCAGGCTGAAGGGAGTGCAAAAAGGAGGAGGCTATTAAGAAGTTAATGCTTTCAGAGCAAGAGAAGGTGATAGCCTAGACTATGGAGATAGTGGTCGAGATGGAAAGAAGTTTATCAGTCTTAGAGCTATTTAAGTGGACTCAACAAGGGACTGGATGCATGAGGACAAAGACACAGAGTGCTGAACTGGGTGGATAGTTTACATCATCAGTGGAAATAATGAGCTCAGAAAGAGGAGAAGGGTCGGGAGGCAGAAGAGGTGCATTATAAATTGGGTTCTTTTGGTGTTGTCGTGGAGACATCCACTAAAATGGAAATCAAACAATTGTATATGTGGTCTTGGGAATCAGAGAGGTGTTATCTGGAGAGACACAGTTTGAGTAATTGACCTATTGGTGGAAAATATTTTAGTAGTGTCTTAGGCAGGGTTCTCTAGAGAAACAAAATTAGGACACTTATGATTATATATCTATATGAATAGCTTTATACAAAGAGAAGAATTATAACAGCTAACTAGTCCACACAGAAGTACAGAAGGCTCAGTTCAACTCACTTTCATGAAACAGTTAATACACTGAAGGTCCTTAAACTCAGACTGGCCAGCTGGTCCAAGGTCAAGGATGCAGACAATGGAAACTGCTCTCAGGCAAGACAAGGTGGGTGGGGAGGCAACAGCAGGAAGATGAAAAGTTCAGCCTTAGCAGAGGCCAGTAGTGCAGGAGTTTAGCAAAGCAGGTCCTGATGGAGGCAACAGGATCCACCAGCAGTATCGAGAAGCAGTCATGAGAGAGCCTCCATGTCTAGCAATGCACTGCAAGGTGGCACAATTCAATGGTTGGCTCGACCCACAGGCAATGCAGCAAACAGTTGAGGCAAAGGACTATCTCAGGCAGCAGTGTGCTGGTATGATTGCTAGTGAGAAAGAGAAAGAGCCTGGCTTCACAGAGCCATTTATCTCGGTCGCCCTCCAAATCAAGCTGTGACCTGATTAAACTGTCCATTTGTCCCTATGAATGCCTTGTTGGCACAATAAAATTGTCACAGTCTACCCCTTGCCAATTTGGCACTTATACAAAATTTTTTAGCCATATATAGTTTCCAGATATTAATGAAATTGTGCTTATACCCAACATCCTATAGTTAGCATACATATAAATGAAAACACTCTGAGACCTGCAATAGTTCTCTCTCTGCTTCGCCTTCTTGTTGAGGAGCCACACTGGGAGAGCTGGAGGAGCCATACGGAGAGTCACATCAGTGCTGTGATGCTTCCACTGCCATTGGATCCACAATACTTTGTACCCACCGGCCTGTGATTTTCCTGCATTTTGTATTATTGCATATGACTGTGTGAGTCTGAAGAAGGATTTATGGATTAGTATTGGGCTTATGAGCTAATATTGGACGTGTAGACTTGATCTCGACTGGGATGGGATGTTTTCTTAATATACAATTACTCTTTGATATAAAGCCCCTTCTTAAACATGTATGAGTGTCTCTCTGGATTTGTTTCTGTAGTCATCCAGCCTAATACACATGGTCATACCTACCTGCAATGAAAAATAAGGTAATATAATTTTAGTTAGATACTGTGATGTTCTTATTAAATTATATAATCTATTCTTCAAAATCAAAGGATTGCTGGTGGTTGGTAGGTTAAATGTTAGGTTACTAAGCTCAAGGTCTATAAGTCATATCAATAAGCTTGTCCATGAAAGAAAGATGATGCAATTGCCATAAAAATTCATAGTCTCAGAAACCCTATGGAGTAGTTATACTCTGTCCTATAGGATCATCTGCAATTGGAATTGAGTGATGGTATTCGAGTTGGGAAGAATTTCTAAAATGAGACAGAAGAGTTATGGAAGATCTTTTCCTCCCTCCACATTTATATAATTGACTGAGTGGGAGGAAAGACTAAAGATTTGCTGAATTCTAAATGAGAGACAAAGTTTTACACATTGGTGTTCTATCATATAATTTTCTCTCTCACTGATTGAATCCACAATAAAGATAGTGGAAATCTCTCTCTTAGGAGTGTATGTAACAAGATTTCAAAATAACTATACAGGAATCCATCAACATTTATGAGTTTATACAAAAATGAGGAATTCCAATAACTCTGCACCATCTTAGCTATTGAGCACAGACAAGAAGGTAAAGTTATATATTCATACAAAGCATTCCATATTTATTATAAATAAACAACTTAAAGAAAACTTTAGTAAGTGTGACCAATTTTGGTGTCAAATCTGTTCTCTACAACAGTTGAATCTCTTTTCTTTAGTTTTGAATTCTGACTTGGGATAGCCCATGAGTCAGGCAAGAACTGTGCTCCATCGAGTTTGCCATCATGGATTTGGGGGGAAGTAGATCCTCAGTGCATTCTTCCAGGGTGTCTCAGGTTTGCTCTTTAGCTAGCAGCTACTCAGGGAACCCAGTTGAAACATACTGTAGTCTTAAAAACAAGCAAGAAATCTACTTGGCCACTGTAAAACCCAATAGTCTTAAAAGTAGGTTAACAGAAAATGACCATCATTCAAAGTATAACTATTGGTTTCTCCCCATTTGAAGCAAAGAAGAGGGAAAAAAATTAAAGATGCACAGAAACAATTGGTCCAAAGGACTAATGAAACATTAATCTTAAATAATTTCCTCGACCTCCTTAACCCTGAGACATGAAGACCTAGACTGTAGCCCGCTACCATAACTAACTTCTCTGAGAGAGATTATAGTAGGAAGTCCTGATAGAGTGGGAGAAAAGTCTGTAACAAAATTCAGAATCATACAAAACTGAAAAGATTCAGTTTACTGGTCTGAGAGAAGTTGGTAGAACTCTTGAGCCTCTGCCCCTTAGGCTCCCCTCAAATCTGAAACTGTACTTGGCCCCAGGATTCAACTTTCACCCGAACAATAGACACATCTATAAGGCACATAGAGCTCTAGTAGTATACCTTATAGGTACACTATTGGGCTAACCACTGAGTTCCTGCTAGCCACAAGACCAGCAGTCTGTTCTACAGGGGAAAGTTTAGGCTGTCTACTCCTGTACAGATTTAAAGTATCAGAACTTCTGAGGAGAGTTCTGCTCTGTGCTCTACGGTCAACATGGCAGTGAGAGTAAGAAGGTGCACGATAACACCAGGGAGGGACACATACCTCAGAACAATTACCCACAGGAGACCAAATGGTCCACATTTGACTGTGGACAAAGCTCAGAAGGCAGGAACGGCCAGGAAAGATGGATGACGAGGAATGGGAAACACGAGAAGCAAGTGGGGAAGCACTGTTAACCCTGTGGAAATTGCAATCAATGTCACAAACAAAATTGTGCTTGACTCCTTTTTAAGATGAAGTTACTTTCCACAGTTAAGCTTTACCCGATTCACAATAAAAATATAAAACATAAAAGAATGGGATCCATATGGCCCACATAATAGTCTGTAACTGACATACAGGTAGCTTTTAACTAAATCTGATTTTCTGAAGTGTTTAAAAAGCATGTTTAATTCATTTGATCATTATTGCAACATGCACTTGTGTGGTATACACATTCTGTGTAGGTCATACAAATGGAAGTATCATTTTAACCTTTGCCTAAATTATTGCCAATTCTGTAACACTGAGGTTCGAAGAATATTTTACTCAATTGTGATGTCTTGATTCACAAAGATGCACGGTTTCATTGTCAGTTCAATACTTTTCAACCCTTGATGAAACTTCTTAAATAAGTACCATGCCATTATAAAGTAATTCCAACTGGAAGAGAGTATTGGATGGGCCTTAATATTCCTTAATAATGTGCCTTTGCAGTACTTCTGTAAGCATCAGTGCTGAGCCAGTTAACATTATGTGATTAAGTTTGCATGTTTTAAACATTTGTGATGTCCTCTGGGAACAAGTAATACATCAGTATCTAGATGCTGCAAAGGGATAGAGCAGAAGTTTTAGTTTATCTAATTCTATGCCCCTTTTACCCAATTCCTTTCCCATTTAGAGTCATCATATGAATCACTTTTAATCAGAGGAAAATAAGCATGATAATCAAATGCAAAGCACTATAGACTCAGAGTGAATGTCTGCTCTAATGTGTTCACAGTTGCTTGCATCACATACTTTAACTCTCAAACCTATAACTAACTATTAAGCCAAGGAAATATCTAAGCAAACCTATAATAAATTCCTACAGGAAGCTGGGGGGGAAAAAAAACCCTCTCTAATCTTTATGTGTTTTCCCATTATTAAAGAGGTAAAAGTTTCTCTGGAGTCAAGAGTGTACTCATATCTCATGCCTCATCAATTCCTAGGCTGCATAGATGGCCCTTCAATTAATATCTAGGATTATGTTAAGAAACACTAGCAAAAACTCACTTGATCTAGCAGGGCTCAGTTGTTGAACCTTCAAGGTTAACCCAGTGTCATTAAAGGTGGTGGTGAATTTTAAGTGATTTTTACATCCATGTTCCTACCCTCCAGACATCGTCCAAAAGGACTTGAATGTTAATGCTGTCTTCAGGCTCACGTTTCATAGCAAAAACCCCACACCAAGTGAGACAACTCATGAAAAAATAGAACAAGGCAAACTACCTCAGATCACGAAGAATGATTAATTTGTTTTCTTGAGTGTGAGGACATAAACGCGTCTGGTTGCCCTAATCCATCGTGGGTCACTAAACTGAGTTTTGCCCTTAGCTGGCTTTCAAAATCTTGAAAGCAATACTTCAGTTCAATTGTAATTCTAGGAAAAAAATATATACTGAAGGTGAATTTTTGAATATCATAAAATTTCTATTATACTCATTTGGCTCATGAAGGTATTTAGATTGGGATGATGTGAAAAGCAAATTTGTAGAACCTGATGCAACATGAACTTGGGGATTCGTTTTGAATATTGCAGAAATCAAAGTGATCTGGTCAATCATGTCTTCATTTTCCATTTGAAATAAGTGGGATGCTCAGCCGATAAATCAAGACTGAATTTGTAAATGATTGAAATAGACACAAGGTGAGCTAGAACAGATACCAGCGATGTACCGAGTTCTATGAAAGGTGGAGGTAAGCTCCTGGTAAAAGCTACATGCAGACTTTGGGATCTAGCACTCCATAAAGGTCAGTACTCCCTCACTAACAAGAAGAAAATACAGGCTATCTACAAAAGCATAACTTATTAAAAAAGCTAACTCTATGAGCTGAATTGACGGGCTAGCATTTTGATCTGAAATGTCTGGAAAAACAGGAATTTCTAAGGAAAGATAGCACATCAACACTGACTCATCAATTAGAACAAAGCAGGGAGGAAGACTGGGATGCCAATTCCAAAACCCTCACACACACCCCCACCCTGCAGCCAAAATAAATAAATAAAGTAAAGCTTTACTGTCATTGATTAAATTCTAATCCCATAGGACAAGATAGAACTGCTCTGGTGGGTTTTCTGAGACTGTAACTCTTTAGAGGATTTAAAAAGCCCCATCTCTCTTCCTCAGAGCCCTGAGAGTTTCAAACTGCCAACCTTGTGGATAGCAGTTCAATGCATAGCAACTAGGTACCCAGGGCTCCTCTGGATGCTATGCCAGTGGGTAAGAATTCACTTACTGTTTTAAAAAATTGCTAAATATAAAATATGGGATAAACCAAACTTCACTACCATTGAGTTTATTCTGACTCAAGAATGACTCTGTAGGACAGGATAAGGCTGCTCATGTGAGCTTCTGAGGCTCTACATCTCTATTAAAGCAGAAAGCTTCTGCTTCATGCCAGGGACCTGCTAGTGGGTTCCAAGTGTTGATTTGGGGGTTAGCAGCCAAAACTGTAATCCACCATGCTCCCAGGTATCCAGTGCGACAGTGTAGAGTAACAAGGTGGTCATTTATAACACCTGGAATCTGCATCCACAAAGACAATGTTCATCCAGGCACAGGCTCTTCTTCACGGAGCCTCACTGGGGGTCCAGGAGACAGAGTGGAGGGCAGGTGGGCGAGGGATCAAACCTCTATCAATGGTGCAACGTTGCGGAAGGGTAGTTTCCACTGCTGCAGAAAAGGCAGAACACCCTGTAGAGCGCCCTCTTAGATTCCTACTCTTACAAGCCAAATGTTTTTTCAAACTGTTAAGTAGAGGGTGACAGGCCTATTGTCTGTCAAGACCAAGACAGACACCTAACCCACTGCAGCTGGGAGAAATGGGCTTGACATACCCTGGCCTGTTAGCATTGATTAAACCACCTTGGTCCAACCCAGGAGAAGCATATTTGGGATCTCTGTGCAGGCGTCCTCAAACTATGGCCCGCGGGCCACATGCGGCCCACTGAGGACATTTATCCGGCCCGTCGGGCGTTTTTGCCCTATTTGTTTTTTTACTTCAAAATAAGGTATGTGCAGGAATTTGCTCATGGTTTTTTGGGGTTTTTTTAAACTATAGTCTGGCCCTCCGATGGGTTGGAGGGACCGAGAACTGGTCCCCTGTTTAGAAAGTCTGAGGACCCCTGGAAGTATCAGAGGCTGAAACTAAAGGCACCACAGAATGTAGCTCAGAGACCAGGAGAGGAAGCAAAGGAGAGGCACAGAGCCAGAGGGCAAGGCCAGGAGCCCTGGGCACAGGCAAGGAAGCAGCGTGAAGACGATGAGACTGTGAGGAGGAGCAGCTGGCAGGCTTCCTGGTCCGTGGAGGTCCATATGGCCTTTGAGTTTTGTGTGGCCATCACAACAGATTGTCACACTCATCAAGGAAGTCGATTGCGTGGGCTAAATGGAGGGTGTCTAAGTAGGGTAAGGAAGGATGCGTAATGGGAGTTTGTCGGCAGTCTGCCTCAGGGTTTGAGGGCTTGTGCTGGTGAAAAGTTGCCCCTGCGCTATTTTTGACAACCCACCTTTAAGTCAAATTTAACTGAATCTGTTCAACTACCCCGGGGTATGGCTATAAAGCCGAAGAGGCAAGCCACACTCAGGCATAAATAAAATCATGTCAGTGTCTATTTTCTGGTATCTAACACCCAACTTTCAAAAATGAAAATGAAACAGTTGGATATGATGTAGTGGTTAAAACTACCAGGCAGGGAATGTTTATATATTGCAATGTTAACATTTTAAATACATGCAGTGAACCATGTGTATGAGCAGATGGGAAGTACAAATGGGGATTTTAAACTATAAGAATAAAATAAAAATGGTATGAAACAATAACTGATCTGAAGAATGGACATGAAGGATAAAAATGAGGCTTGATATGGACTAGCAAAGAATAAGTGAACTTGAACAAGAAAAAAAAGAACTACAACATATAAAAAGTAAGCACCTTAGAGTTATAGGAGACAACATCAAATACTTTGGCATACAAATAACTAAACTGCTAGGACTAATGAATGACTTAAAAAGAAGATGGTCAAGAATGTTCCAAAAATAATAAATAACATTAAAAATAGATACAAAAATATCAGAAAACATATATTATACATTGTAGTAATACATGTTGGGAAGATAAACATAAAGAAAAAAATTGAAAACAGCATGAGAAAAATTTTTTTTAATTTGCACTCATTACGTGCAAAGGAATTCATAAAGCTTAGCAGCTGACTTTTCACCAGAAACGAGGGAGGCTATAAGGCAGTTCTACAAGTAACACTGGGCAGCAACCACGGTGATTATCGGCCAGGCTGGCACAATTAACTAACTCAATCCACCCCTTGCCAACCTGGCACCTGTATATAATTCTTAGCTTTACAATTGCAATGAACACCTATACCTTAACCCTATAATCCTGTGAGTTTTTT
>NW_022103920.1:26428157-26430206 GCF_000313985.2 Echinops telfairi
TCCCAGAAACAACCCAGTAAACAGTGTGGCATTATCTGACCTCTGGTTAGACAAAGAAGGAAAACTTCCATGAGGGAGAGGTCAAACAAACATCTACTCTCTATCTTATGATTTGTTTCTCCAGTACCCCACTCCCAAGGTACCATAATCTCATATTCAGAACTCATATCTCATATTCAGAACTCATATTCTGATATTCAGATCTCATATTCAGAACTCTATCTCATATTCAGAACTCTAAAATTATCTTTAAAAAGTGAAGGCAAAATAAAGACATTCCCAGGTAAGCTAAGACAAAGAAACAGGTTGCTAGTACACCTACCTTCTAAGAAATATTAAAAGATCTTCAAGATGAAAGCAAGGGAAAGCAACAATTCATAGTAGCTTAAATTCCCAAAGCAGCCGTGTGTGTGTTTACATTATTGTTACTTTAAGATCTCATTAAAATAGTTGATAATGAGTGTCAGAGTAGAACTAAGCTTGGAAGGGTTTTTAATGGCTGATTTTTTTCAGTGTTTGACGCCCAGGCCTTTTCCCCACACCATCTCTCAATGGATTCCCACCTTCCCCTTTGATTAGTTGCTTTAACTCTGCATCATACAGGAATTCCCAAGACTTTCTTAGATAACTATAATGAAAGACCTGAGGGGAAGCAAACAAACAAATAGGAAAATGAAAGAAAGACAAAAGGATTAAGAGACAGTTATCCTAGGAGACACGGTGATTTTCTTGACATTATAGAGCCTATGGACAGTGAGGGAATGAAAGCCCCAGAGATAATATGGTTGACATGTCTTTATTTTCACAAGTCATAGTCCAAGTCTTTATGACCTTCCTGTATTTATGTATCAGAGCCCTGGGTAAATATATGAGCCCAAATCTATTTTAGAGAAGCATTAAACTCTCATGTTAATTTATCCAAGAAAGTCCTGAGAGTGATGGGAGTTTCCAATAAAAAGAAGATGTTAAAGTTTCAGACTTGATAAGGTAATGTAAAATCAACATAGAGGAGTGAACTTTTTGATGAGATAGTACAGTTTGCTAATTTAACAATTGACAAATAAGGATCCGGCTTGTTTAATGGATTAGATGTTGGGTTGCTTACTGCAAGGTCATTTGTTCAAATCCATCAGCCACTCTGCAGGGAAAAGATGAGGCTTTCTGCTCTCCTAAAGAGTTACAGTCTGAGAAACTCTCATGGTGGGCTCCTTCTCCATCCTATAGGGTTGCTATGATTCAGAATAACTTAACAATGGACCAAATAGAGAATTGAGAGGGCTTAAAGAGGTAAAAGGGTGAAATAAAACAGTCCTATTAAATAATAATTCAAAAATACTTCAAAATTCAATGAGATACAATTTACCTGGGTAATACTTGTGAGAATTAACCCAACTCACTGCCACTGAGTTAATTCTGACTGACAGCAAACTCATAGAACAGAGTGGAATTGCTTCATAGGTTTTCTGAGATGGCAAATCTACATGGGAGCAGGTAGCCACATCTCTCTCCCCTGGAGCAGCTGCTGGGTTTTCACTGTCGACCTTATGCTTTGCAGCAAACCAACTCCTTACCACAGCACAGATTCAACATATCTAAGGTAGTAGCCATAAACTGAATTTTCAAAAAATTACTTATAAGATTCTGATAATCTAGCAGACTTTAGAAATTACCTATTTAGGAAGACTTTAACATCTGCAAGGTCAGCAGCTAGTACCCAGGGGAAAAGACAAGACTTTCTACTCCTTTAAAGAATTACAGTCGTGTGACAGACATTCGCAGTGAATATTATTGAAATTGTTCCTAACAACCAATTCATTGTTTGGTATATAATGTCTAAGCACGAACGTATTTATTCTTTACAAGTGAATAATTCAGGTAGATTTATGTGGTGTTAGCTTACATTAGCACAATCTTTTTCTCCCAATGGTGATTTAAAATTAGTACCAGGGTCTAATCAATGACAGATCTTATGGAAGATCTTATGCTCCAGGGAGATGATCATTTAGACTCTCTGCCATAAATTAACAAGGAGGTCTCTAAAGGGAGCCA
>NW_022103920.1:26431018-26440712 GCF_000313985.2 Echinops telfairi
TAGTGGAAGCTAAAGATACATTTGTGAGATCTAAACAGGAAATAAACCTCTGGCGATCTCCCTCTGTTCACAACAGAGGGACGGGAGGAAACTGGATGCCAAACAGAATGCTTCAGAGAGATGACTACAGAAGATCAAAGTGACAGACCTGACTTGAATGGTTAACATTGACAGGTGATTCCCCCTCTAGGCATGATGGGGCTGATCTGGTTTTCAATATTTTTGTTTGTTTTTCCTTATATCTCAGATGTATTTTGTCATTGGTGGTAACCCTCTTGAATTTTGTTATATGTTTTTCTGCTTTTTGGCATATGAAACCTAATTTTCAGATTGATGAACCGATAGATACAGCAAAAATAATATGGGTTCCTGGGTGGTAGAGTAGGGGAGTGGGGAACAAAGGAGACCTTCTATCACGGAGTTCAAGAAGAAAGAGAAGGTTTTGAAACTGAATGTGGTAGTGATTGTACAGTACTGTTTGATGTGATTGATGTGTGGTATGATATGGTAACTGTATTAGCTCCCAATAAAATGCTTTTGGGAAAAAAATGGTACTAAAAAAAGAAGAAAGAGAAAATACTAATACATTCCTCAAGAGGTTGTTGTGAGGAGGAAGCTAAATAATGCAGGTAAACTATTAGTAAGTATTCGATAAATCTTAGATTTTATAATTTCCACCCTGTAGCACCAAACTTGGAGTAATTATTATCCCAAAGTCAGCTGAATTAACATTTTCATAGAAGTTAAATTCATATAACTTTAGCACTAAAGGTTAACTTTAATCCCACGACTCTGTTTAATAGACTATTGCTTCACCCTGGGGAAATCCTGTGATGTAAATTGGTTTATGAGCCCCCATTAATAAAAGCAAAACAAGCAAACACTTACTCAAAAAAAACAAACCTGGAGTGACAATCTTGGAAACCCACAGGGGTAGATCTCTACTGTCCTATAGGGTGGCATTATGAGTGGGCATCTACACAATGACAGTGAGCGAGTGAGACCCTAACATTAGGGTTTTTAATCACTAAACCAGATAGCAAACACCTTCTAAGACTTCTAGGCCTTCATTTGCTTCTCTGAAAAATGCCTATCTCAATGTAGAATATAAGGCTTTCTCCGTTATTAGTCATGAGTTTCCTTGCTTGAACAAAATAGTCCACAGAAGACCAATAGGAAAAACTATAAAAACCAAGCAGCTTAATTGAAGTAGAGATAATCAGAGACCTATCTTGTGCAAGTTTATTGAAACATTAAGCACAGACCTGGCACACAGTGAGTACTTCAATGTACACCACTCACGGTGGGGATTGAAAAACACCATGAGGCTCAGGAAAGAGATCTAATTATTGGACTCAGAAATTGTCTTCCAGTAGACTGCTAACAGCCACAAGAAGAATTAAGAAAAAATGGGCTTCTCTTCTCTGTGCACACACGAGATGACTTTACTAGGGAGTTCATCTAGTTTGCCAGTCAATTATTCCAGGATTCCACAGCAAGTGTTGACAGGTGACACTGGGACATGGTGCCGCTGGGATCTGGACCGGAGGAGCACATCGTGTTTACCCTGGGCCGTCCATGGCAGGCCACGGGCACAGTGGGGAAGGGATGTCTTTGAAAGGGAGATATTTTGAAGAAGTCACCAGATGTTCAACTCTTCAATTTTATTAAGATTAATAAGAATGGTGTTCGTGGTGTTTATATTTCTCAGATTTAGGTAGTCCTCCATGTTTGTTTTTTTATATTTATATTCTAAATTTATGTAGATATCCATGTAGATTGATAGAACCTACATTAGTTTTAGCTGTGTATGTCTGGTTCAAAAATAAGGTATATTCTGAAGATAGACAGAATTAATAAATTATTAGTGAATCAAAGGGAACCCTAATTAAGTAATTGGGGTTCAGGAATGTGGACATGGGATTGTATCTAGTTTTTCTTATGACATAATATCTTCTTTTCCCCTAGTGTCTCTGTGTCTGGATTCCACATTATGTTCTTGTGGAAAACTAGTTTAGAAAAAAGAATCAATAGAAAGTATGGTTTAAAAGAAAACTTGGGGAAGAGAATATTAACTGTATATAGAACAGATCTCTGATGTATGATAGTATACCAATACATTTTAACACTTACATTTTACGTCACTTTGATGCCTTTAAAAGCAAAGAATATATATAACATTTATTTTAAGAAATAGAGAGAAAGCAACTTAAGTCAGTCTTTCATAAGAGAAGCCAGAAAGTTTGTGGTTTACTTGGTCTGTCTATGGCAATTTGACTTCAGATTTAATAAAGAAACTAGCCAATTAAGCAATAATTATGACAACACAGAAAACCCTGCAAAATAATGTTAATATTAATATTCTTCTTTCAAAAAGGTCCTAAGTCTTTGCTACCAAAAGTGCTCAGAAAACTAACAGCCGAGGTGTCACCTCTGAGCCTATTAGGGATTCAAAATTGAAGCCTCACAGTGCAGATTTTTGAATCAGAATCTACATTTTAATAATATATCTTGGATATAATCATGCATATTAAACATAAGAATCATTGTTCTGTTATATTAATACATGTACATCGTTTTTACTGTCCTTTTTCTACTTCCATTCTTAGTTTTCTAACCTAGATTCATATTAAAATTCAACTAAAATTTTATACAAATGCCTATTAATTATCCTTATTGGCAGCAATACTATCCTATTTAATTAGGTAAAGGTACAGCTTGGGCAATTGTATGCTTTAAATTTTAAAACCTTCCAGGTCACTTAATGTACAGTCAGAGCTGAGAATCACTGCTCCGGGTTCCACATAAGTAGTCATTGGGGACAAGA
The DNA here is from genome assembly GCF_000313985.2 of Echinops telfairi. Classification (NCBI taxonomy): domain Eukaryota; kingdom Metazoa; phylum Chordata; class Mammalia; order Afrosoricida; family Tenrecidae; genus Echinops; species Echinops telfairi. The sequence continues at coordinate 26,433,846 of NW_022103920.1, forward strand.
GGTGAGTGGTGTGTTGATCATCAGAGTTATTAAATAATTCTGGAACAGCTGGGCAGGTCCCCTAATCCCATACATGATGAGCCAGAGGCATTTCCTTCATGTTTAAAATAGAAGGCTGAATTGACTAAGTGAATGAGAAAAATCCTGGTTATTTGACTGAATCATTGGTTCTTAACTAAGGCTGCAATTGAATAAAAGCCTCGGGAGACGAGATCCAGACATGAGTCATTTCAAAGTTCTCCAAAGGTTTCCAATATACAGCTAAGCCTGAGAAGCACTATGCTGAAAAAGGAAACTCTTCATTAGAGGTTGAAACTTTAGTGAGAATCCATGCAGAAACAGGGTGATTGGTCAAACCTTTTTTATGAGCACAGTCAGTCAACCCATCCCACTATCATTGAATTAATTCTCCCTCCTAGCAACCCCATCTAGGGTTTCTGGGTCTGTAAATCTTTATGGGAACAAGAAACCCCTGCTTTCTCCCAAGGAGTGACTGGTCTTAGCCTCCACTTCTCTAAGGAGCATTCTGGCTGTACACTTTCCAAGCAGATTTGTTCTGCTTTTCCCTATTGTAAAGGTGAAACGTTGGATAACAAGATAGTCAGTAAATGAAGAGAAAGTGTATTTTATGAAGTCTTCTGAACATTGGTTATGAAAGAACTCATCCTCATGCCTGCGGAATCTCTGCAGGTGAACAAGAGCCTCCGTGCCTGGTTGCCTTGTGGCTTAGCCTGGACTACTCATCATGGGGGAGAGAGATGAGACTATGTTCTCTTGTAAAGATTTACAGTCTGGAAACCTTGTAAATCTGAATCATCTTAATGGCAGTGGGTTAGGTTTAAGCTTTCTCTCTCTAAACAAGAGTTTCTGGCATAAAAGCTAAGCGCTTGAATATTAATCCAAAAGTTGGTGGTTCAAATTCACTCAAAGGTTCTCTCAAAAACAAAAAGCAAACAAACAAAAAAACAAGTAGATCAATGGAATAGAATAGAGATTCATAGATATTCTGGAAATGTTCAAGGGTAATTCGGTGGGTAAAGAATGCTCTTTCAGCAAACTGTGCTGCAGTAATAATTTATACATGCAGTCACTTGCTCACTGTCCTTGGAGGGAGGGGGGGAAAACTAGAAATAAAATGCCAAGCCCTATCTCTTAACATATGTAAAAATAAACCATACACGGATTATAGATACATATGTGATTTTAAAAATATAATAATCTAAAAGAAAATACAGAATAATATCTGTGACATTGTGTTAGGCAATAAAGAAAATATTGAACTTTATCTAATTTTAAAAATTCTATTTATGTAAGGATGCCATTGTGAAAATAAAATATCAAGTGAACAATCACATGTTTGCAAACTATGTATCTGACAAAGGATTTGTATCGAAGACAACTCTTAAATGGGAATAAAAATTAAGAAGTATATGAGATTTGAAAAGACATTGCAAATTACACTGAGGTAATGGACGGACTTCGGCCCTATGCTCATGGCCTCCCTCAATTCAAGAACACTTTCTTCTAACCACCTGACATTCTGTGATGCTCACCCTCCTGGCACAATTGCTGAAGATAAAATGGTTGCATAAGCAATTGTGGTGAAGAAAGCGGATAGTGCCCGGCTAACCAAACATATAGCATCTAGGGTCTTAAAGGCTTGAAGTTAAACAAGTGGCCATCTAACAGAGAGGAAACATGCCCACGTGGATGAAGCACACCAGCCTGTGTGATTATGAGGTATGCGTATTATGACACCGAATACGAGATTGTTGACGAGATCAGGAAACAGGCATCAGAAGACCTAAAACAAACATACAAACAAACAAAAACATATTGTTGAGAATGAGAGGGGTCAGAGCAGAGGCCCCAAAACAATCTGTAGACAATGGGACATCCCCTCACAAAAGGGTCACAAGGAAAAAATGAATCAACCAGGGCACAGTAAAGCACTGATGAAGCACACAATATTCTCCTGGCTCCTTGAGGTTTCCTCACCCCAACTATCATGACCACAGTCCTGCCTTTCATGCAGGCTAGACCAGAGCATGTGCACAGGCACAGATAAGAGATAAGAGCTCAGGACACATGAATCCAGGAACAGGAATGGGAGTAGGCATACCAGGAAGGTAGGCAGAAGGTGGTGAGGGCAGGGAGGAAAGGGGAGCCTACTGCTATGATCTACCATAACCACACCCTGACCCACAAGGGGGGCAAACAACAGAAACTGTGGGGGAAAGGAGACAGCAGACGGTGTAAGATATGAAAATAAAATCATTTATCATGAGGTAACGAGGGTGGAAGGGGAGAGAGGGAAAAAAGAGGAGCTGATAGCAAGGGCTCAATAGAAAGTAAATGTTTAGAAAATAATGATGGCAAAATATGTACAAATATGCTTGATAGAATTGATGTATGGATAGTTATAAGAGCTGTAAGAACCCCCAATAAAATGATCTTTAAATAAATAAAAAGACATTGCACAAAAGAAAATATAGTAAAGTTCAATAAATAAAATGATGCTCAATAGGAGTTTAGTGAAATTTTTGGAAATGACAGTTTAAATATATTTTTACAGGGATGGTTTATCAAAGAGCAGACACAAAATCATACAACTTAATATGGATCATTATACAGTAAGTATTTCTCAAGAATGTTTGGAAATAAAATATAGATTTAAAGATAATCACCAAATGAATGGGTACAATACCATCTATACTTTTTAAGTCAATAGAATGATGGAAAGGGAAAAAGAAACATTACCATTCCAAGAGACAGCACAAAACAAAAAGTTGGTGAAGAAAAAAGTATAGTCAACCAAAAAAAGAGATTAACTTGAAATGCACCTAATCCATCAAAATGCACAATTAGAAATATTGACCAAATATATCTCTTTCTGTCTTTGTGTCTGTGTATATGTCTGAGTTTAGCATCTGTTTCATCTCTCTATCACTTGAGTTATCTTTTATTTTTGATTTTGATCTAAAAGACTCCGAGTAATACAGACTTGGAGATTGGTCTCCTTAGAGTTTCTCTATTTTCAGATTAAACTTTTAGATGGAAAAGAAGCTTCTAACTGATGAATGAGTTGTGAATTTCATTGAATTTGGAATAGAATATGTTCTCTGCTTCACTCTAACTCTCAAGTAATTTTTATTTCTGTGTGAGAGAATACAGAGTTAACTTCTCAAGGCATTTGCCCCTCGGCTAGCATTTATTGTTTTCTCAATCGTCAGAGGGCTAATTTTAGGCTTTAAACAGATGTCATATACTTAAGTTATGTAGTAGAAGAGACAAAACTAAAATTTGATTTCCTAGTTTTTCAGCTTGTCAGTATTTAATTAAATATTTTTGTGCATTCCATACAGAAGCCAAGTTTTGATTAGTGAAGAGATTTACAAAATTATTTTCAATAAATAGATGATCCAAGCTCTATTGACATAGTTCTACTCTGTCACCTGGGGTAAGCTGAAATGGCATCTAATAGTCACAGCAACAAATTAGTCTTTCTAGCCACTATGACCTAGATCTTGTATGCCAAATCCTCCAAAAAATCAAAATATTTTATAGCTCTTCAAGTCATATATGTCTTGTCATTTAAGTAACAGTTGTCGTTTAGGTAAAAGTTTAGGTAAAAGTTGACAGAGAAAAGTAATTTCTCATTCAGCAATTTATAAACAGATTGTTACGTCACGATGGTTATGGCATTGTCCTCATTGCCACTTTCAGTTCCGAGTTCTGTTGTTAGGAAGCTAGACTTAGGGACAGGGGGATGTCCCTCCTATGCCTGCAAAAGCCCCCATAGAGGAGTTTGGGGAAAAATCAGGCACCCATTAGACACCTATGAAGACCCCAAACTGACCATCCTCACACTCAAGCCCCTGAGCCAGGTGGGAGGTACACCTGGGTGATTCAAACTAGGCCCAGGATCTTGAAATCACCGAGGTGGGCGTAACCCAGTCATTGGGGTCAACCAATACCATCAACCACACCTCCCCAGCCAGAGGCTTGAAATATCCTTGCTGTGGGAAGGCTGCTCTCCTACCAGGCTCCTAGAAGCAGAGGAGGGCATATGTGGCTGTGTTGGGCCTACTGGAGGTGCACAGCCTCTCCTGCCCCTGTGTCTGCCCCCCTTGCACTCTGGCCTCCATGTTCTCTTGCCCCTTGCTACCTTGACCCTTCTGTCCCTAGGCTTTTCCCCTCACCTGCATCTGTGGGTGTTCTTTCCATGAGGCTGCTCGGGCCCAGTTGTGAACCCCTTTAAGACTATAAATCCTGAAACGTGTGCTGTCCGTCATACAAACCCACTGGGGTTAGAAAACGGCCTTCTTTCATTGTGCGAAGCCAAGAACCGAGGTATTACGCACCGAGAAACCTTACATTATCACCAGGTATTTTGTTTGTTTGTTTGTTTTTGTCATTTCCTGCCTTCATAACTTTGCTTTTGGGTGAATGTTGGCCATTTGGTCTTGTGTAGTTCATTATTTTGAGAAGCACGCTCCTCCTGGGTTTTAGGGTTCACTTGACAGGCTGTCTCTTATGTGGCTGAAAGGTAATCCCCAAGAGGGCCTTCAGTTCCAAGTTAGAAAGGTTTCTAAGGTCATGGTCTTGGAGATGTCACCAATCCCTCTCAGAGCGGTAAACTTGATCTTTTATCCTGAATTAAAATGTTGTCCTACTCTTTTCTCCCACTTAATCCAATACCTTCTATTGTGATCTCACTCAGAGCTGAAGGTGATTAGAGTTGGAATTTATTTAGTTCTGGTCTCAGCTCAGTGGAGACTGTGGTTCAGGTGGGCCATTAGTGCTTTGGATTAATTGTGTACTGGAATACTTGAGGGCTTTGTTTTTCTTTCTCTCTCTCTCTCATCTAGATGGATGGATGGATGGATGGATGGATGGATGGATGATGGATAGAGACCAGCACTTGGAACTTAGCTGATAAGCATTTAAGACATCAGTTACTACTCACAAAATAGGGTGAAAATATTGTCTTTAGAAATTATGTTATGTCAATTGACCTGGATCTCTCAAAACAATGGTCCTTACCCCTCAAGCAGGTCTCACAATCCGGCAATTGTTTGGTTCTGGCTAAGAGGTTTCCTGACCGTGCTCCCTAGCACTCTGATTATGGACTAGGATGCATTGCAGCATGTACCAATACATACGCACATACACATATACATATGTATCCACTGCTCTTTCCTACCTTTAGTGTCCGACTTTGCCTTGACTATGTTGTGTTGTGTATTGTGCATTGTATTATCCTTCACCAAAATTAGTATGAATCTACATTTTAATTCAGTGGTTCTCAACCTTCCTAATGCTGCCACCCTTCCATACAGCTCCTCATGTTGTGATCCCCCAAACATAAAATTGTTTCCGTTGCTACTTCATCACTGTAATTATGCTACTGTTAGGAATCGGGTGATGCCTGTGAATGGGTAATTGACTCCAAAGGGGTCGTGACCCGCAGATTGAGAACCGCTGTTCTAGTGACTCCTATCCCTGGTAACCATTCAAGATGGCTTTGAGGTGTTTTCTGTTGAACACCTTGATATCTACTCCTGACATTTACTCTAATGGTCTCATGCAATATGCTTTCTTTTCCTTTTTGTTGTTTTACTTCACTCAGTTTAATATCCTCTGTGGATTCATTATTATTTTTAAATATGGCATAGGACTCCTCTGGGGATATGTACCATAGTTGGTTTATACATTTGTAGGTTCTCCATGAGCCAGGTTTGACTCATTGGTTGTATCAGAATAGTATTCTTTTGATAAGTATTATACAATGAGTATTTATTTTCATTTGTCTAATGACTAATGGAACCCTAGTAGAATAGTGGATTAACCCTGGTAGTCATTGGGATGCTAAATGCAAGGTCAGTAGTTCTAACCTACCAGCTACCCGATGGGAGGAAATTGAGTAAATCACATTTGGTAATGACAAAATTTTTGTATATGCTATGGACTAGGATGTTTTTTGAGAATTTGTGTGTCTATATTCATAAGGGATAAAACCAAACACCAAATTCACTGCCATTGAATCACCTTTCCATTGCAGTGTAGTATAATTTCCTTCTCTTTTTCGTTTTATTCATTTTTATATTGTTCATGTCATCACATTGTTTCCAATTCATTGCAACCTTATGTACAACTAAAGGGATCAGCCCCTCATCGCCATCATCATCAGTCTGAACCTCTTGTGGCAGCCACAGTGTCTGTCTGTTCCAGGGCCCTCCTCTTTTTCAGTGACTCTCCACTTTACAAGCATGGGATCTTTTTTTTGGGGGGGTGGGGGGCAGGAAAAATTGTGCTATTTTCTTTGTTTTCCAGGTTGGTATCAGGTTATGCTAGCTTTATAGAATGAGTTTTTTGGGGGGAAATCCTTCCTTTTCTGTGTCCTGGAATATTTTGAGTAGGATTGGTGCCTAACATGCTATGAATGTTTGATTGAATTCTCCAGTGAGGGCATTTGGACCAGGGGTTTTTGTTGGTGTTCTTGATGTTGGGAAGGGTTGCAGTATTGCCTTGACCAGAACCTACAGACATTCAGGCTGGATTTAGAAGAGGACAAGAGACAAGGGACATCAGTGGTGAGGTCAGATGGATCTTGGCTGAAATCAGAGAATACCACAAAGCTTTTTCCCTTTGTTTTACTCATTATGCAAAAGCATTTGACTGGGTGTGTCAGAAGCAACTATAATCACATTGACATTAGGTATTCCCAAATACTTCATTACTCTCATGCAGAACCAGTACAAGGACCAAAAGGCAGTTGTTGGTACAAAACAAGAGAATACTGATGGGTTTAAAATCCAGAGAGATGTGCTTCAGTATCATATCCTTTTAACATAGTCATTCAGA
>NW_022103920.1:26442091-26444790 GCF_000313985.2 Echinops telfairi
ATATTTAAAGTGTGATTAGAATTTCACTTAGATGTTTTCATTATTTTTATATAGAAAGGAAGAAAAATTAAAACTGAAACCACAAATCAGTTAGACTTGGAGCAGGATTTCTTTGTTATGTAGGCAATGAGCAAATAAAAGAATCAAATTTAAAAGTTTATGAAATCATCATTCACAGTAGCAAACTTTATGTTTACACAATCCTTTATGCTTACACAATCCTATAAGATAATGCATATATTATGTGTTGCATTACATTTCATGTTTTAGAAACTCAGAAATATTTTGTGTAGCAAAATATTGATACTATTATTTTCTCCATGTAATTATTTTCATATTGAACAAATACAGTCAAGAACTAAGTCTTAATTGAGAAGGACATGCATATGCATGTGAGAGAATGCATGTGATTGAGTATATATAAATCTGGAAATATGAGAAGAAAGTTATGAAGAAAAACAATGTTCATATAGTCAAAGTATTTTTTGTTTATTCAAAATTTCCTTTTATTTGTTATTTCTTATTTTGTAACAATCCATTTTACAAATGTTATTTCATTTTATTTTTTATTAAATCGTTTTACTGGGGGCTTGTACAACTCTTACCACAATCCACACATATATCCATTGTGTCAAGCACTCCTTTATATTTGTTTCCCTCATCGTTCTCAAAACATTCACTTTCTACTTGAGACCCTCATATCTGCTCCTCATATTCCCCTTCCCCTCCCCACCTCCCCTATGAACCCTTGATAATTTATAAATTATTATTATTTGGTCATATCTCACACTGTCCGAAGTCTCCCATCACCCACTTCTCTGCTGTCCATCCCCCAGGGAGGAGGTTATATGTAGATCCTTGTCATCTGTTCTGTTCTTTTCCCTTACCTTCCCTCCAAAAGAAAGAGTCTGGGGTCTTAAAGGCTTGAATATTAACAGGCAGCCATCTAGCTGAGAAACAACAAAGCCCACGTGGGAGAAGCACACCAGCCAGTGTGATCATGAGGTGTCAAAGGGATCACATATCAGGCATCAAAGAACACTAAATCACATCATTGTGAATGAGGGGGAGTTCAGAGTGGAGACCCAAAGCCCATTTGTAGGCTACTGGACATCCTTTACAGAGGGGTCTCAGGGAGGAGATGGGCCAGTCAGGGTGCAGTGTAGCAACAATGAAATATACAACTTTCCTCTAGTTCTTAAATGTTTCCTAACCCCCCACCTGCCTACTATCATTGTCAAAGTATTTTTAAAGGATAAATATCAAATAAACAGTTTCACCAAGTCAGCAGTTAAAACCCATTAGCCAATCCACAGGAGAAAGATGAGGCTGTTCGCTTCTCTAACTATTTGTAATCTCATAAACTCTACCAACTATACATTGTGTCACTATATGGCATTGATTTGTTGTACTACGGTGTATGTGTTTGTGGTATATCTGTTACTGTGATGCTGGAAACTATATTACAGGTATTTCACATCCCAGCAGGGTCACCCAAAGTGGACAGGTTTCAGCAGAGCGTCCAGACTAAGAAGAGACTATGAAGAAGGGAGCCATTGTCCACTTCAGAGAAATTAGCCACTGAAAACCCAATGGATAGTCTTGAGATATTGTCAACTGTTGAACACGTAAGGAGTTGCACCAGGATTGCCAAAGGTGGTGCCATAAAGGGAACCTTCCAGCTTGGAAGACTCCAAACTATGATGAAGGCAGAGCTGCAATGAGTATAAAGACGCAGATGGAGTAAAGCCTTCAAATAAGAAAGCCTTGGGAACTTATATTGCTTATGAGTCGTGAATGAAAATGAGAAGAAACAGCTTCAAGCCTCAATTGATAATTAAAACTTGGAATGGGCGAAGTATGATTCTAGAAAAATTGAATATTGTCAAAAAAGTAATTCAGAACACATAGGCATTGCTATTCCAAGCTGAGTGAGCTGAAATGGGCTGGGGGTTGGCTACTTTTGATGAGAAAATCACATGGTTTACTATGACATTTATGATCCAATCAAGAGGAATGACCTTGCATCACAAAGGACATTTCAAGTGCTACCTTAATGCACAATACTGTCTGTAATAGGATAATGTCTATTCTAATAAAAGGGAATCCAATCGATACAATTTTTATTCCAATGCATACACTAATCACAAAAGCTAGAGATACAGAAATTGAAGAATTTTACCAACATGCTCAGTCTAAAGTTGATGCATTGATAATTATTGGTGATTGGAATGCAAAATTCGGAAACAGAGGAAGAAATAGTAGTTGGAAAATATGACTGTGGAGAGAGAAATGAAGCTGGAGAACCCGTGACAGAACTTTGCAAGATCAATGACTTCTTCATTGTAACTACTTTCTCAACAGCACAAGCTGTGACTACAGCCATGGGCTTCCTTAGATGAAAAACTCAAAAATCAAACAGAATCTCTAGAAAGAGAAGGAGAAGCTCAATGTTAGCAGCTAAAACAAAGATAGGAGTTCACTGTGAAATGGACCATCATGTGTTCATATGTAAGTTCAGGTTGAAGTTAAAGAAAATGGAAACAGGTCCACAAGAGCCAAAATTCACCCTGAGTATCTCAATGCCATCATGTCAATGCTGACTCATAGTGGCTGTTTATGTGTTCCCAAGACTGTACCTGTTTGAAGGAGTAGAAAGCCCAGTCTTTCTCCCATGGAGCTTCCGGTGGTTTTGAACT
>NW_022103920.1:26446470-26448732 GCF_000313985.2 Echinops telfairi
TCTGTGTCCTCTCTAACAAGTTCAAATGCTCAGAATACAGTCAGAATATTCTATAGAGGCAAGGACAATGAGACTTCGTCTCATGTACTCTAGACATGCTATCAGGAAAGACCTGACCCTGAATAAGGACATCATGCTCGGTAAAGTGGATGGGCTGTGAAAAAGATGAATTACCTCTATTTAGACCTCTATAAATGTCCTTTGCCTCGTGGATCTTTCTTTCCTCTTACTTTCGTCTTGCCACACAATCATGTTAGACCTTCATTCAGCTTTCATTCATTCCTCTTGGCTACATTGCACTTGATCAGTCCCCACCAGGCATCCTACACCCTCCTTTCCATCAATTATAGATCACTTGTTGCCTTGTTCCTGGGTTTGTTGGCTCCCCTTTACCTTTCCCCCGTCATCCCCTCTCCCATGCCCCCCTGGAAATAATTGGTCCCGTTATTTTCTCCTCCAGATTGATTATTCCACCTATCCTATCTAGATAGGGAAATAGATCTATGTACATATATTTAGGCTCTACTCAAGTACTCCCTCAATGCAAGAACACTTTGTTCTAATAATCCAGCATTCTGTGCTCAGCTTCCCAACAAGATCACTGAAGACAAAATGGGTGCATAACTAAATGTGGTGAAGAAAGCTGATGGTGCCTGGCTCTCAAAATATATAGTGTCTGATGTCTTGAAGGATTGAAGATAAAGAAGTGCCATCTAGCGCAGAAGCTACAAAGCCCAAATGTATGATCATGAGGTGTCCATGGGATTAGGTATCAGGCATCAAAGATTCAGAAAAAAAATCATATTGATGTGATAAGGGTGAGGGCAGGATGGAGACCCAAAGCCCATCTGTAGACAGTTGGACATTCTCTCACAGAAGAGTCACAAGGAAGAGACAAGCCAGTCATTTGAAAATGATGATGGCAACCTATGTACAAAAGTGACACAATGGATGTGTCTGTGTATTGTGACAAGAGCTATAAAAGCCCACAATAAAAAAGCATTTAAAAAAAAGAAAAAGAGGCAAGCCTTCACTTAGAAGGATTGACAGTGGGTTCAGTTTAAGAACAACTGTGAGGATACCAGAGGCAGGGGTGGTGTTTCATTCTGCTAAGCATAAGGTCAGTATGAGTCAGAATCCACTTCAGGGCACCTGAAGCAACAGCATAGGGCCATGAGTTTGACTTTGAGGATGCAGTCCTTCCCCAGCCTCCTAGTGAATGCCTTGCAACCTGAGGGCTGCATCTGCTGGCCCAGTACCCGGCGATGTTCTTTGGCTATTCACAGTGGTTCATGTTCCAGTAGCCAATTACCACTTTCTTTTTTCCTAGTCTGGAAGTTCCACTAATAGCTGTCCACCACGGACGCCCCTGCTGTGATTTGAAATGCCAGCGGCATAGCTTCCAGCATCACGGCAACATGAAGCCAAACAGTATGACAAACTGACGAGCCAATGCTCATTAGTCCCCCTTTCAATGTGTCCTGTGGGAAAGAGTGCATTGTGGGGAAATTTCTTTTATTTAAAAAGCTATTATAGTCAGAAAACCCTTTATTTTTTAGGATGAACATGTGCCTTTTTGTTGTACTGATTGCACATTCTGAAACGCTATAAAATACAACATCTTTTTTCTTTCTGTGAAAGTTTTTTTTCCCAGATATTTTTTAGGGTGAAATGTCTGATTACTCTTCTTTCTCAGGCTCACTCTCCACATCTTCCTTACCTTTTCCCCCATAGGGGCCATCCACATCCTACGGACAAATTGTGGAGCAGAATCATCGGTCACACTCCCTCGAAGTGTGGCACCTCCAAGGTGATGGGATGCACCATGCACACAAAGACATAAACAGTGGCAATATTTCACATGCTGTGTTTTTCCAGCAGGCTTCTTGTCACCAGATGCCCCACACACTTGCCTCTAACAGACTTCTTACTTGCAATCCACATTCCCACTTATCTGACAACGATCTAACTTACTTTGAAATATAAGAATGCAAAAACTTTTATCTGTTCCCTTGCTATTCTCTTGTATATGCTTTCTGCTTCTGATTCATTCATCATTACAACTTCTCCTGACATTCACAGTCCAGGCAAAATGAGCTTCTTCACAGGGGACCACAGCTTGCATTCCTCTACCCTAAGGCCTTTACAGTTATGGTTTGTTCTCTCCTCCAACCCCATGCCACCCTCATCTACTTTCTGTACTCCTTTCGATTAGCCAGCTTACATTAGCTTATGGTTTATTCTGATCTTACCCACCCTCTC
>NW_022103920.1:26449212-26458133 GCF_000313985.2 Echinops telfairi
ACATATCTTTGTCATCCATTGGTTCCTCTAAATCTTGTAAAAGTTCATCTTCAATATAGCCCTGGTAAGAAAGAAATTACCCCTTGGTTGAACTTGGCGCATGTTTTTATAAACTCCTGAATGTAACCATGTATCTACACAGGAGAAAACATAGCACTGTGGAGGACCCCATCCTTCTATTTGTATTACATTCTCCCAAAGGATATCGCAATAGTTTTTTTTACAAAAATTATAATAAAACAAACTGCACTACATCTGCATGTGCCAATTAGTGCTATTTGGAATCCTATGAAAATACTTTGACACAATTTCTTAGAATAGAATAGACCAAGTAGGTTTCCTGAACTCTCTTACCAGCTATGCAGTTTGGAATTGTTATTACAATTTTTCAATTGTAAACATATCAATATCCCCATAGCTTAGACTTTTTGACAAGTAGTATATTTCAATTGGTACTGCTCATTGTCCTATATCAATCAATATTCAGACAACCATATTAAAATCCTAGCACAGAATTTCCAAAATCAGCTATTAAGATCTAAAAAGTAAAAGCAAAAGTATCCTTCTCCAGACATCTGTGTCCTCTCTAACAAGTTCAAATGCTCAGAGATTACCAAACTTCCAAAACCAATTTAAAAGTTATAGAGTCAAAAAAATAATATGTCTTCTTTAGTCTAGGCCAGGGTTTGGCTAGCATTTCTTGCAGAGGATCATCTAGTGAACATTTTCACCTGCAGGCTATGCAACCCCTGTCTCAAGGGTTCACTTCTGCTAGTGATGAAAACACAAATACAGGCAATCAGCATACAAATAAGAGGGGCTGTGTTCCAATCAAACTTTATTTACAAAATTTGGTGGCTGACTCGATTTTGGCAGCCATAGATTGCTCACCCTTTACCTAGGATTTTACACATAATTACAAATGGCGATTTATCCACATACTATCTCCAACTTTTTTACCCTGCATATGCTAAGTTTTTCTATTTAAGCAATTATCAATTTAATTTGAAAGAAAAGAAATATAGAAGTGTGCAGTCATACTTTTAAGCTAATAAATATAATTATATAGCTTCATCTTTTCTTTGGTTACTCAATTACTTTCATTTTAATCTTTTAGCATAAAGGTAAAAATACAGTTTGTATCTTTTAGCATTTGTCCACAAGCCCTGCTTTGTGCTCTAGATGTCTTAGGGCTCGTCTTAAAGTTCCATGACCAACCATGCATACTTCTCAGCTTCTTGTTCTGTTCTTCCTGAAATGGGAATGATGTCTTTGAAAAGCAGAGTGGGTCAGACGACCTCACTTCAGGTGACTGGCTAGTTTCCTAACTGGAATTTTTCTCAAGGAGAGTGTTGGGATTTTACTTCAGAAAGTCTCAGTATTCTTCTACTGTTTGTCTTTTGAGAGTTTATAATCCTAAGAAAACAATTTACCTAAGTTCTAAGGCAATAAGGAAGAGTTTCTTTAAGTGTAGTCTACCCATTGAAAGAGAACATGTTTTAAATGAGTGACAGTTTTTGACCAAATAAATAAATTGCCTTCAGTTAAAAAGTGGAATAAATCGAATACCAAATCAAACTCACTGGGCTCAAGTAGATTTTGGCTCATGAAAACCCTAAAGTACATAATAGAATTGCTCTTGTGGGTTTCTGTGCCTCATCTTTCTTCCAAAGAGTGGCTGGTGGGTTTGAACTACTGCCACCCTCAAATTTTCTAGGCAATTCATTCCTCCAAAGTAAGCCTTGTCCTTAAAATCACCCTCAAGATTGACCTGTTTCTGTACTTTATTTAAGTAGAACTATACAGTATAAACTGGTTTCTCTTGCTCAACATTATGTCATCAGGATTCATTCCTGGGTGTAGCTATACTTCACTCATTGTAATCTTTGGAAAATTCAAGAGAAATTGTTTATGCTTCCTAAAGTTGATGAGCATTTACATTATTTCTAGTTTGTTATATTTCAAATAGTGCTGGTCTGAACAGTCTTTTGAATTTTTCTTTGTGCTCAAGTAAACATATTTCTATAGTGAATATATATATGTAAGGGAGAAAGTGCTGTGTAAGGGCTCCACTCAATGATTGTACAGTCTGGTCAATCCACATGAGTCTTTAGTTTGTGACAGTACTGACTACCCCCTGTAGTCATGAAAAATGATATAATGATTAATTTAGAACAACATTCCTGCATTTTAAATCTAACACAGGCAATTTATCTCTTTCCTTTTATAATTTCTTTTTTGATTCTTTTACTGACTGACTTCTTGATTTCTTTCCATTTTTCAAAGTTGTTTTCTTCTTCAATGCCTTCTTGAATGATTATTTGAACAGGTCTGTTTGTATTTTTTCAGCCTTCCATCCTAGCAGGAAAATTGCTGTGCACTGGTGGAATGCCAGAAGTTTACTTTATTGGTGCCTGTAAGGCTTCCTACCTCTGTGGAAAGCTAGTCTCAGAACCCCATGGGGCATCTCTGTCCTGCTCTAGAGGTAGGGTCACTATGAGTTGGAATTGAGTTGATGGACACGTGCTTGATTTGTTTCTTTTTGGTATTCCATAAACAATTACTTCATTAGAAATAATTTTGACTTTATTCTTAATCAGAAATATGGAACTCAGCAGATATACAAGTAAAAAGCTATGTACTATTCCAAATTTTGTGACAAAGGTTTCTCAGTAAATCTCTGTTGTGAATTACTTGATTAATTGTTTAATAAATGTAAAGGCATACATATCTTCAAATGTACAACACAATACGTGTTACTGAATTATAAAAATGGAAAAGGTTGAAATGGCAAATGTTATATATCTATATCATCTATCATCTATTTATCTATCTGTCTATTTATCATCTATTTATCATATATCTATCTAATCCATGGTGATCCTGTCATGTAAGAGATTGGATTGCTAACATCAAGCTTGGCTTTTCAAACACCCCAGCTGCTTCTCCGGAGAAAGATGAGGTTTTCTGCTCCCATAAAGATGTACAGCCTCTGAAACTCTATATCGACTCACTATAAGTCTGAATTCACTTGAAGATAGTGGGTTATACAGGCTTCAAAAATTTTGTGGACAATTTTCATTTTCTTAAATCCATGTGTCCATAAACTTTTTGAAGCTTCCTACTGCATGTATGTGTATATTATTAATATATATATGTTTGTGTATCTGTATGTAGATTTATAAACTAAACCAACTGCTATTGAATCAGTTCCAATTCACAGCTATCCTACAGAGGGCTTCTGAGATGATTAATTTTTATGGGAGCAAGAAGGGTCACCTTCATCCTGCAAAGTGGGTAGTGGGTTTGAACTGGACACCTTGCAGTTCTCCATCCAGTGTTAAACCCATAGTGCCACTCATATGAAGTTACAACATATGTAAATATTTATTTACACACACTATATTATCACACAGACACACACTTACCTCTGTATGTGTGTTACATTCCAAGAAGATTTTTCACTGATTTCATATCTAATCAAATCTGTAATGCTTACATATGGGCCATTATACATTGTATTTTATTTTGTGTGTAGGTGTAACTTAGAAAGAATAAGCATCAAACTCAAGGGTATGGCTACACACATGCTAAATGATACACCTGATGTGTGACTAGTTGTGACATAGGTGAGGCATTTGCTCTTGATCACCAGGGTACACTGACTCCTGATGAAAACTGTCAAACAGGTGGCACAGAAACCATGTGCTATGTTGCTATGTAATCTTAAAGTGTAAGTATTTTTTTTCTTAATCGAGGGAAAAGTGAGTTTTCCTTGCTCAGAATATAGAATAAACATTTCTCCTCTATGTACAAAAGTTCTCAAAGGTTTATTTTTGACCTTGCTATTGAGGAGATACACAGATAAGCCTGGGACAGTGAGGCGCTGATGGTCAATCTGGGTTAATGTTGAGTCCTTCAATGGCTCTACTTTCCTTTACTTCCCAATGCAAGCAGAAGTAAAGTTTAATGATCTATGACTAATGCTGGTATCAGTTCCCAGCAGTGACTCAGCTATTAGCAAGTTGATTGTCAGTAGATGTGATAATGACATGGCAGGGAGCATTTGACCTCCTGTAGCTTCACAGGCAGGGGACAGGGTATGGGTCATCACCATCCACAGCCCCAGCCCCAGACTGAGCTCTCTGAGGCAGAAGGCAGGCATGCCTTCTCTCTCTCCAATCTTTTTACTACTTCTACCACCAACTGTCTCATTCAGGGCACCATCTATTTCTCTGCTGAGTTCAGTAATTTGTTGCAATTGCCATACAGACCACAAGGACAATGGTCACGGGTGGGGGTGCATTAGGGCAGTAACAGATTACAATTCAGGATTAGGAAATTTTCACATTACAGTTCTTTGTCCAGTCAGCTGGCCTTTTCTATTTAAATACAACATTTTAAAATCAAGTGTCATAGAGGAAGGCAATGAATGCATCTGGAAACCAACCATGTAATACATAAATTAAAAATTAAAGATAGGCGTATTGTATCTGCTGGAGGATAAAAGGTGATACATGCTACCAGAAACTCCCGTGATACTGGATCAGGGTTGCGACTTGGGTAAGGGAGTCGTATCCACCATAGCACCCTTTCAAATGAGTGGGTTGATCACATCAGATCATACTGTGGATGATGAGCACATTGCAAAAATTCTAAATTATGATAAAGAATGGTCCAGCCAAATTGACACACATTTTTGTGTGACACCATTTAATTCATGACAATCATACAATCTAATTGCTGATTATTTTACTCACTCTTCATAGGTAGAGAATTTTTCTATCCATTCCTAGTCCTAGGATCTTATGCAGACATTAGTCAGAGAAATGTGATAGAATGAATAAATAAGTGAATGACCCTGGGAGAAAGGAGTAGACATGTACTCTGCTCCTTGCATATACTCTTTAACCCTATGGTTCTCAACCTTCCTAAGGCCACAACCCTTTAATAAAGTTCCTCAAGTGGTGGTGATCCCCAACCATAAAATTATTTTCATTGCTATTTCATTACTGCCATTTTACTACGGTTGTGAATCGGCGGCCCCCATGAAAGCGTCTTTGACACACACACCCCACCAAAGGGGTCGTGACCCACTGGTTGAGAATCACTGCTTTATTCAATGGGTGGAATTTAGAGAGAAACAAATTTCACCTCAATGCAAGAAATGAATGACTTTTTAGAACTGCTGAACACGACACAGACATGTTTGAAGTTAGAACACTGATGTGTTTCAGTGCAGTGTTCAGGGATTGGATGCTAGCGGTTCTCTGGCTAAGATCCTTGTATTTAGATGATTTGGGACTAGGTAACCTCTAAAAATACTTCTAATTGCTTGTTTATTTCCTTCCTAATATATAGGACATTTTGATTAATACTCCACATTGGATAAATTGAGGCATTTTGACAACAATGTTTTTTATATTCAAATTGTAATTCATAGTCAAGAGGTTCTTTTACGTCTAAAAGAATATTCTACTGTAATATAACTAATAGTTGCTTTGAAAAATATTACTATAAATTACAGTGCATAAAATGCTATTAGCATTCTTGTAGAATGTTAACTTCAAGTTAATCAAAAGTATTTCCTAGTTCCTATGAACCTATTTTCACTTAACCATTCACAATTAAGAAGTACAGATTTACTTCTTAATTCTCATTTCACCTCCGTTTTGATTTAGTGTTTTCTTAGATAAGTTACTTTCTAAGACTGAATTTTATTACATGACTTTCCAGAATATTCTGTATATTGTTGGCCTAGATTTTCTGTTTACTCATGATGCACAATGCTTTTCCATAAGAAGTTGTTAGTATTATTGTTAAAATTCTGTTGGGATTCACTATTTACATAAGTTCTTTCCTTACCTTAACCTTTGTTTCTAACTAGGTATATATTTCAGAATAAACTAATGAAGTCTTGGTAATTTAGCCAAGAGAAAACCTAAAATTCCAACTAATAATTGACCATGAAAGTTAGCAATAATGACATTGTGATATCAAATAAAATCCTATGTAGACTTTTAAAAAGCTACCAAATTACCATTCAAAGGCTAACTTCATTTCCATCGAGAAAATTCTAATTTATAGCAATTCTGTAGGGTGGTGTCGAACATGGGCCTCACAGTTTCCAAGGCTTTAAACCTTTCCAGTTGAACAAAGGCTTCTCTTCCTCCCTTGGGGCAATTGGCTGTTTCCAGTTGCTGAACTTTGGGATAACAGTTAAACTCATAACTCAGGATGCCATCAGGGATCCTTAACCAAACCACAGTAATTTCTCTTTTTAAAATATGATAGTAACAGAGTCTAGTGACAATTTCCTTCTTAGCAGAAATTATCTTTTGCTTCAGAATTTCAAGATAAATATGATATACTCAGAAAACAAACAAATATAACATTTCATTAAAGCTATTAATTTGTACCATCTGAAGTTGTCAGTAGTAAATCATCTTCACCTTAAAAAAAGGGTTAATTTAGCAATTTTCCACTTAAGTTACTGCCTTATGAGTTAATATAAGAAAGCACAGTATTCCAATTTTATGATTCAGAAAATACTTCTTTTAAGAAACGTTTTAGCTTTCGGCCTAAATTCTGAACAATGAGTTAACATTCAAATCTAATTGTCTTTAGTCTTTCTGAAAATGGAGAAGGTAATAGGGAAATGCCTGTTTTCGGCCCCTGAAGTTGACTCCATGTCAGAAGGCCCCTGTATTGGGTTTCCAAGATTATAAATCTTTACAGGAGCAGACAGGCTGACCTTTCTCCCTGGGAGTGACTAGTGAGTTTGGCAAACCAATCTTCTTGATAGTAGTCTAATGTTGATTTGACAGCATCACCTATTAAAGAAGCATTACTTTATAAGGAAAGAAAAAATCGGAGTCTAACTTTTAGTATGTAAGATGCCCCCATGCCTTTCCATTATATTATCTAGTGTGGAAGAAGCCCTCACCACGTATCAGGCAAGATTATAGTACATTGATACTCCTTAATCCTAAAAACCACTTTATTATTAATCCAATTATAGAAGAAAAAGCTGACAAGAAAGCCATACTAATTCCAACAAAGTGGAAAAAACATTTAAGACATGGAACTGGAGAAATTATTGTGTTCACTATGGACTATGTGGACACTGCTATGCTAATTTCCTAGTGTAAAAAGCAATCAATGGAAACGTTCTGTTATTATTGGCAGAACAAATAAATTTAAGTCTGCCACTACTTTAGATTTTAGTTGAAATGAATAATGAATCGACAGACTTCTGGCCTCCCATTCGTATAGAAGCAGCAGCAGAAAGGAAGGGCGTCTACCTAATACAACAGGATGAGAAACAATGAATATAATCAGTACTTGTCTTGAACTCATCTGAGCGCTGCTGGGCTCACACCCGCCAGCCTACTAAACAGAAATGTAAAGAGAGGAGAGAGACAAGAGGCAATGCCTGGCCTGCTTGTAGCAGAAGGCTGAAAAAAAAAGAGAGTTATGAAGCATAGGTGAAGTATGAAATGACCAAGGCGCTCTGTTATGGGTATAGTGAACTCCTGGGATGCCAAGGCACCAAAGGGGCATGCGTTCTGGGACAGGACCTACTTCAAGGTCCCCCAGTCAGGGTGGTGCTGGAGGAGGCCAGAGAATGGAGGCCTGAGATGGGAGGAACATGCTAGCGGTAACTCCCTACAGAACACAAACCTTTAGCTGCCAGGAAAGGAGTAAAGACGCCTGTTGTCCCAGGGCCAAGAGGAGTTCCCCTGAGCAGTGACAGCAAAGTGGCCTCCACTCCGAGCATTAGAAGCTCAACTACCAGAGAAGGGCAGCCACATTGGAGGCTGGAATGACAAGACTTCATCTCACATGCTTCGGCCACGTTGTCAGGAGAGACCAGCCCCTGGAGAACAGCATCAGGCTTGGTCAAGTAGATGGAGGATGGAGAGGGGGAGTGAGGAGTGTTTGCTTCTGCCGTGCGTGCGTAGTGCAGCTACACGCCCAAATGACCTCGGTGCCACTTACCAACAACTCCCCCTAAAGAGGAAAATGAGACAGACGTGATTCATCAACTTCTGTCAAAGGCAGTCAGCTGCAGGTACAATAGGGCTGGGTCACGAGGAAAGTCCCATTTCAGAATCCCAAGGACGCTGCCCCTGTTTAAGACTGGGGTGCAATCAGGACAACTACAACAACCCAACCCTCCTTGCCCCATTCCTAGGGCTCTTGAATATCAATAAAATCACTTGATAAAATGGAAGCTCCTTCTTGTGAGCGTCCTGTTGCAAGGGCCCAAGCGAGGAAATTGAGAAAAACTTAATAGAGGAGATGGCAGGGATTTCCTTTGATGATCAATTAATGGATGACTAATATATTTTTTCATTTGTAATTTGATTTAAGATTGATTTTCAATACACGTATTTTGAGGGACAACTTTCTCATGCAAACAGTAGCCATCTTTAAGGTAGAATAAACTGCCCATGATATCTTAAACTCAACAACCAAGTGTCCCCTGTTAATCCTATTTATGTGAGATATAATGTGCATCTTGACAAATGATCTCCTTTGATCAATAGCACCATTTAAAGAATATAAATGTCATGTTTTTAAACTTTTAGTACATAAACTAGCAGTAATGGCCGTGGTCACCCAGAGTTCAAAGATTGGTCAGCATTAAATACAAGCAGAATAATAATATGAGCAATAAACCTGCCAAATAAAATTCCTTCCCAAAGTGCTACAATTCAGAAGTGAGGGGAAAAGTGCATAAATTGCAAATATTTCTCTCTGTATGTAAATTTTGCATATATAACTTCCCCAAGTATTTGTATACATAACCTTTAAACACCAAGAAACTGAGTTGAAATCTTCTAGGCTTTTAAAATGACTGAAATAATGCCTAAAACTTTCAAATATATTTAATATTGAAAGAATGAAGTTTGATT
>NW_022103920.1:26458756-26461336 GCF_000313985.2 Echinops telfairi
AGTTCATGATGGGATATTAACCATTCAAATCTACTCAATGGTGCTGCAAGTTAAAGGAGATGTACTTCTATTAAGATTCCAGCCAGGAAACTCTCATAATAGTTGTACTGTGAAAGAACATCAGGGTTGTATCATTTCTCCATATTATTCAATCTGTGTGGTAAGCAGATGATCCTAGAAAACTGGACTGTAAGAAGGAGAATGTGGCATTAGAGCCTCGTGTGTCATCGACTGCGCCAAGGCATTCGGATGCATACACACCAGTGCACTATGAATAAATAGCCTTGAGAAGAATGGGAATTCCAGAACACTTCATTGCGTTCATGTGGAACATGCACATGGATAAGGAAGCAATTGTGTGAACAAAACATAGGAATACTGTGTGGTTTACAATTTTAAAAAAGGTGTGCATTAGGGTGGTATCCTCTCGACATATTTATTCAATCTGTATTCTGAACAAATAACCAGAGAAGCCATATTTTATGAAGAAGAATATAGCATCAAAATTTGAAGAAGGCTTACTAACAATTTTTGATCTGTACATGGAACAACTGCTGAAAATTATGAGGATTTATAGCACTTTCTGATGAAGATCAAAGATCAGGGCCTTTAAAATGGATTACAATTCACTGTAAAGTAAACTAGAATTCTCACAACAGGACCAACAGATGATGTCAAGGTGAATGGAGAGAGGTTGGAATTTGTCAAGGATTTCATTTTGCTTGGATCCAAAATCGATGCTCATAGAAGCAACTGTCAAGAAATCAAATATTTCATTTCATTGGGTAATCAGATGCACAAGATCTCTTTAAATGTTTGACGAGCAAAGGTGTCACTTTGAGAATTAAGCTGGACCAGAACCAAGCGAGTATTTGAATCACCCCACATGCATGTGGGAGTTGGACACTGAATAAAGCAGAGCAAACAAGAATCGATTCATTTGAGTTATGATGCAAGCGAAAAATATTGAAAATAACACAGACTGGCCGAAGAACAAACATTTGTCTTGGCAGAAGTAGAGCCAGAATACTCCTTAGAAGCAAGGAAGGAAAAACTCGTCTCACATGCTTTAGACATGTTATCAAGACAGATAAGTCCTTGGAAACAACTCCATGCTTGGCAAAGTGGAAGTGCCACAGAAAAGAGGAAGCCCCCCAAGGAGATGGCTTGACGGAGTGGCTTCTACCATAGACTTAAGCTTAAGAATTGTGAGGATAGTACAGGCCCAGTGGTGTTCGCTTCTACGTAGTGTGATGGTTAGATAATCTGTTGTCAATTTGAGAGGACTAAGAGTGAAGGGGTGGGATTTAGCCTGTCAATCAGATGGCAGCTTGATGACTACTTCATTTGGAGGCACTACGGAGATAAATAGCTCACTGGAGGCAGAACACATGCTCACTTCCTGGGAGATATTGCAGCTGAAAAGACACATGAGCTACACTAGTGCCCTGAGCTGGAGAAGCCAGGTGGAGACCCCATCCAGCACTGAGAGGCTTACACTGGATCCACAAGACTTCCTACCCACTGGCCTGTGATCTTCCTGCATTCTAATCATTGCATGTGTTTCTTGAGTCTGAAGAGGACTTTATAGATTGGTATTGGACATATGGGCCAATACTGGACTTATGGACTTCATCTGGACTGGGCTGGAATGTTTTCTCAATATTCAATGGCCCTTGCATATAAACCTCTTTCTTATACATATATGAGTGTCTATAAATTTTGTGTCTCTAGTCTACCCAGAATAACACACACAGGTACAACGGAAATGACTCTATGGAATATAGTATTTCTGACTCTGTTAGTCAGAAATGACTCCCTGGCACCTAACAACAATACTGTGTATCATTTGAAGTTGTCTGGAATTGGGCCCAAATGGACAGCAGCCAATAATATCGTGTTTCCCTGAAAATAAGACACTGTCTTATATTTATTTTTCTTCAAGAAGACACACTATGGCTTATGTTCAGGGGATGTCTTATTCGTATTAAGTATGGTACAGCAATCTACATGCATTCCCACATAGTTAAGTCGTCTTCTGGTGGAACATGGACCACAGTGCTGGGTCAAACCCAGCCCTAGCTTTCCCTCTGCCCCCTGAGGACACACAGTGCCTAGAGCAGAGCGTCCTGCTCCTCACTTCACCGAGGAGACTTTGACCTTCACTGTCCCTGTCTCCCTCTGTGCCTCAGCTTGCAGCATGTGCAGAATGACCCGGACCTGACCTGGGAGTCAACCTTGTGGCGGGGCTGAAGCACCTCTCTGATTCCCTCCCGGAGAGCAGCTGTCACTAGGGGGCAGAGGGGAAGGGCTGCCTGTCAGCTTGACTGGAGAGCTCCGCCAGATGCGCTGCATGGCCGTGCCTGTCACTAGGTCTTATTGTCGGGGGATGGCCTATATTGCGCAAATGCTTAGAAATCCGGCTCTGGCTTATTTTATGGGCATGCCTTATTTTCGGGGAAACACGGTAGCAGTAGGTCAGCACGTGATCTTTCACAAATACTACTTAAGTATAAAGACATTTTCAAGAATCCTATGATCTAACTACTGAAAAACATACTGTCATGTTAGCTCTTTTTC
>NW_022103920.1:26461830-26473975 GCF_000313985.2 Echinops telfairi
AAAGGCAACATATTCTCACATATTAAGGATATGTCAAGTGTGTATATATTCCATTTAATTTATTTTTAACAGGCATATTTATATGGCATTGCTTTATAATACAGTTCCTTTTTTCAACTAGGCCTAAACATCTTGTGTGTGGTATATTGTTTGATATACCTTGAGAACTCACAATGGTTTTTGGTTATACGTATTTAAATATGCTCATTCTGATACCTCATTGAACCTCAGTAGTACTCAAGCCTCACAGAGAAATATGTTAGATCTCTGCAGAGGGAGTTTTATTTCCACCACTCAGTTTCTGCAGCACCTGGAGCAGTCAGTGCCCTTGGCTCCCTGCCATCAGCCTCAGTTCATCTGTGTTTTTTGTTTGTTTGTTTGTTTTGGAGAATCATTCTAATGTACCTGCTCTCTAAGCACTGTGATAACCCAGAAAACTCCGCTGCCATCTGTGGGCTGTAATGCTAACGTCCTTAAGAGGATTGAATCCCCACCTTCTAAGTTTCTACTTCTTTGGATACTCTCCTTTATTCCTGGGATGTGCCTTCTCTAGAGTTCCCTTTCCTTCTATATAGCTATTCTTAGATCACCATTTACTGATCATATGTCTTATTCTTCCTTTATATATCTTACTGTGTGGTATCTGTCTACTGATTGGATCAAGACTAAAATTCTATAGATGATTTTCTCAGAATTTGCACAGCATAGAAGGTGGGTGAATGTATGCATGGATGGATAGATGGTAGGTAGGTAGGTAGGTAGGTGGGTGGGTAGGTGGATGGTTAGGTAGGTAGGTAGGTGGGTAGGTGGATGGTTAGGTAGGTAGGAAGGAAGGAAGATAGGGGGATAAACAAGTGGATAGATAAATGGATGGGAGGATATTATTTATGTAAGGAAAAATCAAAGCTCTGGTGATTCTTAGCAACCTTTCATGGTTATCTAGTTGATCTGATTCATAGCAACTTTATAGTAGTTTCTAAGTGCTGACCTTGTGTTTAGCAGCTCAACATGAATCCACGCTACCACTAGTATGTCTTCATAAAACCTCTGTGAAACACCGCCACCAAGACATGGTCTTTCCCTGCCTCATCCTCGCACAATGCTGTTATGTTCGCGCGCCTTGCTGCTGGCATTGTGTTGATCCACCTTGTTGCGGGCCTTCTTTCTTCAGAACCTTCCTCTACTTTATAAGTTTGATGCCTTTCTCAGGGGTTGTTTTCTCCTGATAACATATCCACATTAAACAAGATGAAGTTTCACAATTCTTGGTTCAAGAGAAATTTCTAATATTTTTAAAAAAATAAAACACATTTGTTCATTTTTCTAGTAGTTGATAGTACATTCAATATTTGTTACCAACAACTTAGCCCAGAGGCATCAAATGATTTATTTTTCTTTATGTTGAGATATGATTTATTCAAATGGCTGTAATCTTTGATCTTCATCAACAAGTACTTCAAATCCTTTTCACTTTTAGCAAACAAGTCTGAAAATAACACAGATAGTCTTTCTCCAATCCTAATGCAGTATTTCTCACATAGTTCAGCTTCTTGGATTACTTGCTGAGCATACAGCTTTAATCATGTTGAAAAGATACTGTCTTGATGCATGTCTTCGTGTTAAGGCCATTCCGTGACCTTTGTTCTGTGACTGTCTTTGGGCCTTGCACAGGTTCCATTGAGCATAATCCATTGGTTTGGAATTCCCATTATTTGAAAATTTGTTCACAATTTGCTTTGTTCCTCAAAGACAAATATTTTGCATGGTCAATAAAACACAGGTAAACAAACATATTTTTGATATTCTCTGCTTGAGGTAAACATTATCACATTATAATGATATTCCTACTTCCACATCTTCTAGAATTTCTGGCAGTTCTCTGTACTGCTGTAATCATTTTTGCATCATCTTTAGAAAAAGTTTACTTCTGTATGATATTAATGATAAAGTTCAACAGTTTTTATATTCTATTGAATGACTTCTTTCTAATGGGCACAAATATGGATCATGTGGCTGTCCTTTGAATTTCTTTATAGTACTCTTGTTGTAACATGTCAATTGACATTTTTGTCAATGTTTCAGGGAAGCTTGGATGTCTTCCTAAAAACCATTGGTTCTTGATCATATGCTACCTCCTGAAAGAGTTGAGAAGCTATGCACACATTTAAAGTCCAGTGACATCATATGTGAAGAAAGAAAAAATATAGATATACATATTAGAAAGAAAGACAAAAACTCCCATTATCAATTCTTGTGGATTTTTTCTCAGCAATCCAGAAAAACAAGTGGGGCAAGTTTATGGGCAAGTCCACAAAAGAAATAATATATCCAAAAAGTGAACCCAATAACTGAATAGACTTTGCACCTATGCATTAAATATAGATCTTTATTTTTTTTAAAGCGTTTATGTAATAATGTATTCTTCATTGAAAATAATGTTAGGCAATTCTCATTTAAAAAGGTGTTTTCCTTAATTACCTAAAATTTTAAAAGTATAATATATTTTAATAGATTTAACCTGTTTTAAGTTAAATACCAATAATTATGAAATGTAATAATTTGGACACAAGCTTAATATAAGTATTATACCCCAAGGAGAAAAGTATTATAGCCCAATGAAAACATGTATTTAGAAAGGAAATAGAATGATTCCATATGATTAAAATCTAATTGCAAGTATATCCCAAACTCTATTCTTACTACTAGTCACCTGCATTAATGTAATCAAGTTAAAAGAAGAAAAAGCCTTTTTTTTTTTGTCAATTCTGTTTTCAACACACCACCTGATTTTAATTCAAGCAAAACTAATCCTGATTAAGAATTGCAGCGTATTTTTAAATTTCCCAGAAGAGTCTAATGCTTTTAAATCTATAAATGAATTATATTATTGTAGGATATTAAATGTTGGGATTATTATTAAATTAGAAAGACGTTAAAATTACATTATTTATGACTAAACATATGAATCAACTCTCCAGTCAGCATTTTTAATGTTATATAAAACAAAGTGCTTTATATTTTCGACATCTTCTAAGGCGTGTCTGGTTCTATCAGCTATCCACGGTAATATGATTTTATACCGCTCTGTGATGCACAAGTACCCTCAAAGAAGTAGTTGTGTGGCCCATAGGAGAGCAGAACAAAATATAATGTTATGTGTTTCAGTGGATATTTTCAAGATCAAATAAATAGTTATATTATTTAACTATTTAACATAGTCACTCAACTGAGACTTTTAGAAGTATTGCTAAACACATGAATTTATGCATATAATGAATCAACTCTCTGTCAATGAATTAAAAATGGTTGTGGTGAGTCAAATATAAATAAGAATTCATTGTAAATAGCATTCATTGACTCTTGGCCAATAATAACACCATTATATGTTTCTAAAATACAAACATTAACCATGGAAAATCGTGGAACAAAATTAAACAATTAGAAAACATTTTCTTGTAGCTCCTGCCATGCACATGGATCGATAGGCAGAGTCAATGCCCCTGTTGTCGTGGAGTCATTGCTGATCTAAGCAAGCCGTTAGGAACGAGTGTAGCTTCCCATTAGGCTTTCAAGACTGCAGTCTTTTCCGAAGTAAACGGCGGCATCGTTTTTGGCCATAGAGAAGATGGCGGTGTCAAGCTGCTGATCTTCTGGTTCGCAGCTTAGCACTTAATCACTGCCCCCTGCTTGGTCCCTGGATAGATAAACACATTTTATGTATCCTTCGATGAATACGCAGCGAGAGCCCTGTTACAGGGCACGTTGAATACACACTGCAGTTATGCGGCTGTCATTCAAACTAACTTTTGGAAATTGATTACAATAGATGGCTTTAAGTTTTTTTTTAAATTTTGTCATATGAAGAAAAGCTTGTTCATCTTCATTGTCTTCTTAAAGATCAGAATTGGCCTAATAGCAGTGGGTTTTGTGTTTTTTGGGTGTTTTTCTTTAATCAATTTAGCATGGATAAGTGCTTAGTTGCATTATGTTGAAATTTAAAGATGAAGTCAAATAGCTGAAGAAACCTAGGGTATATAAATATACAGGTTAAGAAGAAATGATGCCCCATGATGCTTGCCTGCTCTGGGACGGGAGAGCATGAGGATAGACTAAGAGTCCCTGTCCTTTTCCTGCACAGTTTCTCAGGGATGGTGATGTGGTGACAAGGGTACTTTGGACTTTCATAACTCTTTTATTTAGAGACATTACTTTAAATTATAGCCCAGACACAAGAGCTGCATGTGTAATTAAGAGCTTTGTTTCTGTGTTTGTCCCAGAGTTCATAGTGAGATCTTCATTTCGTTCAAACAAGTCTATAAACACAAACATTTGCTTGTTTATACCAACGGGCAGTTACCTTGAAGTCAGTTGTTGTTGTTGTTTTAAGTGGCAACCCCATAGGTATCAATAATAGAACTAGGCTCCACAAGGTTTTCTAGGACAACTTTTCTGGAAGCAGAATGCCAGATCTTTCTTATTAGGGACCTTTGGATGAACTAGAACTTTGAACTTTCTGTCAACAGCCAACCCTGGTAATATTTGGCTAAGTTAAGTGTTTCTTTGGTTGTTTACAGAACTAACTGGCCAAAACATCAGTTTTAAAAATTTATTGAAAATGCAAGACATCTCAGGTAGACATTAGGTCACCAATTAATTAATCATATGATAGCTCATTGGATTCCAGCTCATGTTCTACTGATCTGTTAATGTGTACCTTTTGAGAAGTGGATACCAGCATGAGATGGGTTGTGCCTGAGTTTTGTTAGAGGAAATGCCAGTGAGAAAAATTGGAGTGGAGAGTGGCAGACACGGGTTATGACGTCAGCTGTTGATAGAGTCCATTGTAGAGAGGTACGGAAAGAAGACTGGGTAGAAGGGTCAGAGATGACGGTTTAGTTGTAGGCGTGACGGGCAAGACTGACCAGGAGTCTGTTTCCCTCTGTCATTTGCTCGTGGCAGTACTGAGGAAACATGAAGTTGACATAAAAGTTGTGCTGGATTTCAAAGTACAGCAACTCCGGTCATCAGAAAATTGAGTCTGCTAAGAAATCTATTTGCTTGAGTCCATTCTGTATGTTGCACATACAAGTATCAGAGGCTGCCCCTCAACTTCTTGCATGGGCCTTGCTCCTAAGACAAAAGTCAGAAGAGAGGGCTTAGCAGGATAAACTGTGTTCCATATGGCTGCTATTATTTTCTTTCTTCTTTTTTACTTTCTTCATTAGCTTTGCTTTTTAAGAACTTTTATATGCTTGTAATTCACAGATCATACAATTGAATCACATCAAGAAGAGTTGCACAATTGCACTTTATTTCTAGCCTCTCTTTTCACTGCTGCCCATTTGAAATCCCACTCCTCTGATAAATCTGAGTAGTTTATCTGGTAGTTGAACAAAACTGTAATCCCTGGTGTATTTGAATATTTCATTATCAATACTTCTAGGTTTGTAGTTGTTACATATGCTAATCCACAGTTATACCTCAGGAGAAAGGAGCCCCTAGAAATTAAAAAAGTGAAAATATAAACATTCCTCACCGTCCTCATTTTGCAAAAGAAACATCACTGTTTTTAACCAGTGACAATCATTTCTGCTAGCATTGTGACTCTGCTTCTCAGCTCTACGTTCATGGGTGTAAATTCACCGTGCCCTGGAAACCTCCATTAACATGTAGTACCATGGAATGCTTGCAGTGTCTCCTGACATAACAGTAACCCCTTTTTAGGTTCAGGATATTTAGCCTGAAGAAACTAGAATTGGAATATAATGTGAAGGAAATAGATCACCAAATAGTTCATGTGATCCTTTACAGTTTTTCTAACTTTCAGGTGTTTGATGACTCCATGTGACTATTTCTGAGCAATAGAACATTATGTGTCTCCTCCAAGCCCAACCCAGTATAAGACTTGCTTACAGAGAGGCCCTTACAGAGAGGCCCTCTGTTCTAGATGATTCAAATGAAAGGGGTAGGAGTCTCCTTCCTCAGGCCCTCGGATGACTGAGGACCCCAGGCTCCCACCAGAAGACTTTTGGTTGGTTAAGTAACTGACACGTTAGATTTAATATGTTACATTAAAATGTCACAATCATTGTATATATAAATATGTTTGAAACTCTATGCAGGTTTGCGCCCCCCCCCACCCCACCCCACCCCCGTGAATGTTTGAAAATCTTCTGTGGTCATTAGGGTTTGTGTCAATTTGACTGGCCCAGGATCCGCCATAGTTTGGCCATGAAGACCTAGTAATTTCCTATATGCGATGGAACACAATTTTATCAACTCCATAATGGAATCTGCCATGAGTAGCCAATCAGTTGTAAGATCAAGGCGGTTGTAAACTCTAAACTCTTACTTATGTCACATACCTGATGCAATCAAAAGGAAATTTACCTGGGGTGTGGCTTACTTCCTGTATGCATAGACATTGTAGAAAAGATTGAATACTCTTTGTCCGTGGGAGTGGACAGGACTTGCCTGTTTCTATAATTGCATGAGTCATTTTCTTCATAAAATCCTCTATTATTTATGTGCATGTGTATATGTGTGTGTATCAATGTGTATCAAAGTACACATACTTACATTCATACTGTGTATGTATTTGAAATTCTGTAAGAGTGATAATAATTTGAAAAGCCTTTAAATATTTTAAAGGCTTTCTTGGTGAATGCAGTCCTTCATCACTAAATCTGCACTCTTACTGAGGAATGGTTGTCTAGCTTTAATATTATTTAACATCTACATTTGATTAAGAGATGGCTATATGGGTTCAGTATCCTCACTTGTGGACGAATAAGCAACATTATAAGCAGAGAAAAGTCTAAAATTATCAAGGATTTCATTTTATTTTCCACTCACAATCAATGTTCATGGAAGCAGTTGTCAAACAAAGAACAGCAAAATGGCATTGCAGTGAGCAAATCTGCTAGCAAAGCTATCTTTGCAAAGATGTCACTTTGAAGACTAACGATGCACTTGACCACAGCCATGGTATTTTCAATCCCCTCACATGCCTACGAGAGCTAGACAGTGAATAAGAGAGACCAGAGAAAAACTGATGTCTTTCAATTATCAAAGGAGAGTGATGAGACAGTGGACTGAGAAGTGTGAACAGTTCTGTCTTAGAAGGAGTACAGCCAGATGGAGAGGATGGCAAGCATTGACCTCCTGTGCTTTAGATATTCTATCAGGCGAGACCAGTGTCTGGAAATGGACATCACGTTTGGTGAAGTACAGAGCAGTAAAAATAGATAGACAGACGCAGTGGCTGCAAGAATGGGCTTAAACAGAACAATTGTGAGGAGGGTGCGGGATTGTATGGAGTTTCATGCTGCTGTGCATGAGGCTGCTTTGAATCAGATCCAACTAAATGGGACTAAGATAACGCGATGTGTCACTAAGATGGACTTGATGGCACCCAAAAGCAAACATATGGGTACAAATTCAGGGAAGGTGTTGTAGTAGCGTTTGGACTTTCTGAAAGAAACGTTTAGGTCAAGCTCCTTCCATTATCAGCCATCTATTCTTGAGTATAATAAGTTGATTCTTCCCTCTTATCCATTGTTCGATTAATTGAGAGAGACCCTCTCTATAAATTGTCTTTGGAGACAGTGTTTTATTTTATGCTGCCATGATTTACAGTTCAAAAAGGCAGTTTATAATATTCTGTGATTATTTGTTTAAAAAGTTGCTACATTTCAGGGGCTGTTGTTCTTCTAATCCATACAGTAGAAGAAAATCAATTGTTGTAGAATCTTAAGAGTAATATATTTATGAACTCCTATGCTTTATAACAAACACTCTCATCTAGCATACAATGCAAACCATATTTATTGTTAAGGAGGCCTTCTTTACAAAAGCGGTTGAAATTGTAACCTTGTTTGTAAAGCATTTTTAACCTTCTAAAATAAACCATTCCATCAAGAAGTGAGCCAAGTACCTCTCGGTATCCCTGTGTCCTCTAGACCATACTGATTTTACTCAGAGTAAAATCCTTCTTAGCTCACATCAACCTATAAAATAATGAAATATGTGTGGTTCCTCGAAAATATGAAACTAAAATGATTCTTTACAATTTTGTTTGAAAAGAAAGCATTTCTGACCACTTCTAAAGGAACTCTCACAGCAAATCCAAAGTGAGCTTCAGATGTCGCATGAATTCCTTCCGCTCACTGATGCCAGCAGTCTGCAAGGCGGATGGCCTCTCCTCGTGATAACCCACAGTGCTCTAGAGCAGATGCAAGAGGAGCTCATCTGTGCAATATTGGGGAATGTGAAGACACCTTTCTTTTGATTCTAGACGTGTTTCCAAATAGAGAATAGAATACAATTCTTTATCAATTTACATTACAGATAAGGGTGTTTTATCATTATCTTGCTAAATATTCATCAGTAAGAGCTGTACAAATTTATTATAAGTGTCTTCTTCAGCCTTATTCTACTCTATAAAAAGTTGATTGTGTTTGTTGATTATTTAGTAGAATTTGTTTTATGGAACTCTGTATAGAATACGAGGAACTCTGCTGAGTTACTAAATGGTTTGCTAGCCACAGGGTAAGTGGTTTGAAACTGCTAGCCTCTCTGAGGGAAAAGAACGAAGCTTTCTGATCCTGTAAAGCAGCGGTTCTCAATCTGTGAGTCGTGACCCCTTTGAGGGTCGAATGACCCTTTCACAGGGGTCACCCGATTCATAGCAGTAGCAAAATTACAGTTACGAAGTAGCAGTGAAAATAATTTTATGGTTGAGGGGTCACCACAACATAGGGAACTGAATGAAAGAGCCACGGCAAGAGGAAGTTGGGAACCACTGTTGTAAAGTCTATGAAACTGAAAGGGCACTTCTGTCTGCCCTATGGACTGCTGTGAGTTGGAATTGACTCCACAGCAGTGGGCTTGGAGAGACTGAATACTTTCAGAAGGAAACAAATAAATTCTCGTATTCCATTAGGCTTTCTTTTTAAATAAAGATATAACATTGAAATATAAAACTCTGAAAAAAAAAAAAAAACAAAAAAAAAAAACTCTGTAAAGCATTACCAAACTACAATCAACAATGCAAAACTACTTGCATATATATTGCTAAATGAAAGAATCAAGTCTGAATAGCCTAATTCCTCTATGATGCATATCATATGACATTCTCAGAAGGTGAGAACTAATAAGATGGTAAGTAGATCAGTGGTTGCTGGGGTGGAGGGAGGTTCAAAAGAGAGCTGATACCTAGGGCACAAGTACAATGTAAATGTCTAGAAAATAATGATGGCAACACATGTACAAATATGCTTGATATAATTGATGTATGGATTGTGATAAGAGCTGTAAGAGCCCCCCCCCGACCCCCAACCAAAATGATCTTTAAAAAAAAGAGTTTCAAGATCACAGGAAGGAATGTAGAATGAGACAAAATCCACTGTTCCAGCATCTGTATTCGACAACCTCACTAACAAGGAGGAGGGGACTTCTGTTCACTAAATAATAGCAAGTGAGTGGTGTTTGTAAGATGAGGCAAAAGAAACTGCATCTAAACATTTTGCCAAATTCAGTGTTTTCCCAAAATGGGTGTTAGCACCCTCTGGGAGTTCTGGAATGTTCCAGGAGGGGAAAAAAGCAGATACATTTTATCCTGGATTTTGGGCTCTAGTACAAAAGTTTTAATTACCAGGAAGGCACCGAGTAATTTTGTTTTCTAACAAGAAACCAATAGGCAGAATATGTTTGGATATATATGAAGTCTAGTTGATAAATGTGTTTCGCTGAGCAATATGGGTAAATGATTTTCACAGGTAGTGGTATGGGACAAGTAAGCAAATGGATACTGATGATGAAAGCCACTGTTGGAGTGGAGCTAACATATAAGCAAAGGCAGGATACTAGCGGAGTTAGGCATAGCAGTAGAATTCATGTTTAGTATAATTTACACAGATAACAAGTGGTTAATTTTACATGTCAACCTGGCTAGTTGTTGATACCCAGTTCTTTGGTCAAACGCCAAAGTAGATGTTACTGAGACACCATCTCATAAATCTGTGTAACATTTACAACTCAAATTAAAAACAACAACAACAAACCCAATTCCATTAAGACAACTCCAACTCATAGCTGTTCTATATGGGGTTTCAGAGGTTGTCAATCTTTTAGGGAGCAAAGAAAGAATAAACAATTTATGCAACCAAATAAATGAAGCCATTTTACATTAATCAAGACTATGAAATATTCATTAGATTCTGGGGTTCTCTTGTATTCTTACTAAAGACACACAGGATAAAAAAAAAAACAACATGGGACACAACAGGTCAAAAAGAGTCATTTTCAAAACCAATATTAGCATTTATCAGCTCCCATTATTTGTGTCTCCAAACCTGCTAAAGGGATCCCACTGTGCTGCTAACATCAAGGTCAGCAGTTTGAAACTACCAGCTGCTCCTCAGAAGAAAACCCAGACTTTCTACTCCCTACACAGTTACCGTCTCTCAAATTCCCAGGGACAGTTCCACGCTACCTTAGAGGGTTGCTGTGAGTCTGCATAACAATGGCAGTGAAGAGAAGATTGCTAATATGGGTAGACTGCTTCCATTTTAAAATGAATTATTTTTTCTAGAACATTAAAGTCATATGAGCATGTAAGCAGAGACAGAAATATAAAATATGTCAAGACCACTTAAAATATATATCCTGTTTATTTGAATATTTGAAAATTATGTAATGAGTACTCCCTTAACAAATGACTAATAATCAGTAGAAATATTAAGTTAATATTTTAAGCACAAAGAAACCAAATCATTTAAAATGAGAGTATTCTTTTCTTTTCTTTTGCTATTCCACAAGTTTATGCCACTTCACTTCAAACAAAAATCCTATATAATGCAAGGGATTGAAATAAGTGGCTTAGAAAGCCAAACCAGAAGATATAAAAACGTACGTTAAACAAAGATGTTGGCCACCAAGCACTATGCCCATGATGGAGAGAAATGAGCCTTTGTTCCCGCCTTTGAAAGGCACTGGATGAATACAGACAAATGAAGCAAAACGTATAGAAATTAAGTTATGGACATCAAAATGATCGAGTTTTCAGGGAGTTTCCTTTTGAAATAAAAATCTTCCTTATCAACTAGGTCAAATGTAAGGATAATATTGCTGAGTTTTAGCAAATGATCTTTAAGCATTGGCTAAGTCAACTATTAAATTATAGTGTTTATGCCATTTTTTAAGGCAGGTGGCTTTTACTACTTTAAATTTGCAGTGTTATAATCATTCGATATTTGTATAAAGATCTCTACAGAAGTGAATTGAACTAAGATTGGATTGGTCCTTGGGTGTGCTGGTGAAAAATAGTCTATAAAGGACTTTTCTGATTTCAACATAAAATTGGAAAAGAATGCTGGGGATTTCTAGTGCTATTTTCTCTGGAGAGGCACCCAGGTTCCACTGCTGAGCACATCCGAGTTCTGAGCTGGGAGTGCTATCAGCCAAGGCCATGCTCAGGCAGAACACAAAATGTATGATCCCCAAACCTAAAATTCAATTCTATTACTGACATACTTATGAGGTCTGTCCTCAAAGAGTCTGAGTTCCCTCATTTGAAAAACAAGGACAGCAAGATTACTTTTAAAGTCGTTTAATAAGGATTCAAACAGATATCAACTGCTGTGACTCAGGATGGTGTAGCATCCATGTTAGCAATGTCCTCTAACAAAGCATTGGTTGAATAGAGTTTCTACATATAAAATTTGTGAAGCCTGGGACCCAGTCGCTAGAGGACCTACAAGTAGATCATTAGAAAAGAGAGATTACATTTTTGAATCAAAATGCTTATTGCCACTTTTTTTTTCCCCAAGAAATTTCCAGTTTGGGAGCAATTCTAAGATGAAAACCAATTACAATCCCCTCCCTCACCACCATGTTATAAAAAAAAATTTTGTAACACTGGGAATTGAACGAATATGTATCCATATTTAAAGCACTGCATTCAAGGACTCAGATAATTACTCTAGCACAAATGAAGCTCTTATTGAGAACATATTATATGCTTGCATTTTTCTGATGTGCTTCATAGTGTTGCTTTGCCTGGGAGCCAGCAATCAGCTTCTCACAGGCCCCTTAGATTCTCAGGTGATTGCCTTCGCCAAAAGTAAGCAATCTTTAAATTACG
>NW_022103920.1:26475973-26476959 GCF_000313985.2 Echinops telfairi
TGGGTTGGGATGCTTTCTTAATGTACAATTACCCTTTTATATAAAACTCTCTCATACACATATGTTTCTATGGATTTTTTTCTCTAGTCTACCCAGACTAACACAGGAAGCAATGTGCTATGGTACTAGAATCATGTTGGAGCCCAGAGAGGGGCATCTGATATATCAATGAAGTATATTAATATTTCTATAACAGGAACTCAGAATGCCAAGCTGTTTTGATTAACATCTAAGTTATCTGAAAAGATGAACGATGAGATTTGGGAAAATTTTATCTAAGTTATCTGAAAAGATGAACGATGAGATTTGGGAAAATTCAGTTCAATTATTCATATTCATATTATAGACAACAAGTACTAAGTCACTAGGTAGGGATCACAAATTTAAGGTTACACATTGTTCATTCAAGATGTCTCAATAGAGGAAATTAAATTTGTACCCTGTAAAATAGCTCACAGAGCATGGCAGAATTAAGAATTTAGTTTTTTTCTTATAGAGCAAATAATTCCAGATACTCATAAAATTCAGGATGAATATGTCTTTTCTGTTTTCAATGTACATGAGAGGTCAACTGTTAAGTTGTGTTATAATATATTCATGCCTATCTCCCAAATAAATTATGGAGGAACACTATACAATAAAACAAACACAAAATAGTATTTCACAGGCATTCAAAGTGCAGTGGCAATATTATCTGATAATATCAAGTATTGGTGAGCTAAGTAAGGATATAGCTCATAAAAATATAAAGTATCACAACCATTTTAGAAGATATATTAAAACTTAAAGATTCACATTTCAACTAAGTATGTACACTAAATATGTTTCAGCATCTATTATAACTTCTGTCAATTAGACCTGCCATGATGATGCCTGTGTTGCTGTGGTCCTGAAAGTTGTGCTATGAAGTTTAAAATACCAGCAGTCAACCATGGTGAGCAGGTTTCAGTGGATGCTAAGAAGAAGCACCCAGCAACCTCTTCTAA
>NW_022103920.1:26480514-26485485 GCF_000313985.2 Echinops telfairi
CATATCTCCTTCAAACTGCAGCTATTCTTTGAATATCTAATCTGTTGCTTCTCCATCTAGACTTTTTTCTGCCTCCTTAGTACGTTCGGCAGTGACTCACTAATCCAAAGGAAGAAAGGACATAAGGGAGGGAGGAAGACAGTAGTTGTGGTCCAGATTCCAACTCATGGAAGCCCCATAGGTTGCAGACCAGCACTGTGTGCATCGGTTTCCCGGCGGTGACATTTTGACATCAGATTCCTAGTCCGTCCTTCCGAGGCACATCTGACTCGATGTTCTTCGCCAACTTGCAACCTTTCAGGCTTTAGGACAGCAGTTGAGTTCTGAACCATTTGTGCCAGCTACCTTGCCACATATCATTAGTACTCTTACTTTTCAAATAAACAGCATATATCCCTTCCAATTTCTAGTGCACAGTGTCTTAAGTATTGAAATAATTGAAAGCAGTTGGATTTTATAATAGGAAAACTCTAGTAAATGTCAAAGTAAATTGGATTACAAAAAAAAAGAATGCTGGGAAATATCAGATCTGAAACCAATTATTTTGTAAAGTCTTTTTACTTTGTATAATTCAACTCAGTGCATCCTGCTACCTAATGCTGCCAAACAACACCATTCTACCTAGACAAGAACTGCTCTAACACACACACACATACACACATCCCTAGGAATAAGCTAAGCCCATTTTCCAAAGATAACCATTTCAGATAAGCATTGTGTGACTGTCCAGCGGTATAAGACTTGGAAAATGTGCTATATGGTTTGAAAAGATGAGAAAAAACCAGTAAGGAACTTGGGGAAAATAACTGATAAGACAGATGGCAGTTCATCAGGTTTTAAGTGAATCTGAAAATTGCATACCGACTTAGGTACAAACATGAATTTTTACAGGATTATGTTCTAAAATGAATAAACATTATTCTGTTAATTCCAAAAAATAAACCAAACTCACTGCCACTGAGTGAATTCCAACCCTTACCGGCCATCCAGGACAGGGCGGAGCTGCCCCTGTGGGTTTCTGAAACTGCAGCTCTGTAGGCGCGTCCATTTCTTCTTCTTTCTCCTGGGGAGCAGCCTAACACGTGACCACTGTCCCCCCAGGACTCCCTATTCCTTTAACTAGATTGATTAACTGTTTTTAATGCAAATGATGTGTAGATTTCCATCAATACTCCGTAAGTATTTATTTAGGGTAAAAGAAATACTGAGTATTATTTTTTTAATTGCTATCCAATTGTAACCAGACATTACATATATAAATGTTGCCGTCATGATTCGAAGGATATTAGTGTACATTACTGTAAGATAATTAATATATACATACTTATGATATTAAGATATACCATTCATTGTTATAATTCTTATAAAACTTCTTCACAAATTAATGTATTTTATTTTCTCAGCCTGTGTGAATTAATATCACCAACATATTAATCCTCACATTTATGTAAACATGTACATGTAAACAATGTATATAAGATGTAAATGGGTTAGGTTGTATGTCTGCTAGTGATATTATATTAGGTGCAGGTGTGACTAAATAATTGCCATTATGTAGACAGTACGGATGGCTGAAAGAGATGAGCGCAATGCTAAGTCAGCAAGGGGTGTATTGCGATGATGACATATTCACATGAACTTGACCGGCTTCTCCGTGGTCTGGCGGTTAAGATGGAATGATCACGGATGATGTGACTTCACACAATGTTATCAAACACATAAAGGGATTGGCATTGAGTGGTCAATTAGTGTTAATAAGATTAGGGTGGCATACAATACCCTTTTTCAGCCCAGATGCCATGGAAAGGAAGTTTCCTTAGGAGTAGGGCCTGCTTTCAATATAAGTGGATCCTATAGAAAAACTTGCTTTGTCTCTTTGCTGCTTCGGGGTCCTTCATCTGACTTATTGATCTCTGGGCTTTGAACTTGGGCCAACAACGTGCTATCTTTCCTGTTGATCTTGGGCGTGCTATCTTTCCTGTTGATCTTGGGCGTTGTCTGCAGCCTGCTGTTTGACCTGCTGACCTTGGATTTTTCTGCCTCTATAGTCAATTGTCTGTCATCTTCCTGCTGATGCCGAGCTCATCAGCCTGCAAGTCAGGAGAAACACCCAGTTTAGCATCTTACCATAGAGTTAGAACCTGCCTGGAATTGGTCTTGCCAGCTTCTATAACTGTATGAGCCATTTTCTAGATAGAAATTTCCATATATGTGTCCATATATCTCCCATAGATATAAGCATCACTAGATTGCTTCTCCAGTGAACCCAGCATGAGATAGGCTATGTCTGACCTCTGACTATAGAAAGTGGAAGGATAATCCAACCCCATCCCTGCCATCTATGGGGCAGAGGTCTGGCATGACTCTACTCCCCATTCTACTCTTTCCTATTCTGACATCAACAACGCTTCCATGATACTCCTCTACTGGGTTTGACAATAGCTTTACAGAACTCATAGGCCATACTCAGGATTTTGATGTGTATTAGGAAAGCTAGGCATCAAAAAGCTAATTATGAATGCAGCCTTTTTGTCTGTAGTGCCTCTTCTCATTCATCCAGCAGCCCATTCTGTCTCTGGCCCCCAGCCTCTCAGCAAGACAGTCCCTTGACCTCTACCTTGAGTGGGCAAGTATTATCAGGCTCCTTTAATGCTGATCAATGTCCAAAGGACATGTCACCCTGAAATTCAGCATTCTTCCCTAAGGCACACAGCTTACCCATTCTTTGAGCCTGGGATCCCTCTGATCCATCTCCTCATCTCGGTACTGTGACACCTGGTGCCTCTACTGCCTGCCACTGCCACTTAACTCAGGGGTCTCTGAGACAATCCAAGGATGATTCTTCGTTCTGGTTGGGTTTAGGATTCTCTTTTCTTGTTTCATAAATTTATACTGAGACAAGGCAAAACTGACCAATCCCTTCCTTATTTGTGTGCTCCCACCCAGTCATGTGGTAGGAGTTACAAAAACTATGATACAATAGCCATATCAGGTCATTTCATTTCTCCGTATAATCTGAGGGAGAAAGATGAGGTTGTCTCCACTATAGGAAACCAGAAGAAACAATCTTACTCTGTACTATAGAGTCACTTAAGTTTAGCATCAACTCAATAGTAGTGGTTTGTTGTTGGCTTCAGTTTCTGTGTTTCTCTGAGAAGCACTGGGAGGACTTCCCTAATAAATTAGCACCACTACAGTCAATGTACTGTGCTCCGTATGCTCTGCACTGTCTGCAGTGAACCACCACCCCACCCTGTGAAATTCTTACTAGTACATTGCAAAACCAAATAGTCAACTTTAGTATTATAGCAGTATGGAACTAGTTAAATGAGCAGAACCTGTTTATGAATGATGTGCTCCAATCATAGATCAGTATAAAAATTCCATTAGAATTGTCTGCAATCTGAGAACTTTCATAATTCATTAATATGACTAAAAATGAGAATCGCAATCTTGGTTCCTTTCAATTGAGATCTCCCTCATTTGTGGAATTCTACTCAGATAACTACAAGTAATAGCCAAGAAGATTCTTCATATGCAAATGAGTATGGGTTGTGTTTTGATATATAGACATGTATGAACATAGGAAGGGGTACCTGCCAAAAACACCAGATTTTTTTCCAAAGCTATATATATATATTTTTTAATAAGACAACCTTATCACCTTCAAAATACTCTCCATTACACTTAATACATTTATCAAATCTGTGATTCCATTCTTGGAAACATTTTTCAACCTCATTTGTTTGGATGGCTGAGAGCACCTCCTTTGCTTTTTCCTTCACCGCTTCTATGTCATCAACTTGCTGTCCTTTCATGTCCCCGTTCAATGAAGGGAACAAAAAGAAGCCCCATGGAGCCAGGACAGGTGAGTAAGGTGCATGGGCAAGAGAGACACACTGTCTTTTGATAAAAACTGGAGCACTCAGATGGCTGTGTGAACAGGTGCATTGTTGTGGTAGCAAAACCAGTCCTCTGACTGCCACAAAGCAGGCCTGTTTGGTCATGCAGTTATGAAATCTTTTCAGAA
Source organism: Echinops telfairi (assembly GCF_000313985.2). Classification (NCBI taxonomy): domain Eukaryota; kingdom Metazoa; phylum Chordata; class Mammalia; order Afrosoricida; family Tenrecidae; genus Echinops; species Echinops telfairi. The sequence goes on from NW_022103920.1 coordinate 26,484,545, forward strand.
ACTCTAAATAGAAAGCTTGATTAACAGTCTGACCTGATGGAATGAACTCTAAATGCACTACAAGTCTATATTTTAGTCTGTTTGGGAAGTTGACAGACGTTCAGTATGAGGTTTGTCACAATCGACATTTCACCTTTTTTCAATTGAGAAAACCACTCATGCAATTGAGTTTTTTCCTATAGTGCTGTCCTTTTAAACTGTGTTGATCATCGCAACAGTTTTTGCTGGTATTCTGCAGGAAACAAAATCTCATTGCCACATGCTATTCTCTGAAATTGGTCATCACAAAAAGTGAGGTTTGAGCAAAACTGCTTTTACAAAAAAATTAACTGGGACCAGAGAGAACCTTCCCAGGTGATGCCACTGGGTACACTAACTCAGAAAAAGGTGCTCAATGTTCGCTTAAGAGGCAAAAATGCATACTACTATGAAAGCTTCATTCTACCCAGCTCAATTCCATTGGGGGGGGGGTTACGTCCTCATAAAGATCAGACTTTTAATGATTACACAAAATATATGTATGTAGTATATATAATTTGAGGCACAGTGATTTATATACATGAAGGGGCCTCAAAATTGACGATAAAACCCTATTATCTGTGTATTTCTACACACAGACACAACCACACTGCCATTAAGTTGATGCTGATAGCCACCCTACAAGATGGAATAAAAGAGTGGATACTGACTCATAGTGACCACATAGGATAGGGTAGAACTCCCCTCCTGGCTTCTGTAACTCTGTAAAGACTGTAATTCTTTATAGAATCAGAAAGTATTGTCTCTATCCCTTGGAAAGGATAGACTACTGACCTTGTTCTTATGGTTATCAGCCTAACCTGTAACCACCACACCGCTGGGACCCCTCAAAGGGTGGGTGGTGTGTTTGAATTGCTGAAGTTGTGGTTAGTTTCTCAACAGTGAACCCATGGCCCTAGCAG
>NW_022103920.1:26485870-26515076 GCF_000313985.2 Echinops telfairi
AGTTATAAATTATCAAGGGCTCATGAGGGAGGGGCAGGGGGGGAGGGGGGAAATGAGGACCTAATGCCGAGGCCTTAAGTGGAAAGGAAATGTTTCGAGAATGATGAGGGCAGTGAATGCACAAATGTTCTTTACACAAGTGATGTATGTGTGGATTGTGATAAGAGTTGTGTGAGCCCCTAATAAAACGATTAGGAAAAAAAAGCTACTTGTGTTTGTCTTGTTTTGGTTTATCCTTTGGCTAGACTATAGCACTTTTTTTGAAAGATAGCTGCGTTATTTTGACCAAATATCTTTTGTTATAACAATATAACAAATATCATGTTTGTAAAATCAGGAAACAATATTTGTTTAAAAGAAGAGCAGAAAGTAAAGTCATTAAAATTTGGAAAAAATTCTGCAGGACAATTTTGATCCCAGTACTCCTATTTTAGCCAAATATAATAGATTGTATTTATGAATAATTGTCTAGATAATAAGAGTGAGTATTTTTAATTAATAATTCCCATGCTAATGTTGTATTTTTCACATTTCATGTATTTGAAGTCTAATACACAATGTGCAGTATTTTAGAGGTAAAATTTAACAAATGGAATGTTGTCTTAAGCTTTTCAAATACATGTCCCTTCCATTTTCTCCAAGGATAATAGCAATCCTGAAGTTTTTCAGTTCAGTAACTATAAGAATAAGAGAGCTCTAGAGAAACTTTGGTGGTGTAGTGATTTAAAGTTGGCCTTCTAACAAGGTCAGCATTCTTCCTATCAGCCAGCCACTCCAAGAGAAACAATGAACTTATGTCTCTAGTTAAATTTTGCAGTCAAGGAAACTCAAAGGTTAAGTTCTACTCTGTCCAATAAGGTCATTATGAGTCAGATCAACTTGTTGGCTGTGAGTTTGTATGGCTGGTTGGAGGTGGAGGAGTCAATGAACACTCTTACCCTAATACAGAACCAGAAGGAAAGATGTCAGTCTGAGAAATATTTGCTACTTTTAGAAACCAGCTAAGGATTTTCTATAAACTAAATAATAATAGCAAGAACAACAACCACCAGAGATTCAATCATTCTTTATCTTGTTATGAGCCATCTTTCATATAATGAAAGACTGGAGACACAAAAGCTAAGCACTCATGGCAGTGATGCAAACCCACCAGCCCTTCACATCTTGGTGGTCGGCTCCCATGGCACCGTCTGTGAAACCCTAAGAGCAGTTTTACTCTGCCAGAGAGGTGGATATGAGTCAGAATTGACTTCACAGCACATACAAAGAAAATTCATACAATGGCTTATATTGATTTTCTTTTATTCTCTTTCAACACAGAGAGATATGCTTTCCTTTTAAAAAGTGATTTCTTAACTTATCCTGGGCAACTTACTCTAATTCATCTATTATTTTGTTTGAGAAGACTGATCCTTAATTTAATATAAGTTTGTTTAGGACGATTATTAATTTTGAAAATTCCTAGACATGTTGGAAGATACAAAAATTGAATATGACATACACTTGATCTTGAGATAAGTAAGCTATTACGGGGAATAATAAGTATGCATATAAAGTTGTCAAAGAAGAGTAGAAAGTAAGTCATTACATTTTGGAAAATTCCACAGGATGATTTCAAATGAGTATATCCTTTATTGTAGTCAAATATAATAGACTTTACTTATGAAGAATAGCTTATTATTACCAATAAGTATTTTAAATTAATATTTCTAAGTCAGTTATATATTCCAGAAGAAAGAACAATTGTGTAAAGCAGAAGAAAGAACAGAATAAATAACAACATGTGAAGTTGTTGGCTTCCTATGTTGTTGATGATAGGTGGCATAAAGATGGTTCCTAAGAGCATCCTACGTACAACAGAATGAAACACCTTCCAGGCTTGTGTCATCATCACCATTGTACCTCAGCTTAGATGGTGTTGCTGCGTTAGTAGTGCATCATGTTGAGGACCCTGTGTTAGACAGGGTTCTCTAGAGAGATAAAACCAAATTCCTGATAATATAATATATTTATTTATAAAGATAATTAGATATATAACGAGAAATGAACTGTTAAATCATATACAGATGAATATACAATACAAGAAATAAACAGTTAAATTAGAAAGCACTATAAATGGCTTAGTGCAACTCACGTCCATGAGAGAAAGGTGAGAGACTAGCAGTCCTTCAAGTCTCTGTCTGATGCCAGATCTTCCTCTATTTGTAGAGAGAGCTAGGCTATGTCAGCACAGCAGCCAATCACAAGGCAGGTCACCAACAGCCAGTCCCAGCTCCAGAGAAGTCTTAAAGGGACTTCAACTTACAGCAACACAGTCCACAGGCTAGGCATCCCACAGGCAGTGTAGCCTTTAAATTGAGGCACAGAACAAGCAAGGCAGCCACACACTGGTCTGATGATCACAGAGCGAGAGACAAGAAAGGTAAGGCTCACCAAGCCATCCATCTGTCCGCCCCTCAGTCAGTCCCACCTGCATTTATCAGCCAGGCAGGCACAATAAACTATCTCAGACCCCCTCCTTTTTTTTTTTTTTTTGCTGCCCATCTACTTTACCAAGCATGATATCCTACTCCAGGGACCGGCCTTGCCTCACAATATGTCCAAATTACATGAAAAGACATCGCATTCGCCATCCATATCTCTAAGGATGCTCCTCTAAGGAGCATTCTGGCTGGATTTCTTCCAAGACAAATTTATTTGCTTTTTGGTGGTTCATGATACTTTCAGTATTCTTCACCCAGCACCGTCATCCAAATGCACTGGTTCCTCTTCAGTCTTCCTTATTTAATGTCCAACTTTCACATGCATATTAGGCAATTGAAAATACTATGGCTTTGATTGGGAACACCTTATTTCTTAAAGTAGTATCCTTGTTGTTCAATACTCCAAATAGATCTTGTGCAGCAGATTTGGCTAAGGTAACTTGCCTTTTTATCTCTTGACTGCTGCTTCCATGAGCATTGATTGTGGGTCCAAGCAAAACAAACTCCTTAACAACTTTATCCTTTTGATATTTATCATGATGTTTCCTATGGATCCAGTTGTGAGGTTTTTAATCTTCTTTATATTAACCTGTAATTCATACCCAATGCTGCATTATTTTATCTTCATCAGCAAGCGCTGCAAGTTCTCTGTGTATTCATCAAGCAAGACTATGTCACCTGAATATTGCAATCAGTTAATAAGCCTTCCTTTAATTCTGATGTCACATTCTTCTTCATTTGGTCAATCTTCTCTGATAATTTGCTCAGCATATAAATTGAATATATATGGTGAGAGGATACAACACTGAAGCACACCTTTCCTGATTTTAAACCAAGAATTAATCCTTTGTTCTGTATACATGACTGCCTCTTTTACAAATTCCTCATGGGAACAAGGAAGTGCTCTGCAATTCCCATTCGTCTTGAGGTTATCCATAGTCTATTATGATCCACACAGTCAAATGCCCTGGCATAGTCAATAAAACACGTGTAAACGTATTTCTGGTATTTTTTTGCTTTGAACCATGATCATTCCGACATGATATATCCCTTGTTCCATAGCCTCTTCTGATTCTGGTCCAAACCTCTGGCATGTCCCTGTCAGTGTACTGTAGTAAATGTTGTTGGGTGATCTTAAACAAAATTTTACTTGCATGTGATATAAATGATATCATTTTACAGTTTGAGCAGTTGCTGAAATGGGCCATTTCCTTGGAATGGGCACACATATTGATGGATCTCTGACAGTCAGTTGGCCAGGTTACTGTCTTCCAGATTTCCTGGCATAAACTAATTAGAATCTTCAGTGCTTCATCAGCTTTCTGAAACATTTCAACTGGTATTCCATCAATTCTTGGAGCCTTGTTTTTGGCTAATGATTTGGGGACAGCTGGAACTTCTTCCTTCATCACTATTGGTTCTCACTCATATGTCACCTCCAGAAATTGTTTGAAGTCCACTACTTCTTTTGGGTACAGTTACTGTGTATTCACTCTATCTTCTTTTGATGCTTCCTGAATTAGTCAGTATTTCCCCCATAGAATCTTTTTAAGATCGCAACTCAAAGGTTGAATTTTCCTTCTTTCAGTTTAAGATATGTTGATCTTGTTCCACCACTTTTCCCTCAGTTTGTTGAATTGTAGTGGCTTGTGTGTTGCTGTAATGATGGAAGTTATATCACATGCTGTAGTGTTTCAATGCTTGTAGTTTCAGTGCTTGTAGTGAACAGGTTTCCGTGGTGCTTCCAGGCTAAGAAGTCAAGGAAAAGGACAAGGCTCCCCACTGTGGACAGAAGTGCCACTTTCAACTGTATACAAAGCTTCAAAACAGGGTGAGATACTGAAAATCTAGTGAATGTAAGCTGAGCAATGTCAGAGAGCATGCACAAGGAAGGCTCCTCAGGTCAGAAGACATTCAAAATGTGACCGAGAAGGGGCTGAATTATTGGACTCCATGGCTGTGGTGTCTTTCAGAGAAAATAGATTGACAAGAGTTCTGATGCTGCAGTGACTAAAGAATTCATTTCTTCACGGAAAGATCTGCAATTCAGACACTCCCCCCCACCCCCTGCTGTAAGAAGTGCAGTCTGCTCCTTGAAAAGATTAGTTTTGGAGACTCTCGGGGGAAGTTCTATTCTGTTTGTAGGGTTTCTATGAGTCAGAGTTGACTGAAAGCCCTGAGTGACCAATAGGATCTATTTACATGAAAGAGGAAAGTGGACATTCCTTATGTGATTCAAGAACAGAACCACACTTGAATGTCTATGGAGGGCAGTGGACAGAGTGCAGCATGTCTGGAATAGTTATTGAATAGATAGTTTTAGGAAGAAGGCATGCAGTAAGGGGGGCATAAGCAGTCCCTGTTTGATCCCATAGTAAAGGAGGGATAATAGCAAAAGCTTAAATTGAGAAAGCTAGTGTTCTATAGTAATGCTTGTGGCATCGTTTTGTAGATTTGATTTCAAATAATTTCCAAGTAATTAAAATTGAACTCTAGCTTTCATTAACTTCTGGCTATGAGAACTACCCCTCAAAAAAAGAAATTAATTTCTTCTTCAATTATGGTTTCAGAGATAACTTTATTAGGTAGATTTACGTTAAATGAACAATGTGAAGATCTATGCCAATTAATCTAGTACACAATGTTATAACAAGTTGAAGATTAAAAATTATACAACAAGTACAATCCAACATTTTTCTTCAAGTGTAAAGAAAATGTGAAAGTATACACAAGTAAATGTTAGGAGACACAGGACAGGGGCAGAGTACAAGAGTTGTTTATTGCTTCCGATATGAAGCTTTCTTAAGGAGTACATTGTGAAGACCAAATCCAATATGTGTATAAATTCTGAACTGCTTTTGTATATTCTGCTTGTCTCCCTTGGACTAAGGCAATTTTTTATTGAGAAATTATTTTAAGAGAAAAATGATCCCATAGGACTATGAAACATATTATCTAGCTCTACACTGTTTACTTAAAAAAATAAACGATACTAATACCTCCTACCATCATGTTTTAATTAACTTACTAGTCATTATTTTGAGTGAGAGACTGTTAACCCAAACAGTTTTATAAATTTAGATATCAGCAGTGATGTTTTGACACTAACTGGATCCAATAGAAGTGTTTCTAATGAATTGATTCTCAAAGTTTTATGCGAAGAACAATATTTTCAAAATTATTTGATAATTTGTTACAAATGCAAATTCTAATCCTCAAACCAAAACCTACCAAAACTCACTTTCATTAAGTTAATTCTGAGTCATAGAGATGGTATGGTTTTTGAAACTGCAAATCTTTACCAGAGCAGAAAGCTTCATTTTTTGCCCTCAGAGTAGATGGTGGATTTGAACTGCTGACCTGGCAGTCAGCAGTCCAACATGTGACTCAATATTGTACCAGGGTTCCTTAAACTAGACATACTGGATCAGAGAGCTACAGAGTACATTTTAAAAGTCCCCCAGGTGATGCTGATGAAAACAAAGTTTGAGAACAGAGAATACTGTGATTTCTTTACAAGGCATGTTTCTTATTAAAATACAGTCTTGGTGTTTAATGCAATTTCATTTTATTTTTGAACCTTTATTATAATGTACTTATAATCTAACACGTTCTTTTGTCTTTGTCACTGCATTCTGTCTTCCACACAAGCAATTAATTCATAGCAACCTTAAATAGACATGACCAGATTTGTTTGGAAAAAAACATGAGTCCCAAATTAAGGGAAATAGGTACAGTATAAATTATGCTAAAATTTTGATGAATACATTTCTTACATGAAGAGTGTGTTATTTTATTTTCCAATAGAATCAGGATTTTATTTCATTTTTGTTTTAGGAAAAGACATGTGTTCCTTTTCTTCATTTAAAACATAAAAACAATTTGTTAAAAATTATAGATCTCATTTGAAGACTAAGGTACACTGACTGAAGCTTTGGTATTTTCAATGGTCTTATATGCAGGCAAAGACTGGCCAATGGGTAAAGAAAACTGAAAATAAGCTGATGTTTTTCAAGTATGGTCTTGGAGAGAATATTGATTATATCATGGCCTGGTAGAACATCTGTGTTGGAAAAAGTTCAGCCAAAACGTTCCTTAGACACACAGATGATGGAGATTGGACATCCCTTGGCAAAAGTAGAGATTAATAGAAAATGAAGACCCTTAATGAGAAAGATTGGTAGTGTGGCTGCTACAGTGGGCACAAAAAGCCAGGCCTGTGAAGATGGTGTAGGACCGACACTCTTTCCTTCGGCTGGACTTCGAGTCTCTGTAAGTCAGAACCACTTTAATGACATGTGGCCACACATAACTGACCCTAATGGCAGAGAGATTTTTGGTAGCAACAGCAACAATCACAAAGTCTTTGAGATTATATCTTTTTATTTGGTGTTTTGCTTTTTAAAAAATCAATTAAAAATATTCCTACAACTCTTTTACAATAATGAAATATCCAACTAATCAAATTATTACTAATAATTCTCTTCTTTTTCTTCCAGTTATATTGCATGTCTTAATAGGAATGCCTGTAAAACACTAGGTTCACTATATAATCTGCATTATATCAATGCCTTACTCTGTTTATACATTCTATATTCACTTCCAACTTCCAATTTATTGGAATTCATTTTAAGACTAAACAATATGTCAGTCTTATACTGACATTTGTGCAACACAGAGAGTAAATAATACTTTATTAATATTACAAAATATAAACAAAAGTGCCTTTTGTTATTTTTAAAGAGTTAACGCTAAATACAGAGGTGTATATTAAAAATCATAAAGTACCCTCACGTTTAAATTTAAAGATGAACTGCTATGACCATTGCTCTGCCTCTTAACCACATAGAGAGTGCTCTACTCAATAAAGATAATGGAACGGAATTTAAATGAGTTTAGCAAGAGTTCAGGCTATAAAGTCAATGTACAAAACCTAGTTGTGTTTCTGTGTATTAATTCTGAGCAACTGAAATTTGACATATCACTTTAATATTATTAAAAATTAAAAATAAACTTGAAATATCTAAGAATTATGTATATATATATATACCTAAATAAATGTGCTGCTTATCTATTGAATGTTCAATGTGTTTAAATTTAATTCTCACAAATGTTTTAGAGACGCAATGCAATAATAGGCAACATCTTTAGACATTAAGAAGCTGATTCTAAAATCCATATAAAAATTAAAGAACTTAAAGCCATTATAATATATATATTTTTTAAGATTAGAAATTTCAAGGCTGGTACTACCTTACTATAAAGCTACAGTTATCAAGACATGAAGTGTTAGCTAAAGGTTATAAACAAATCAATGAAAAGAAACAGAGAATACAGGAATCGAACCTGTATTTTATTATGATGAGCTCACTATCATCAAAGGGGAAAGGCTATTCAAGAAAGAAACAATGGTTTCTTTAATAAATGATGATGAAACAACTGGATATATATTTTTAGGAAACTAAAATGAGCCCTATTCTTAACTCACACCATATTCTGATATAAACTCAGAATGCACAGTAGATTTAAAAGTAAAACCTAAAATGGTAAATATTCTGTAAGCTAGAAATGAAAGTAGAAGAAAATCTTTAAGACTTTATAGTTCAGGTAAAATTTTGCTAGATATATCTCAAAATGCATGATTATATTTTTAGTTAGATTTTAATGAAACATTTACACATTTTCTCTTAGAAATATACTATAGAAATAACTGACATGGCAAGCAATAGTGTTTCCACCACATGTATTGGATAAAATATTTGTATCAAAATATGAAAAATTAACATTTTCAATGGAATCATAGGAAACTAGAAGGGTGAAAAATCTTTAAACCATAAACCTCATTAAAACATACTGTATACCCATGCATCAGTTAATGTGCATGAGACATTTTTTGAAATAGGACATTAAGTTACTTTGACACTATGCAAACATTTTATGATAAACAGGCAGTCCTTTGATTAAGAAAAATTAAAATTTTAATTAACTATTCATTTCAGTCATATTTGTATATGAATCAGAAGACTTAGCCACAATTCTTATCTAGCATCAGTTATTTAGATGCTTGCCACTGTAAATAGTACATAAAGTACATTTCTATCCTGAAATAACATTAAAGAAATCCTTCCCAATCTAGGAAAATAGCTTTCCTATACTAAACAGATATTGCCTGTTTCACAAATTGAAGGCTCACAGCAGTTCTGAGCCAACAAGGCCCATTGGTCCCACTTTCCAACAGCGTGTGCTCACTTCACGTCTCCTGGTCACATTTTGATAATTCTTGAAATATTTCAAACTTTCCCCGAATGCTATTGTACACTGAGTAGACTACAGTATAGGGTACACATGATCTTATGTGTCCTGAGAAACTGAAAATTTTGTGTGACTCACGGTATTGCAATATTCACTCTATTGCTGTAGTCTGAAGCTACACTGGAAATATCACCAAGGTATACCGGTGGCAATGACTATCCTGTGTTGAAGAGCACCGGAAGTAGCCCCCATTTGTCGCTGACAAGGACCCGGCTTTCTACTCCCGGGAACACACAGGGTGGCTGAGTCAGCAATGACTCGACAGTTTGATGTTACGTACCTCAAACTTTGTAATCTAATAGCCTTTACAGCATTGGGGCCATAAACATGTTTACGGTGGACACTGCCCAACGAATGTTACAGGGCACATGACTGTACAATATCCGATGAACAAATTTAAAATGCATTTAACTTCATTAATCGTAAGCAAAAGGCAAAATAATACCACAAATAGACATCACTATATAATCCACTTGAATGGCTAAAATCCAACATCTGACAATGACCATTGTTGGCAGAGACTAGGATTCTTACGCGTTATTTGTAGAAATTATGTATGTGTGGCATGGCCACTTTCCCCACCCATCTCTCCTATTGGTGTATTCCTTAAAGCCATAGTATAGTGGGTGCTTTTAGCTCCAATATTCAGTTTTCTACGAGTTTGGGCTAGTTATTTAGCTCTAGATAAATGGTTTGAGGGGCCTAGTGACACTGTTGGAATGCTCAGTAGAAGTTGCTGGTTCAAATCCACCAGCTGTGTCTAAAGCAAAAGATGAAGCTCTTCAGCTCCCTTATAGATTCTCAGCCTTGGAAATCTTTTATAAGCCACTAGAGGGCAGAATGGAGTCGATGGCAGTGCGTTCAGATGAGTTATAAAAATGGTTTACCAATCTGGAACACAGACATTAAAACCACCTCCTACTTGATCAGAGATTATGAGAAGAAAATAAAGTAATATATACAAAGTAATACAAAAGTATTAGATTTTAACTATATATAAACAATGAAAATGTACAAACTATTATTAAAATGCTTTGAGAGCACACACTACTTGCATTCCCCGCCTAAGTACTTGAGAAGTAGCATTTTGGAGAATTGATTTTCTCTACCAGCTCACTGAAGTAAGTCTCCAAAAATCTTTATTAACATTTTAGTACTCTTTGCATCTCTTTTACATTTTTATATAAAGCTAAAAGTAATAAAATTAAATCTCGCTAAACACACACACGATTGGTAGCTCCTAAATCTGTGTTTTGGAGATTTTGTGACTCAGAGTACACAGTGACTCAGGCAGTGGAACTTACCTGATTCAGAAGTTCAGAAAGGGACCACCCAGAAAAATACTCATAAGCCTGTTTTTAAAGCCAGAACAGTAATTACTGCAAAGCTTAGTACAATAAGCAAATCTAAAATCCAAGAGAACTTTAAATGTTATGCGCTGAAGAAATTAAACAAAGTTTTCAATAAAGCTTGAAGTTGCGTGTAAGCCTGTGTGATCTGAGTAGAACTGCCACATAGGGCCTTCTGGGCTGTCGTCTTCACAGAAAGGAGAGGGCAGTTGGCTTTCATAGGATTTATCGCCAACATTCCTATGGCTTTATAGCCCTGAAAGCCCTATGGAGAAATTCTACTCTGTCCTGTAGGGTCACTCAGAGTTTGAATTTACTCAGTGACAGTGGCTTCGGGGTTCAGCTAAAAGGGGGCAGATCAGAAGGTCTTTCTCGGCGTTCATGTTGGGCTGAACTACCAATCTTTAGGTTTCAATTGACTGTTGAGATATTTTATTGTGCCAGCCTGGCTGATAAATGCAGGTGGGATTGACTGAGGGGCGGAGAGATGGATGGCTTGGTGAGCCTTGCCTTTCTTGTCGCTCGCTCTGTGATCATTGGACCAGTGTGCGGCTGCCTTGCTTGTTCTGTGCCTCAATTTAAAGGCTACACTGCCTGTGGGATGCCTAGCCTGTGGACTGTGTTGCTGTAAGTTGAGGTCTCTTTACTTCTCTGGAGCTGGGGACTGGTGATTGGTGACCTGCCTTGTGATTGGCTGCTGTGCTGACATAGCCTAGCTCTCTCTACAAAGAGAGGAATATCTGGCATCAGAGAGAGACTTGAAGGACTTCTAGTCTCTCAACTTTCTCTCACGGATGTGAGTTGCACTAAGCCATTTATAGTGCTTTCTAATTTAACTGTTTATTTCTTGTATTGTATATTTATCTGTACATGATTTAACAGTTCATTTCTCGTTAAATATCTAATTATCTTTATAAATAAATATATTATCAGGAATTTGGTTTTATCTCTCTAGAGAACCCTGTCTAACACAACTGTCAATCACAGCGCCAATAGGGATCTTTACCAAATACGTAAATGTTTTTTGATTAAACAGGCAGACAATCTAGAGAGGTACTTTCGCATGCAGAACTGCACAGCATTTTAAGAGTAGGGGCAGCACAAGCCAATAGCAGTTGAGGACCATATCTCAGGTAACTCAGGCTGCTCTGAAAGAACCAAAGCATGGCATGCACCTGAGGATCCACGAATCCAATGATGGTAGATCCCAGGATGAGGATACCACCGAGGAGCTGATACCTTGCCTGAAGAAATGTAAGAGTGAAATGTGCTCTCCAGATTTTCATTGAGAAGATGAAACAATCGAGCAGTCGTGGATTACCCAGTCTACTTTGTGCCTACTTCTTAATCGATTATGAACAATTTCCCCTTTTTTCCCTTTCTTTAAAAAAAAAAAAAACAGTTTATTGTGAAGTGGGTCAAGATTTACAGAGCAGATCGATTTTCTATTCAACACATAGTTTATCTACATTTTCTTTCGTGACATGGGTTATAAACCCCACAAGGTAACAACCCTTTAATCTCACTTCCTGTGTCTCCTGTTTCCACTCCTCCATATGTTTTGTCACAGTTCAATTGTGAATACCTCTCCAGTGTTGTTCCCCATTTGGATCTGTCTGAGCATTCAGCTGCTAACCACGAGATTGGCGGTTCCCACCAGCTGTGTCGTGGGACAAGGATGAGGACCCGATGCAAGGTCTCCTTGAATGGGAAACCACCAACAGCAGTGGGTTTTTGAAATTGTTTGGTTGAAGATTCTGTTTCTAGGGAGGACTGGAATCTGTTCCTCTTGCAATCCCACAGCACCTTCTCAGAGAATGAAAGGCTTTTTTCCACATGACCTTTTCAGCAGAGTGATTTATGCATAATGCTGAACATTAATGATGAAATGGGGCTTTAAAATGATCTAAAACAGATTATAGGAAAAGGATAAAGCGGGGCAAAGTAGTGAAACTTTGCAACACCTTTGATCTCATCTGTGTTTTGGAAGGTAAAATGTTCAAAGCTGGCAAGAGAGCATTAACCTCTGAAAAGGATGCTGGAAGAGAGTCAGAGTAGCAACGGGTCCCCGAGTCCTTGTTGGCAGTGGCGAGGAGTCCGTTCCTAAGCTCTGATCCTGTGTGGTCAAGCAGAACTGCCTCAGGGTTTTTTTCTGGTCTATAATTGATCCTGGTTAAGACATTTGAGCACAACTTTCAGAAATGAAAATATAAATTTAAAAATGCAGATTAAGAAACATGAAAAATAATAAACTTTAGAAAAACAAACTAAAAAAGGGAAGAAGCATAATTTTTTGTTTTAAATTTATCAAGTGCCAAACCATGACCTGACCCAAAAGTTTTGATGATACAGTGGGGAATCTTTTGAAATGTAAATTACACCATGTGTTTTTGGAAAACACTTTAAAAATTGAAAGGCTTAAGTAGATTTTAAAGCTATTGTCCTAGGAATTTTGAAACAAGAAATCTAACATAGTGAAACAGAAACTTAGAAAGCATATGTACAAAGGCATTAATCATATTACTACTTAGTGAAGTAGTAATGATATTTTAATGTCTGACTAAAGGAAAACAATCATTTAAAATATAGATAAACTCACTTTAAACAGGAATCAACTATAATCTAAACTACTTACATACTCAGTGGGAATATATTCATTTCCATTAAGTTCTATTCTGATACCAAAAGCTCCTTCTGAAGCACTCTCTTTGCATGCTGGGTTCAGGAATTCATTCCAACAGCCACACAGCCTTCATAGACAAGGCTTACAGTATGAAGGGTTGTTATCACCACAAGTCAAGATCAGTAAACAGTAAGGATACAATCATGAGTTCACAGCAACACCTCTCCTCTGCCAGCAGCCAAGCTTAGCTCTCTTTCTCAGCCTCTCGGCTTCTCAGTGTGGTCCCTTGGCCTTTCCTCCTCCCACCAGGAAGCCTGCCTGTTCCCCTCCTTTACAGTCCCGGAATCTTGGATCAGCTCCTCTGTTCTGTCTCATGGTCCCCATGCCTCAGCCTGGGGTCTCTGGCCTCGGTCACTTCAGACAGAGGACTGAGACACTTTCTTCCAGGGGTCCTGGGATTTCTCTCTTTCTGATGTGGCTCTTATACACAAAAGAATGGCTTTTACGGAGGGGTAGTTTTTGTCCTTTAGCCAACCATACCCACCATGGAAAATGAAGGATAGTGTGTTAAATCACTCCCTCTATTAAAGTGGAATCTAAAGATAACACCACCACCCTCGACTAAAGTCAGGAACTAATCCCACCTTAATCCTGTCCATTAGTGTGGTAAAAAATTTTCTCCAAAATGGGATTATAGACACAGACATAAAGGTCAGGATTATAACACATCACATAAAGAATTATGACTAACTGCTGTTATTAAACGCCATTCAATCTGTTCCAACTCCCAGTGATTCTTTCAGCAAGCAAGGAAGCATTTTGGCTACAAGGGCCATATTAATTGACTATAGTATGTCCTTATTATATTCTTGCACTGTCCTTAAACTTCATGCAAATGGACTATATGAAGAATATGCCGTCATGATTGTTGGACGACTTATTAACAATCTGTGATATGCAAACATTGCTGACGATGAAGGACTTGAAGTACTTGCTGATGAAGATCAAGGGTTGTATATAGCCTTCAGTATGGATTACAACTCGGTCTAAAGAACACCCAAATCCTCAAAATTGGACCAATAGATAAAAATATCAGGATCAATAGAGAAAAGGTTGAAGTTGTAAACTCTTCCATCTTGCCTGGACCTATAATCAATGCTCATGGAAGCAGAAGTCAAGAAATTAAATGATATGTTGCACTGGGTAAACATGCTGCAGAAGACCTCTTTTAACATGTTCAAGGGCAATGATGCTACTTTGAGAACGTAGGTGTGCCCGATCCAAACCATGGTATTTTCAATGGTCTGATAAACACACGGACGATTGACATTGAATAAGGAGGATCAAAGAAGAATGGATACATTTGAATTCTGGTGCTTGGAGAGTAATATTAAAAGTACCACGGATGGCTAGAAGAATAAACATGGCTGTCTAAACGTGTGATCTTCAGATGTGAAGTAAGGACAAACTTAGTTTCAGGTCATTTGGATGTGTTATTGGAAGAGGCCAGGCCCTGTGAAAAGCTATCATGCTTGGGGAAGTAGAAAGGCAGCAAAAAGAGGAAGCCCCTCAATGGAATCGAGTGACACCGAGGCTGCACCCATGGCCTCAGAGGTCACAACGTGAAGGTGTTTCAGGACCAGGCAGGGCTTCCTTCTGTTGTCCACACGGTTGTTGGGAGCTGGAACTGCCTTGCAGGCACCTAATAAGAACAACTCCATACACAACAAACTGGGAGCTATTTTAGGAAATACATCTTACTGGCTCCTTCATTAATTAATGGGGCCAATCCAATATTTGACACACATTCCTTTATATTTGTATGGGAATTTGATTGTATATTTTAGAAAATACATTTAGGGAGGCTTGGCAGCACAGTATAGACTGAAATTCAGTGAACCTGTGAGGAGGTCTGCCGTTCAATAGTTCTGAAAGGTTTCCACGTGTTAGCAATGCTGCTGTCGCCCATAAATCATCCTTAAGCAAAAAGTAGAAGATGCGTTCCTCACTCTCCACAAGCCTCTAACCTTTCCACAACCCATGAGAATTGTAAAGGCCTTGGCAATGTTTTTCAGAGCTAGTTTAGTAAGCACTCAGACTGCATTGCCTTACCTTCAAGGGAAGGTCAGGTCTTCCAGATGAAACCCATTGTTATTATAGTGCAGCCCTGGTACAGGGGCGAGTATAAAGTATGGGAAAAGGGACCTGTTCTCTAATCACTTGATAGTTCATTAGACATGTCTTCTATGGCTCTCAGTATCACAAGTGTTTCTTTGATAGTACTGCTTTTAATTCTTAATAAACCCAGCTCCCTATTTTGATCCATAACTCTAGTGTTCCAAAATTATTTCCTAGAGAATGTAACCCTCTTTCTCTCTCTCGCACTCTCACTCCCTAAGGTGAGACAGGACATTTGAGATGGATGCACTGAACCGAAGAGGGGATGGTTTCTGTATTGAGTTTTGGCAGAATCCTACTTCCTGGAGAATAAGCATTTGTTATGGAGAAGCTTCTTGGTGTGATTTAGAAATGGTTATTCTTCCTGACAAACATAATCCCGTCAGGTACCACCAATGCACCTTAGGTAGCAATGAGTCTAGGGTTAACTCCAGACTAGTTAACAACAAAATGTGCATAAAAACCTTAATTCTTAAGTAGCATAATAAGCCTCTCATATGTTCAGTCTTCAGCATCCGGGACCAAATAGTAGATTAATGTTAAGTTGCCTATTTGCCTAACATAAAAGCCTTTGAACACCCAAGGTCAAATGTTCTGTTTTCATTTTCATCTTTGCGTGTCCCATGTTATGCATTTGGTAGCACAGTGATGACATCCGCCAGCAGGGCCACTGGAGAAAGATGGGGCAGCCTGTTCTGTCAAGATTTACAGACTTGGAACCCAAATGGGGTAGTGCTACTTTGTCATATAGCAGTTGACTTAATGGCAATTGGTTTAGCATAATGCCTGATACAGAGCTTATGCTTAATAAATATTTATTTGAGCTATCTTTATAAATAACCATCCAATTTCCTGGTGATCAAATACATATATAAATCTACATAATACTATGCAATGAAACATGAGTTAAATACAAAAGCTAAAATAGATATTGTTTAAGGTGCTAAATATTAAATCATTGAAAGAGTTCATTTCATACCTGACTTGATTTGAAAGTTCAACATTTGTCCTGGGGAAATAAGTCCCTATGTACTGCAGCTTTCAAAATTATAGAATAGTGGGTGAAATCAATATTTCCAAGAACTTTACTTAATTACAAATCTGACTTATTTTGAATTTAATCTACAATGGCATAGTTACAATTTAATTTTTTTAAATGATATGTTTGGCATTCTGGTATGTGAATATTTCTATTTTGAAAAATTAAATAAAGTCATTCAATAAAAGCATATATAATGCCAGTGAAGTAAACTACTTCATATTTATAAACAAGATCTAGAAAAATATAATCTCAAGTACAAGGCATATTATAAAAGACTATATTGTGGACCAATGCTTAATTCATGCATGATTATATACTAACCATTAAAGCAAACTTTGGCTAATAGATTTGTTATCTAGGCTATAAAATAAAGTATTAGACTGCCATGTCCTGAAAAGTATAATGTTCTAGAGAAGGAGGTAGAATTTTGCATGGGTTCCTCATATATTAACTAATTCTTACTTATCAAACCAATAAAGGAGAAGAAAAAGATAAACCAATATACTTCTTCTTTGAGGGTGAGAATGATTATTTTTAATATAGAGTAACTAAATATTAGATGAAATAATTCATTCACATGGCATTATTTTTTTACCCTTTGGGACCTTGTATCAATTGGTACCATTAATGATTTTATTTTTGATATTAAGCACATGCCTTGAGTTTAGGCTTTCTGCCTAAAGCCAATGCACACTTTGTAGGATATTTTTCAAATTTGTTTTAACCTCATATAATTATAAAAAATTAAATATGGTTGGGCATAAAAGGTATGAATTAGCTTTTCAGTGTTTGTCAGTTAATTGGGAGTGATTTCCTATCCAACCAGATCATTCTGAAACGTGACATTTCTCTTTAAAGGCAAGCGTTTGGATTTGTATGGGTGTTCTTGTTAGGTGTTAGGTGCCGTGGAGCCTCCCTTGTATCACAGAATGAAACACTTGAGTCCTACTCCCTCCTCACAAGTGCTTTACTGTTTCCATCCATTGTTGCACCATGGTGTCAACCCTGCTAATGGAGGGACCCCCTTCTGACGCTGCCCCTGTACTTCAACAAACAGGATGTCTTTCTCTAGGGACTGGCCTCTCTCCTGATTCTGTGTCCAAAGCACTGGAGAGAAAGTCTCCCCTCCTTGCTTCTAAGGGCTGTACTTCTTCAAGAATTTGTTTGTGCTTTGGGCTGCCTAATGTCCTTTTTGTACTCTTCCCTAGCTCCGTAACTCAAATGCATCGAACTTTCTTTGGCCTTCCTTATTAAATATCCAGCTTTTACATGCAGATGAGGCCGTTGAAATTACTATCACTTGAGTCAGGGGTACCTTAGGCTTTAGAATATATTTTTTTTTTGGAGGGAGTCATTTTTAAACCATGTGTATGCCTGTGTTTAATATTTAACCAATTTTCAGTGATTCTTTAATGATATGTTACTTTACAGTATATTTTATCTTTGCTATTTTATGTTAAATTTCTGGCTAGCTTCCATCATTAAAAAATAAATAATCCCCCACTAAGACGCCATAAAATGTCACTATAAAACTTAGTTCTGAGGTTTCATTGTCATTTAGTTTTGATATTCTGGGCACTGTTTATTTTATTCTCATTCTACTTCTCTTTCATCTTATGTAGACTGTTACAAAACTACTGTCTTTAAGTTATGAAAAAGATCATTGATAATATTTATTGGCCAACTATTATGATTTAGTAGTTGACACTGTGGAAATATGCAAAGACATCATGTAGGCCATTCCTGTTGATCCACCAAATAGCCATAAAATATTAAAAGTTTGCTGCTATCATGGTTTATTCAATATTTTCATGCTTCTGTATTGAAAAGTTATGGCAATTAATGTTAAGCAAGAGAAGATGGGGCTTAATCTTTTTCATTGAAATATTTTTTTTAATTTTCAAGTTTCTTCTGGGTTCATTTATATATGATGTACAGTGTGCAACAGAAAATTCCGTGAGCTTTGCTAGCACTGCAAGACATGCAACAACCCACACACTCAGAAGAGAAGACACCATCATGCCTCCCACCCTGCCTGAGCCACCGTGCCCTTTGTATTTTCGTATAAATAGAATCAGGGAATGCGTACTCTTTGTCTCTAGATATTTTTATCAGACATAATTAATGATTTTGACATCCAGCCATGTGCTTGTGTTTACCATAAGTTTGTTGTTTATTTATCTCATGAACGCCTTCACTGCTGATGGATATTTGCATTGATTTCAGTTTTTGATGATTCAAATGAAAGGTTCTATGAGCAGTTGTAGATATTATTGGGGATATATGTTTTCATTTTCTTTTAGATCAATATCCAGGAATACAAAGAATCAATCATAAAGTATGTATATATAACCATCTTTAGATATAACGACAGTCTTTATTCTATGTAAACTCTACTAATAGCTATATGAATACAGAGACCTTTTCTCATTATTCTATCCTATTATTTAGTATGTCCTTTCCATTGAAGGTTTATAATAAGTGTGTTTAATAAAATAATTTATTGCATGGGTAAAAGCATTTCAGAACGCACATTTTTGCTGAAATTTGTTATCACGAGTGTTTCTTTTTACTCTATCTGATGCTTTATTCATCACCATTTTGAAATATTTTAAAGACAATTTAGTATTGTTTTCAAAGAAGTGAATGCTATAGAGAGGGTAATTTTTTCCAGTGCAGAAAAATTAAATTGTAATATGTAACTGGATCTAAAAACCAACAAAGCCAGCAGAGCCATGCTAAAAATAAAACAGATTCTTGTGAAATATTTTGAAGGCTAACTTTCAAATGACTAGGATACAGCTTATTTTATAAGTGAGATAAACATTAAAGCAAACAAACTGTTTTTCCATGATGTAAATTGTCATTAAAACTTCACTGCTAATTTCTTTAATACTGCCTGCTGTGAAGGTCAAGATTGCACGATGACCAGCAGGAGACAGAGACAAAAAGATAATAATCAATCTACCTAGAATGAGATAAAATGTGATTTCATGAATCTAAACCTTCAAAAAGGGTAATGCACTTATGAAAAGTTCGATGAGAAACAACTAAGTCAGATATCTCAGTAATATTTATAGATATAGGCCTTGGATTAGGCATGCCAAATAATACATGAAAAAAAAACACCTTGATAAATAGATTGGTAAAGGGGATGAGAGAGAGGTATAGAAGCAGGCATGCTTATAAGATGGCATACTGCTGCTAAAAGTACAAATGAAAGTAATATTTCTGGAAGAAAATAGGACAGTATACATGAGAAGCATAAAAATGTATATACCCAATAATTACACTTCTAGGAACTGACCAAATGTATTAACCAAAGATGTTGCAATCACATATATGTTTCTGGATAAACCATTTTGTATCATCATTTCTTTTTACTTTTGGGTGGAAAATGGTGCTTGCTTAACACAGGGTTGCCATGAAATCTGAATTAGCAAAAATCACAATACCTTCAATGTGCAATAAAACGGAGTCAATAAAGCTAAATTATTTCTATATTTTCTTATTGTTAGAGGGGATTTTTCTGTGCCCGCACATCTTTACCCAATAAAAGACAATAAAAGACTCCATTACCCCTGGCAAACCCTCAGAAACCATTCATTGTAGGATTTATCAAAGGTCCTCCCACACCAGGCCCAGATGGTTTGTTAATTGGAAGATGGGTCTCTGGGGAATAATTATACTTTCATGTCTACAAACACAGCACCTGGGAATTCTGTGGCATTTAGGTTAATATTCCTTCTCAAGACAGAATATGGCTTGGCACAGGAGGAAGTGGCGACTTCCTATTCCCATAAAGAAAGAGTACTAGTCTCAGGAACCTGTAGAGACAGTAAGTTCTATCTCCCCTGTCATACAGTTGCTGTGATTCAGAATTGACGCCGTGCTAGTGAGTTTGGTTTTTTGTTTTGGTCACCAAAACAAATCTTTAAAGAATTAAAAATAAAAGAATTAAAAGGCTCTGTAATTTGGAGGAACATAAAAAAAAAAGGAGTATTAGAGAAAATGACTCATTTGATGCACACAAATACTGAAATATTATAGAAAAATGTTTTAAAAGAAAATATATTTTAAATTATTTGTGTGAGGCTGGAGATCCCCTGGCAGAGGGGTCTCGGGGAGGAGACGAGCCAGTCATGGTGCAATGTACCAACGATGAAAAATACTTTCCTCTGGTTCCTAAATGCTTCCTTCCCCCCTTTTCCCCCCACTATCATGATCCCAATTCTACCTTGCAAGTCTGGCTAGATCAGAGGATGTACACTGGTACAGATGGGAACTGGAAATACAGGGAACCCAGGGCGGATGATCCCTTCAGGACCAGTGGTGTGAGTGGCGATACTGGGAGGGTAGAGGGAGAGTGGGTAGGAAAGAGGGAACCGATCACAAGGAACTATATGTGACCTCCTCCCTGGGGGATGGACAACAGAAAAGTGGGTGAAGGGAGACATCGGACAGGGCAAGATATGACAAAATAACAATTTATAAATTATCAAGGGCTCATGAGGGAGGGGAGAGCGGGGAGGGAGAGGAAAAACGAGGGGCTGATGCCAGGGGCTTAAGTGGAGAAGAAAAGTTTTGAGAAGGATGAGGGCAATGAAAGTACAAATGCGCTTTACACAATTGATGTATGTATGGGTTGTGGTAAGAGTTGTATGAGCCCCTAATAAAATGATTAAAAAAATTATTTGTGTGAGGTTCGAAAAATTAATAGAAGACTGATGTAAGGTTAGAAAATTTAATAGAATATTTAACTAATCTCATGTCCTGAAAGAAGCCTTGTTTAGTAAAGGAATTAATCATTGATAGGATATGTATAGGGATTTAATATAAAACAAAAATGAGTCAAATAAATGAGGACTTTTTTAAAAATTAAATTACATAGGGGAACGCAAGGGATTATTTGAAGCTACCTTCCCAAAACTGGTATGCTCCAGGCAAATTTAAGCATAAGTGTAAACAAACTTTAAAAGAATATAGATTAATATATGATTAAGGGAAAAGTTTTTATTATAGCTAAGTGCTGGAAACCAAGAAAGGTAGAGTCAGTGTTCTTAATAGTCTGAGGTGCGACCATTAAAAATCTAATCTTGCTGGAAATGCTAACATTTTCATAAACTAAAACATGTCAAGGGTTTAGGTTGAAGCTAACAACCCTAAGCCTTCACTGAGAAAATGTCTGTTTCCTTGAAGAAGATTTAGGGAAGTGAGAGAAACGTATTGGACTTACTTAAGCAAAAAGATGACTTCCCTCCCAAGGTTAAAGTCATTCTACTCTTTAGCGTAGGAGTTGAGAACTGGGTTGAACATCAATCACATTTCATTTTGTCTGTTAGAACCTTTCTGCTGAGATGAACTATAAAAATAAACACAAATGGGATTTATGATAGTTTTTTGGAAGTGCCTGGGGCCACCTTTCAGGATCAATGAATTTTTTCTGACTTTAATGCTTAAGATGACTCTTTTATATACCTTAGAGTAAATTGTTTGTGTAATGCGATTCTTTTGGAACACACAATAAGTTGAATTTCTTCATCAAAACAAAGTGTTTATTATTAGAATCAAGTTAAAATTATTGATTCTTCTCCACAAAGGCATTATAAATCCTGTGATAGTCCTGAATTGTGTATGTCACAGAAGATTTCCTGCTGGAAGTATCATATATCTATTTCTCCATTGGGGTTTAATTTCTGGAAATAATCATTTCGGTGTCAGGAAGCAATGATAGAGGCTACACATCTACAGCAATGGTAAATGGTACACATTTAGTTCTCAAAGGAGGAAAACAAAATACAAGTGCCACAATCCATTTACCCATTTTTATTTCTAGGTTCAAAGATCAAATTTCTAAGTTCAAGGATCTCATGTAAAGTATAAAACAAACTTAAATAAACAAAAGCAACTCGCTTTTTAAAAAAAGAGAAACTCTAAAAAATATTAAGCTAAAGTGATATATCTCTGTGTGTATATATTTATATTCATACTATAATTAGAATAAACCAATGAAGTCTTATTCATATATCTATATATATAAATAAATAAATAAATAAATATAATCATATATATAACACCAATACATATATTATAACCCATACATACTTTCCTATTAGTGTAAAAGTCAAAAACAGTTCTAAATATTACCTACAATTTTGGTGTTATGGGGATTTGATACTATGACATGTTACTAAATCATTGCTGATGTGATATAAATATTACCTCTTTATTTTATTCACTTATATTAGAGAAAATATTTAATAATATTCATTGTAGTTTTAAAAATAATAAAAATCCCATAGTTCTGTTGAGAATAAAATGTAATAATTATCTCTTTAATTCAATTGGAATTCATTTTAGACAACTTTGTCCCCAGGTGTTGCATGAATTCTATGGATTTAAATCTCCAAAATAATTTATTTATAATTCAAAAGGCAGTATTTACCCAAGAACAAATTTCATAGGGTTAGGAAAGTAAAACTGGAAATGGAAACCTCATGGAGGGAATGTGAGAGATATATGCACTTTAACAAGAATTTTATAGAAGCTTATTTATAAAGTCCCTAACTGGAAACCAGTCAAATTCAATAGCACATGGATAAACTGATTGTGGCATATCCATAAAACTGTACCACAGAACATTAAAAAGTAAATGTAACACAAATGGACACATATATAGCACAATATTTATAAATCTCATAAACATTGTGAAACATACAACTTTCCTCTAGTTCCTTAATTCCAAGCCCCCCCACACTATCATGATCCCAATTCTACCTTACAAATCTGGCTAGACCAGAGATGTACACTGATACAGATAGGAACTGGAAACACAGGGAATCCAGAGCAGATGATCCCTCAGGACCAGTGGTGAGAGTAGCAATACCAGGAGGGTGAAGGGAGGGTGTGGTGGAAAAGGGGAACCGATCACAAGGATCTACATATAACTTCCTCCTTGGGGGATGGACAACAGAAAAATGGGTGAAGGGAGATGTCAGACAGTGTAAGATATGACAAAATAATAATTTATAAATTATCAAGGGTTCATGGGGGAGCAGGAAGGGAGGGGGGAAAATGAGGACCTGTTGCCAGAGGCCGAAGTGAGGAACAAATGTTTTGAGAATGATGAGGACAATGAATGTACAAATGTGCTTTACACAGTAGATGTATGTATGGATTATAAGAATTGTATGAGCCCCTAAGAAAATGATTTTTTAAAATTTGTATTTAGTAACTAGTCACTGTATGACTTCATTTACGTAAAACTCTAGAAGAAGAAAAAATTATACACAATGATTAATACATAGTGATCACTGGGGACTTGGAAGTGGACTTACAGGAAGGCATAAAGAAAATTTTGGACATTATGGAAATGTTCAGTATCTTGAACACAGAGATTTCATAGTTGATTATGTTTGCCATACAAAGATAGGATTCATCAGAAGTATAAAAGATGCGCTTAGTGAGAGAGATCAAATGATAGAGTTTTATAATACCAACACATATCGTATATAAGCCGAGTTTTATGGCACATTTTTTATGCAGTTTTTGTGGTAAAATTAGGTGCCTCGGCTGATATTCAGGTCGGCTTATACTCGGCTTATGGTATTCATTGCAAATGCCTTTTTCCAACAATATCGTCAGCGACTATACAATGGGCCTCACCAGCTGGAATACACAGGAACTAAATTAGCTTCCTTTTGGGGAGGAGATGTTGTAGAAATTCAGTGTCATCGACCAGAGAAGGGCCGGGGACTTGCTTTTGTAACAATCAATTGCTTATATGCCAAGTCCAAGTTAGTTGAAGCTGAAAAAAAAAACCTAAATAAAGCAAATTCATAGGAGCTAAATTACCACCTTAAGCATATCCCACCTGATTGTGGAGATCTTGTCAAAAACAAACACATTAAGCAGTGATGACTGGAGACCAGGATGCAAGCAGTTGCCTAAATCAAAATCCTTGTCACATACAATGTGTGACTCTAAGAAAGTGGGACGTTATCAAAAATAAAATAAGGAAAATATATTCCTTATATTGTTTTTGATAACGTCCCACTTTCTTAGAGTCACACATTGTATGTGACAAGTATTAATAGATGTTTATAATTCTTTCTTATTTGGCATCCTACAAAGTACACCTAACTCAAATCATAGTATTTTTAATTGCATCAAATGAGTGTTGAAGCTGGACCGTGCATAAGAAAAAGCGGAAGATGAATTGATGCCGCTTGGTTGCAGTGTTGGTGAAGAGTATTAAATATAATGAGCAGTCAAAGCAAGCACAGCTACTTTGGAGGAAGTGCTGCCAGAATGCCCTTTGGAAAGCAGAGGAGACTTGTGTCAGTTGCTTCAGGTAGGTTGTCAGGAGGGACCAGTCCCTGGAGAGGAGCATTAGGCTTGGAGATGGAGAAGGTTAGCTGCAACAGTGTACTCGGGGAAAAAGCCCGTGATCGTGAGGGTTGTGAGCGGCTCCCCTGTACTCTCTTATTCCGTGACAAATGGGGTCGTTATAACTTGGAATCAACTCTATGGCACCAAATGCCACCTTCACTTAAAAAAAATGTGGGGACAAACATCCACATAATAGTTGCCAATTTCAAAATAGAGTTTAACACTTTTCATAAATAATCATTTAAACAGTATAGGCTGTTGAGTGGCATTTGTGTGAGTGTGCATGTGGGAGTGCGGTCACTGAAGAACTATGAAATATTTGGAAAAGTTTTATCTATTTAGGATCTTACCATGTACTTTAGTCTATCCTAATTACTTTGAAATTGCTGTATGTTTGAGCATCTGTGAGTGAATCAATTATTCTAACAAAATATAAAATTAATGGCACCTCAAATATACCTCACAACTATAGGCAATTCATGATATATATATAAAAAGCACCATAAAAGGAACTGTGATAAATGACTCTTCATGAACTTGCTGTGTCAGGCACAAATCATGTAAAAGCTCAATTAATTTGCATAATAGTACCATCAAGTATGTTTTAATACTCCTATTTATGCATGGTGTGAATGAGCAAAGTGAGATGCTGGTTATGTTAGTTAATTTTATTCAAGGCCTTTTCAGTGAATAAGAACTAATTCAATATATTTATTTCATATTTTATTTCTCAGATTTGACATACATGTTTTTAAGATTCATGCAGCACCATGGAAATTGATAACTTATGTTCTGTAAGAAGATAAATAAAATACTTATGCAATATTTACCTCATGTAGCTTATCATATTATATATGAGGGTCACACCTGGCACTTTAAAAAAAAAGTCTGGCTCCTAAAATTCCACCCCCAGCTTCTTTTATCACTCAGGAGGTATGCCTTTGATCAGTGATTTTCTTCCAGTTACCTGGGAAACAACACTCACCAGGGAGCTCTCTCAGTAGGGTGAGCTCTCTAATCCTGTCATTTCTACATTAACTCACAAGGGACTACTTTCCACAGTATCAGTAGGACTTCTATCCCAATGATTAAAAGAATAAAAAGACTAAATATATACCAAATAACTTGCGTAAATAACTTACATGGAATATATTCCCACAAATCATACTCTGTCCTTTCATCTCTGGTGGATTTTCTATGATAACATAACCATTGATATTTATTGAGTAAACTTTGAAATGATCTAGCAGTGCTTACTTATGGATTACATCAGAAGACAAATGGAACAAAGTGATGTTGCAGTTTTATTTTTTTTCCTTCCCTGCCCCACCCCCCCCACCCCACCCCGCTGTGTTGCAGTTGTTGACACTCATTGGCTAAACTATCAACAGTTTAGGCCAATCAGCAAGTCTGCATGAGAAAGCTGTGGCCGTCTTTGCAAAGAGTCACAGCTTGGGAACCTCTAGGGGCAGTTCTGGTTTGGCTGCACCCTGGTGCCATAGTGGGTTTCTCAGGTGACCACAAGGTCAGGAGTTAGGAACCAACAATGAGTCTGCAGGAAAAGGTGTGACTTTCTACTCTTATAAAAACACAATATATACATATATATTATATATATAATATTACAATATATTGCATACACACATACATTGTATATATACATTAAATATATGTTATACACATACATATATACAGTATATATAAAAATACAATCTTGGAAACTCACAGAGATAGTTCTATTCTGCCCTATAGGATTGCTACGTCCTGGAATCCACTAGATGGCAGTGAATGGTTTTAAGTGATGGGGCAGTCTTCCCTGGTCCCAAAGGGCCAGGTTGAGACTGAATTAACTCAATCGCAGTGGGGTCTGTTTGGTTTGGGTTAGGTTATCTTTTTTTTTTAAGTCTACAAATTCTCATAATATTTAAAGGCTAAGAATTCTATGTGGAAGTATGCTGTTAAGGGATGGGTATTGTTTTTTCTTATTGTTCCTCTTTGTAGTATTCTCTCCCCGTGTTTATACCTTAGAATGCAAGCTGATTCAACTACAAGTAAAATGCTCCTTTAGAAGCAAGAATAATAAGATTTTGTCTAGATTAATTTGGGCACCTAAGCCAGAGAGATGAATCACTGGGAAGTTCCACACTGGATAGGACGCCCTGCTTGGTAACGTAGCGGGTCAGAGGGAAAAAAAAACTCTCAGTAGACGGACTGACACCAGCATTGTAACAATGGATGCCAGACTTACATAAGATCCGGAAACACCGGGTTCTGTTATAGATAGGTCACGAAGGCACTTAACAGTAACAAACTTATTCAACATAATTCCGAGCACTTTAAAAATGCCATGCTTTTAAAAGCGCTGTTTCCATTGGGGATTGGCGCTTGGATACCTATGTGCAAATATATTTTGTGTCATTTTCCATATCCTTCACATCTCACACTTTTTTGTTAAATAAAACTATTAATTTAAGTCATAAAGCCCCTCTTGGAATCTATATTCAGGAGGTCTGCTCTCAAATAATGGTGCATAAGCCCTTCAGACAAGGGAAGTGATACCAGAAAGAAACGCAGAGGGGGAGTTGAGGAAAATCAAAAGAAATGACAAAACATGAATAAATATACAATTTCCTCTTGAATTATTCATAATAGTTTGATAAAGTAAAAGTAAAACATTACAAAATATGTGAATCTTTTCATGTATATACATGTAATATATGAGAGATTTCACAGGGCAGAGTCAAAATGAAATCTGTATAGTGACTAAATATCACTGTTCTAATTGAGGTGGCAAAATTATTGACTAAACATATATTGTGAATTATATTTTATACTGTGATATACTAAAATATATTATGAGTATATACTATTATATCTAGAGAAAATGATATATATATCGCCAAAATCAATATAGACAAATTATAATGAAATACCCAACAATGTTCAAATAATCCCAAAGACGGAAGAAAAGAGAGACAGGAGAACAGAGCCAAGGAACATAATATTAAAGCAAAGTAGGCAAAAATCCAAATATATAAATATTTATAAAAACATATATAGTCTGATCATACCACTTAATAACTAACCAATATGCTATAACTTATGGGATTTTACTCTTTAAAAAAACACTTATTTTGAGAATCTAAATAATTGTCTGTGTGTGGCAGAAGAGTCCACTGAGAATTACAAAGAGAATCCACAGGCCATCTGAGGTACTGATCCAGAGGTAGTAGTGTGGAATAAGCGTTGGTATCAGTTTCAAGGCTTATGCTAGAGGAGGAAGCAGAGAAAGATGGTGAAAGAGGAGAAAGACTAGATACAGGGAAATAGATGAGATGAGTGAGAACATGGAATTATAAACTTTAAGAAATCCAGATGTACTTTCAGCTTTCCTAAAACTTCACAGTTCTTTTGGGCTGTCCTGATTAAAATTTTACATCTTTGCAACCAATAAAAAATCACTGAAAGATGGTAATAAAGAAGAGAATTCCTTGATGTCATTAGTGCCTACCTCAGCTTTGCTTTCACAATAGAAAGTCCATAAAAATATTTGTTTGAAATTGTTGTTACTTTATGTCCATCTCCCCATAGACAATTCACAGCACAACTCTCCGTGCCTAGGAGCTAAATTAATTATTGAATGAATGAATGCAAAAAAAAAGATTCCATTTAAAAATCGAACCCGAGTCCCTCTGCCTTCACAAACCTGAGGAAAGGCACGGGAATCCTGCCATCACAACATAGCTCATCTTAGTGAGAACAAAGAGAAAACAGGATTGAGGGAAAAGTAAGGAGATGGGGGCAAATCTAGGCATCATGGCTAAAGAGAATGTCAGGTGGTACAGGTGGGAGAGGAGGAGGATGGTAGATTGCTCTTTTTACTTGTGTCACTGTGACGTTAAAGTTTAATCTAAATGATTTATTTAGAAGTACAAGCAACCGCTCTCTGTTGCTTATACCTCTCTCTTCTCCACTGGAGCAAACCTCAATTGTTTGAGATTTCTGTTATATTTTTCTACTTCTGAAACAGAACAGAGTGGAAAGATGGGAGTCTTTACAGGAGTCAGGCCTTGAAGATTTTTTTCATCTAAGTAGACGTTATGGGGGTATAGCAATGAAAATAGCCCTATAGCAAGTACTGAAATGGTACCCCTGTCCAAACTTCTCCCACCCATCTATGAGCTCAAAAATACAAGTCAAACACATCAGTCTTTTACTTAACATAGTAAGAAACTACAAAAATGACAATTGCACCTTCTTTGTTCTCACTAAGGAGCATTGATGTATAGGATACACAGGTTTTTAATTTTTTTTCAGTTACTTTCTTTCTACACTCAGCAGAGCAAGGTCACACAATCTGGCATGACCCAGGCTGTTGTTTTTGTGGTGCTATCGATTTGGTTCTGACCTATAAGGACCAGGTACAGCGGAAGGAAACACTGCCTGGCCCACGCCATCTCGCAGTTGTTCTTGGCTTTGCCTTGTGCATCGGTGCAGGCACTGTGTCAATCCTTCTTGGTAAGGATCTTATTCTTTTTTCTCTGTCCCCTTCTTTACCCTACCAAGCAGGATGTCCTTGCCAGGAACTGGTCCATCCTGGTAGCATGTCCAGAGTACTTGAGGAAAGGTCTTGCTATCCTTCTTTTAAGGAGCATTCTGACTGATCTTCCAACACAGATTTGTACATACTTTTGGCAGTCCGTGGTAATTTCAATATTCTTTACCAGCATCATAATCCATATGTATCAATTCTTCTTCAGTTTTCCTTACACTTGGGCCAACTTTCACATGCATATGAGGCAATGGAAAAATATCCGGGCTTGGGTCA
>NW_022103920.1:26516212-26518629 GCF_000313985.2 Echinops telfairi
ATCCCATCAATTCCTGGAGCCTTGTGTTTGGCTACTGCTTTTGGTGCAGCTTGAACTTCCTTCAGCACCTTCTGCTCTTGATCAGATGATGCCCTCAGGGATGATGAGATGCTGACGAGGTCTTTTTTGGGACAGTGACTGTGTATTCTCGACATCTTCTTTGGAGGATTTGTGCATCACTCAACATTTTTCCCACAGAATCTTCCAGTGTTCCAAGTCAAGGCTTGGATTGTCTTCTGTTCTATTTAAGATATATTTAGTGTGTTCTTTTAGGTTTTCCAACTCTACATTTTAGCACAGTTTATTAAAATATTTTACTGTGTCTTCTCAAGCTGCCCTATATATACTTTTTCTGTTCAGCATTTTTGCTTCATCATTTCTTCCAATTCTCTTAATGGCAATTTTCAGTGTCTTCTGATATCCACTATGATCTTTGTTTTCTTTCCTGTCTTTTTAATGACATTTTGCTTTCTTCATGTATGGTGTCCATTGTGTCACCCCGCAGTTCATAAAGTTCTTTTGTCATTAATGTTCAATGTGTCAAATTTTTCTTAAGATGTTTTTGAAATCCATGTGGCATTGACTGGACAGCTGGCCTATTGAGTGTCAAAAGATAGGCAATGTTGTGATCTATGTCTCTTAACCATCTCAGGAGGGAGGGCACCAGGCTTTGACAGCTGTGGGGCCAGATGTTCAGACAGAGAGGCAATAGCACTGTATAATCTGAAGGCACCTTGCCTACCTTAGACCGAAATTCCCGTTACACAGTAGAATTTGCATCCTCTTTAACAAGCTCTCTGACTCGGTTTCTTTTTCTCCACAATAGAGCATCTGCATTATTCTCCTTTGACATCATGGGAAAATCTCCATAAATATGCATCCCTCATTGAATTTATGATACAACCACGCTGAGTCCATCCTTGACATCGCGTCCCTTCCTTTGGCATGCGTTGGCCTTATAATGTTAGTCACTACAGAGCTGCATTGGCAGCGCCTGGGGAGCGCAGTGACAGCACTTTAGTTGCCTTGAAAGTGAGGATTCAAACCACACTTGTACAAAAAACCATTTGGCAGGGGAAGGGGGTAGGGGTAGCGGGTTGTAGGAGGAAGTACCAAATCTAGGCATGATTATAATAGTTTTATAAAACAATTTAATAATCTGAGAACTAGCTACAAATTTGTTCTTAGTGCAGTAGCAGATGTGAGACTTAGCTGTGTTTCTTTTAAAAAATATGGAAAGACTTTTGGCTGAAAGGGAGCAGATTAGAATCCAGGATATTTTGGTATCAAATGGTTATCAAATACAATACGTATTATTTTGTACTCTTTCATGTGATTATTTCAGTAAAATCCACATGAAAATGGACGTGAGGCAAGTGTGTATTTGAATTCTGTATTTTAGTAGCAGAAAGGTACACGACCTTTAAAATATGGTCTCTTGGAATTTCAGTGTGTGTATATGTGTTTGTGCGTGTGGATTTTTCTTTAACATTTAGAGTGGAGCAATTAGCTATAAATGAGGATTCATTTGAAATCTACTTTTCAGGAATGGGTTATCAGAGTTCTTAGACTTAGTTGTAATTTCCTTGACAGGATTTAAAAGATGTCTTGCACTGTCATGTCAGAAGAGGGAAGGAGGAAGGGTAAAATGACAGGAGGTATGATTTCTATAACACCTATCACGTGGCAAGCATGGTTCAGCAGACATGTTACGCCTATAAGCTCCTTTAGCCCGACAAGAAGCTTATGTGGATATGTATAATTATTCATAAATTACCATGAAAAATGGTCTCCAGGAGGTAAACCATGCTCTCAAAGACTCAGAGCCCATGCACCATGGAAGGGAATTTGAACATCTGTCTCTGTGACTGGTAACAATGCCTCTTGAAACCAAAGAAGGTAGAAATGGATCCAGAAGCATGATAGGGTTTCAGAAAGCTTGTGAGGACAACCCATGGACTTTTCACTCCATTTCCTCATGAACTTTTTGCAGCCACCTGGGATGTGCATCATTGAGAGTAGCTGTGCACATCCAAAAGTGATTCCAATCCAGGACTTACTTCAGTGTTGCCCATTCCCTTGCCTGCAGGGAGTGTGCTGGACAAGGGCGGCGGACCCCAGAGCAAAGACTGGTGAAGTGAGAGCAGTATTATTGGCTTGTTGAAAGAAATTGCTTATAATTAGAATAATTGTGAAGTAAAAGTATACATCTAAGCTTTTTAAAATTTCAAGTTTTAAAGGTTATACAAATACATAATGATTTCTATCAGGTTGGAGTTCTTAAGAGCAAAATTAAAGAACACATTCTGTTTCCTTAACTGTCTAAATATACAGTTTGAGCATATACACAGTTCTAAATTCTTATTTACATTTAATTTTTTATTCCTATATCCTCTCACAAATTATGTACTCTTTTA
>NW_022103920.1:26518729-26520686 GCF_000313985.2 Echinops telfairi
GACCCCAGAGCAAAGACTGGTGAAGTGAGAGCAGTATTATTGGCTTGTTGAAAGAAATTGCTTATAATTAGAATAATTGTGAAGTAAAAGTATACATCTAAGCTTTTTAAAATTTCAAGTTTTAAAGGTTATACAAATACATAATGATTTCTATCAGGTTGGAGTTCTTAAGAGCAAAATTAAAGAACACATTCTGTTTCCTTAACTGTCTAAATATACAGTTTGAGCATATACACAGTTCTAAATTCTTATTTACATTTAATTTTTTATTCCTATATCCTCTCACAAATTATGTACTCTTTTAGCACGATCCCCATTGTTAAGTGAGGAAATTGAGCTCCAGTAAAATGCATTAGTGTGCCTAAGGGCACCTAGTCCTGGAGTGGTAAAGACAAGATTTGGACTTGGGCATTCTGGTTTTATGTTCTTACCCAACTATATAATTCTTATTTTGTTTTGATTACTTCTGAAAGCACAAGCAAGTTACAGGAAATAAATTGATATATTCCTCTTTGTTTAAAAAAGAAAAAGAAAGAAGATGCTGTTGGTCAAGACCTCAGGACTGTGAGTAAACTCATTTAGGGAGATAAGTGGACAAAGTGTTGCCAAAGGGCCAAGGGGCAAAAAGAAGGCATGCTGAGCTTTCGGCTGTTGCTAGTGGCTCTTTGATGCATGTTGTTGTTGTCAGGTGCCATCAAGTCCACTCTGACCCATAGTGACCCTATGCACAACAGGGCAAAAACATTGCATGGTCCTGCGTCATCCTGACAGTCGTCCCAAGTCCATTGACGCAGTCACTGTCAATCCAGTGACAGGGGCCCTTCTCTTTTTTACAGTCCTTTCCCTTTACCGGCAGGATGTCCTCTTCCAGGGACTGGTCTCTCCGGACAGTGTGTCCAAAGTATCTAAGATGAAGCCTTGCCTTCCTTGCTTCTAAGGAGTACTCTAGCCTTACTTCTTTCAACACAGATCAGTTTATTCTTCAACACAGATCAGTGTATCCTTTTACCAGTCCTTGGTATTTTCAATACTCTTCTCCAGCACCACAATTCAAATGCAACAAGTTTTCTACGGTCTTCCTTATTCCATGTCCAACTTTCACATGCATGACCCAGTGGAGAATACCATGGCTTGGGTCTTGTGCAGCAGATTTATCTAATGCAGTATCTCTTCTTATCTCTTGACTGCTGCTTAAACGGGCATCGATTGTGGTTCCAAATAAGACTTTGGTTTTACAAAGTGTTCAGGTTTGGAACTATTGTGTATTGAGAAATAAGACCGTCACTGCTGAACTCTATTTTTACTTTAGTGGTAGCTTTTTAGTGCTGTGTGAATTTCTAACTTTGCTTTTTGATTCTCTTAAACAAACGTCATACTTAACTTTCTTAAATTGGGTTAATCATATAACTGCCGTGGCAGTCATGAAATTGATCAAGCTTAAATATATTATTTCAGAAGCGGCCGTCAGAGCAGGGGCGCCTGTGTATCTGCCATAAGCCTGCTGGATGGTTGAAGAGCCAGAGAAACAAGGACAGCTGGGCAGGAGTCCCTCTGGTGAAATATCGGAGACAGCACCAGCTGGGCTTGCTATTCAGGTAATTTATGCAGATTCATTTAATGCTTAATAAAACTTAATGGGATTTATTCTAATACCAGATTATTTTCTTACTGTGAGACAACATATTTTTTTCAGGATACCACGTCTACAGTGAAATCCTATTACACATCATCCACATTCAATTCAGGATATCAACCCCTCCCCCCACCCCACCCCCTCTGTGGAATGTCTTCATGTAGAGCGACTGAGTGATACATGAACACTTCTTTTTCTTTTTCTTTTTTTACCTCATTTTTAAGTACTTAAGTTTCTTTCTGAGTCACTTATCCAAACTCGTGATGTGAATTAATCCATTCAGCCAGATATACAATGCACTCAAGAATGTCTTAAGGCAACTTT
>NW_022103920.1:26522283-26523502 GCF_000313985.2 Echinops telfairi
TCTTCTTAGTCTTCCTTATTCAAGATCCAAGTCTCACATGCTTCTGGGGAGACTGAAATACTATGGTTTGGGCCAGTATTTGGGTCCTCAAAGTAACATCCTTGCTCTTTAACACTTCATTTTTTTTACGAGGTGACAGAACACACCTTGGCACGGGTCAGGCACACCTTTAGCCCCAAAGTGATGCGATTGCTTGTCAACTCTTTAGAAAGATCTATTGTGACAGGTTTACCTAATGCAAGGCATCATTCAATTTTTTTTAGTGCTGTTTCCATGGAGGTTGATTGGAGATCCAAGTAAATGAAATCCTCTACAAGTCTGTTGTTGTTGTTGTTGTTGTTAGCTTTCCTTGAGTTGGCTCCGACCCATAGCAACCCCACACAGAACAGAACAGAACACTGCGCAGTCCCAGGCCTTCCTCACAATTGGTGCTCTGCCCGAGCCTGTGGATGCAGCCGCTGTGTGAATTCATTTCAATGAGAGCCTTCCTCTTTTTCACTGGCCCTCCACTTTACCAAACACCGTGTCCTTCTCCGGGGCCTGCTCTCTCCTGCCAACACGTCCAAAGGATGCCTGATGAAGTCGTGCCATCCTTGCCTCTAAGGAGCACTCTGGCCTTACTTCTTCCAAGACCGATTGGTTTGTCCTTTTACCATTCATGAGCTCATGTGTACCAGATTTGCCCATTGCATGCATCATGTTATTTCTTCACTATTTTCAGAAGCTTTGATTGTGGGTTCAAGCAAAATAAAATCCTTCACAATTGCAAATTTTCTCCTTCTATAATGATACTGTCTAGTGCTTAGGATTTTGGTTTTTATTGCCTTGTGTTGTAATCTATACAGAAGACTCCAGTTTTTTGTTTTTTAAAGTTTCATCAACAAACTTCAAGTCCTCCCTACTTTCTGCAGGCAATGAGGTGTCAACTGCATATCTAATGCTGCAGCATTCTCCATATTATTCACGTTATTTCCTCAGCATACAGGTTGAATACATATGGTTAAAGGATACAATGCTGACATATACCTTTCCTGCTTTTAAACCACCCAGTGTTCCCTTGTTTCATTCAAGTGATTGCTATTTGTGTGTCGTGTATTTGTGTATTTCCTTTTTGGTGTAGAATTTCTACAATGAAATGTTCTGGAACTCCTATGCTTCTCAAGGTTATCTATGCTCTGTTGTGGCACACACAGTTGAATTCATTTGCATAGTCAATAAA
>NW_022103920.1:26524758-26526349 GCF_000313985.2 Echinops telfairi
TTTTTAGAGCAAATGATACATTATATATATATTCCCATTCATATATGTAACACTTCTGATTTTAGATTTAAAACTTGGATTCATGCAAACATAATTAAGTCTTATTGTCACTCAGGATCACTTTCATCCTGGCTCAAAAAACATAGTAATATTAAAAACAAGATACTTAAAGTTGTATTCAAGAACATTGAGTTATTCTGTTGAACAAAGTAGAGCTTGGATAAGCGAAAAATGAATAAGCCTTGAGATCTTAGAATATTAAAATGCATAAAAATATTACCTTTTGTCTAAATTAAATATTTTAAAATAATCTTCAGCACATGATTTAGTAGAAAAAGCACCATGTTATTTTTTCCCCCAAGGCTCATAAGTGGCTCAGAGAAACACAAGAAGACACCTTAATGGCTGCGTTAGAAGGAAGGTGAACTTGACTTCTTGCCCTTCAGATAAGGACCGGAACTCATGATTGTTTCACTTTATAATAGGGGGACGATACGTTGTTTATATCATATGAATCTTGCTTTACTGTTGCTTTTTAAGCTGAAAATTATGGTAACTGTCTAACAATCGATGTCTTATTTTAAGCACACTGGTCAGCCCTGAAGAATCAGATGAGTAAGAGAGGGCCTGTGCTTTAGAGAAGCAGCCAATCTAGTCGGGAGACTGACACCTTGAGAGTTAATGTCACACGTATCCAGAGAAGGCTGTTATAATGAATACACTGTATTTAGTCCATGCGTAAGATGTTCCAAGTATTCTGAGAGCATTAACTCAATGGAACCTCTATCCAATACATTATTATTATTATGAATAGCCTCCATTTACAGGTGTGGAGGAATGGGAAGCTTAGCAAGGTTAAGTTCACTTAGCTAGTTAAGAGCAGATTGTAAGATCAAACACAAACCTGTTTGGTACTTGAAATATCATTTATATATCTGCCAGCATCTTAGTAACAGACCAACAGATACATGGTGAAAACTCACTACAAGGATTTAGCATGCCTTTCACATATATAGAAAAAAATCCTATTTCTCTTCCATAAAATTTCAAAATTGTATAGAAAAGAAAGCCCATGCATCCAATGTCCAGTTACTTATCTCAGTGTTAGTTCTTGCTTCCTCTGCTTGTAATTTTATCTACATTAAGATGCTGAATAATTATATTGAAATGATTAGAAAGTTATTTTTCTACATATTTTTATTTCACATATTAAATTATGGCTATGTATTTATACATATTAAATAGTTATGCCTATAACTTCTTTTGATATTTTAATCCTATAAGTAATAACTTTAAAAGTTAGTTGAAAAATTGGGTGACTAGTGGAAATTTGTTTAGTCAGTGTCCAACCCCTCTAAGAGAAACATTTGAATTATAACACAAAACGCTGTGGCCAGAGGATGCCTTTATTGTTGAAATTATCAACATGTTCGCATATTGTACATACAGTTTCTCATGAAAGAAGTTCCCTCTTTATGTATCTATTACTTTCTCTCATTTTGTTACTGCAATGTTTCCATTATCAGCCTAAAATTGCAAAATCAAAAGCAAGTTTTCTCCAATTAGCTTTATTTGAGAGATTACCAGCTTC
>NW_022103920.1:26527184-26561367 GCF_000313985.2 Echinops telfairi
TGTTTTTTTGAGGACAGAGAATTCTATGAAATGAAGTTGGTGGCCGGAGACTGATTTCAGAGTCCCAAAACTCCTAACTATGGGTTCAGAGTGAATATGGATCTGAACAAAGCAAGCCACTGTCATAACCTGTAGCCACTAGAAGTCAGAAGAAAAACGTAAGCCTTGGGAAAGAAACAAGAAAAGCCAGGGTGGTGATCCAATGTTATAGGGACCAGGGACATGGCTACACAGAGAAAGGGAAGCTCAAGATGAGGTAGAAAAGAAGAAGGAACAAAAATGTCAGTGTTATCAAAGAAAATACTTATTTCATGACCAATATTTCCTCTAGCTACCAGCATATTGTCTGTTAGGATTCCCAATATCCCCAGAAAATGGAAAAAATATCCATTTACCCCCAGCCATGCCAGAAATTCTTGTATAAATTGTTCTTAAGTAGATACAAACCAAATTCTAAATATGACATCGAATTTTGTTCAAACAGTAAACATTTTAACTCCACACATAGATCCCATACTACATCTAGTTAAGTCCCTTCATAACAGTTCCCACGTGAATATGAGGCAATTGAAACTGTCATGGTTTGGGCTATTGAGAATACCATGGCTTGGGTCAGGCTTACCTGAGTCATCAAAGTAACATGCTTGATTTTCAGTGCTTTAAAGAGCTTTTGTCCAGCCAATTTACCTTATCCATTTTGTGATCACTTGACTGCTATTTCCATGAGCATTAAATGGAGATCCAAGCAAGATAACATCCGTATAATATCCATCTTCTCCATCATAATGCTATTGATTGGTCCAGTTATGAGGACTTAGATTTTCTTTATATTGAGTTGTCATCTATACTGAAGGCTACAATTAAATTTTTTTAAAAGCATTTAATTAACACTTTCTTTCACATACAGTCCCATTAAGACTTTCACATACAGTCCCATTAAGAAGAGTTGTACTATTATCACCACAGTCAATTTTAGGACACTTCTTTTGTTCTTATACTTATCCATATTAACTCCTCATTTCCCCTAAACCAATATTTACCTCCAAGAAATCATGAATCCAGGTACTACCTCTACAGATTTACCTCTTGTGAATTTCCTATACAGAAGCATATTTTAAAAATGGCAATAACAAAGTAAAATAGAGAGAAAGCAGAAAATATTTAAAACTAGAACAAGTTTAAAAGGGAACTCAATGATCAGTTGTTAAATTTGAACCTAATTGCCTCTGCAGTCATTCATTTCTCAATGCATTCTTCCTGATATCTAGGCTATTCACAGCCCTATTCACATGGGATTCACCAAAGGCTTCAGTCATGTGCATTTCCTTCACTATTTTTGTTTAAACTGAAACAACTTTTAAATGGGCCAAAACGGAGATCAAATGATAAGATATTACATTCTGCCTAACTATGTGTGCCATGACTGACTGTACACTGTTCTCTGTCTGATAAGAAGAATACTCATGCCTTAACTATGCTGGGTAGGTATTCAGTGGAGACTTAATACACGTGAGCACCCTCCAAACAGATTTTGAGCTTCCAATGCCATCCATAGTTTCTGCAATATAGCTGTTCACAATTTAAGCTCTGACATCAATCACTCCTCCAGATTTGGGTTTTATTAATTACAACCCTTGAATTAAATAGGCTGATGTGCTTCTTCCATGTGGACTTACTTGACCCCTCACTTAGATAGCTGCTGTTTGGAAACAAGCCTTTAACAGTCCAGATATTATACCCTTTGATAGCTGGGCACCATGTAAGTTCTTCAGCATACTTGGCTATCGAGCCCATATCTTCAGTGATCTCTACATGATGGGTAGCATTAAGCAGGCTCATGTCATAAGCAAAATTGTTAGTAGATTGGGGCTAGAATTAATTTATAGGAGCCCTGGTGGCGTAGTGGTTAAAAGTTAGGCTGTGATCTGCATAATTAGCAGTTTCAACCCACTAGCATCTTCATGGGAGAAAGGCTGGGTTTTCTACGCCCATAAATATTTACGGTGTCAGAAACCATAGAGGGGCATCTATGAGCCAACATTCATGCAATGGCAGTGGTATTGCTTTGTTTTTTAGTTTAGAATTAAGTTAGAGCCCCAAATCCATTCATATATCTATGTTTTATATATGTGTCTGATTCAACTTAGAGATATCTTTGTAAGTTCATATTAAAGAACATTATCAAGTATCCCCCAGGGGCATGACATGATTCTGTTGATAGTGTCATTAATTTAGCCAATGGTATAGAATTTAAAACTCCTTTGAGGAAAAAAAAGAAATTAATGAGTATAGGCCAGCTCTGATCCATAGTATGTATGTACTATGGATCAGGGCGGTGCCCTCCGCTAGCTTTTGGGGACCTTATTTTTGGGGAGGTCTTATTTTCGGGGGTGCCTTATATTTCAGCAAGAGGCAAAACTATAAGTAGGTCTTATTTTTGGGGGATGTCTTACTTTCGGGGAAACACGGTGTGTGTGTGTGTGTGTGTGTGTGTGTGTGTGTGTGTGTCATAATAAAGCAAGGAGGGCATTAAAATATACGGAAAGTATATGTTAGTTCCTTGCATTTCTGTTGCTAGGAAAATAGGGAGGAGCAACCTCCCACGGGGGCAGTGGGGACACAAACATTTGACAATACTTCTAGAGAACCCCAAGGGAGAATACCCCTGGTATTATGTTCCTAATCAGACACCTTTGACCTAGCTTCTATTCAGTCCTTGGGGACCCAGCCCGTGTGCTATAGACTCCTTGGACTTTAGACTCTTGTCTTTGAAGGACCACAACATTATTTCCAGGCCACACTGGAAGGACTCTATGTGGAGACTCCACTAAGTGAAGTAGGATTTACCTCAAACTCACCTGTAGCCCTTGAACTTGAGGACAAACTCTCTGGTCAGTGTGAGAGGAAGCGGTCAAGGTTATGTCACTTGCATATCACAGGTTCTTGGTAAGTCTTTCACCAATCCTAATGCTACATTCTTTTACATAGGGCCCAACTTTTCTGATTCCATCATTGGTAAGAAAGGAGAAGCGGGAAACAAGTTTAAAACCAATGCTTTCCCACTGTTCCTAAAAATATGTCTTGCTCAAGACGAGGGTACATCTCACTTGACGTGCCTTTCCCAATCTCCAAGCCTACGGGTTCACCCTCTCTCGGTTCCTCTACACCTGCTTCCTCCGCTCTCTTAGAATGTTCTAGGAAATTCCCTCTTCTCCCTTTTAATTATTTGTAACATTTCACTTTCTCCTTGCTTTATTATGTCTTTCAAACCATAGCCTAGCCATAGTTGAGGAAATGTCCTATCGCCTCCATATTCAATGAGGTACACCCAGGACATTTCTAAAACAAATAAAGAGAAGAAGGAGAAAGTACCATTTCAGACTGCTGCTGGCAGTTCCCTATAAAGGAAAGCAATGGGATTTGGAGAAATTGGGGTTTCCCTTCAGACCATTGTCTGCATTGATAATGCTTTTTAGG
This sequence comes from Echinops telfairi, assembly GCF_000313985.2. NCBI lineage: Eukaryota > Metazoa > Chordata > Mammalia > Afrosoricida > Tenrecidae > Echinops > Echinops telfairi. The sequence goes on from NW_022103920.1 coordinate 26,530,662, forward strand.
CAACCTCAGGGTAAAGAGTTCTCAGAAAACAGAGAGTACGCTGATAAACCTCCCTGGGCTTTTTAATTTGCTTTTAATCAAATAAGAAAATGTATATTATAAACGGTTGTAATAAAATGGATCTCTGGTGTTAAAACAAGGAATTTTAGAGATAGAGATGAGCTATCTCTCAACTGACAGGAACCATGATTGTTATGTGCTGCCTCTGTTTAGAGCCAGTCTCGTAAGTTGTGAGACATAAAGAAATCCTTTACCCTACCCTCTTGATGGGATTTATTTGAGAATTAAAAGAACATTTGGTAAAACAAGGGTGACTATGTATGTTTGCCTTATTATTCATATATTACCACACTGTTAATTTATATGTTACCAATTATTAAGCCATAACACAAGTAAATGAAATGGTTTTCAATATATACACCATCTAAGTGGAACATCTGGAAAATTAGCTTAATGAATCCTGGTTTTGCCTCTCTGAGTCAAGTTTACTCCTTACAAAGGAACGTGAGAGTAACACCAAAAATAGAGTAGGCAATGATGAGGGAGCTACTTTTACCACAGCAGTGAAAATAAAGATATAAGAGAAAATGAATATGGGTTTCAAAGTGCACTTAGAATATACACAACTACACACTTGAATTCAAATGGCTGTGGATGAGTTTTGAACGGTATTTGTCTGGGTCCTGCACGGCACTCTGTGTATTCATGACTCACCAATCCCTGTACTGGTTTTGTAAGTATTTAGGCTATCAATGCTAATCAGCCAAATGTAAAATACTCAGGAATATGTAAACAATACATTACTTTAGATTACACTAACTGGTCATGAATTGAGATTAATTAAATTACTTAGTTTTGCATCATCTTGCCAAAGCCACGGGGAGTAAGGCAGTTACACATAGCAAGAGAATAAGCTGTGATTGAACGGGTGATAAGTGTGATTGTCTGTCACCAAGGAAAATTGTCCACAGCAATTATGACCGCAAGTGTCTCTACACCATAATCTGCTAAGCATCTTCTCTCATTTTCAGGGTGTGAGAGAAGTAGTCTTCTAGTTTCATGGAAATTATCTTACAGGGGATTTTATACTAATGTTGTTTCTGGTATTTACTGAGAGAAATTATCATTAGTTTTTTATTACTATAAGATGGTTAAACAATTAACTATATAAAACTTTATACAAGGACTATGAAAATACTACACCTGCTTACAGAATCCAGGTATTCATAGTGTTTTTTAATGTGTGAGTGTGTTTCAGTGTGTGTGTGTGTGTTTTCCTCTAAATTAACTGGCCGACATGAGGATTTTCCTTCTTCATAGCATGTTTCTTGCCAGCTCTACTGACACATGTTCACTTTGGGTGACCCTGCTGGCATTGAAAATACCAGTGGCATTGCTTCCAGAATCCCAGCCACCCACATGCTACCACAGTATGAAAAACTGATGGACAAGTGGTATTTTAAAATCAGGAAAGTTATGTGTCAGGGTTATATCCCCTGACCATACTTACTCAGTCTGATGCTGAGCAAATCACCAGTGAAACTGGAGTACATGAAGAATATAGTACCGGGATCAGAGGAAATGTATTGACAACCTGCGATATGCAGATGACACAAAGCGGCTTGCTGGAAGTGAGGAGGACTTGAAGTACTTGCAGCTGAAAAACAAGAAATGCTGCCTTCAGTGTAGACTACAACTCAATGTAAAGAAAACCCAAATCCTCTCCACTGGACCAACAGGTCCCATCAGGACAAAGAAAGAAATTGTCAAGGGTTTTGTCTTGCTTGCAGCCACAATGAATACTCACAGAAGACTAGAGCAACAAATCTAGAGACACTTATATATGTGTAAGAAAGAGCTTTATCTCAAGAAGTGATTGTCTGTTGGGAAAGCATCCCAGCAAATCCAACTCAAGTCCCTATGTCCGATGCTAGTTCATAATTTTCTCTTCAGATTCATGAGACCGCATGCAATGATGTAGAATGTTGGAATATCACAGGCAGGTGGGTACAAAGACCCATGGATGCCATGGTGGTGAACATATCTCCAGGGCTTTGGTAGGTCCTACTTACAGGATGGCTTGCTAACAGGAAGGTGAAGGAAGAGAGGGAAAGAGAGACTGACCTCCAGAAAGAGAGACTGACCTCCAGAGAACCATTTATCTCTATCGAACCTCCAAAGGAAGTCATCAGGCGGCAATCTGATTGACAGTTTAAACTCTACCTACATCTTCCTACAGGGGCTGTATTAGTCTGGGTACTTTGGAGAAACAAATCCACAGCGACTCACGTATAAGAGAGAGTTTTATGCAAAGAAAATGTGCATCACGAAAACATCCCAACCCAATGCTGCCCAAGCCCACAAGTCCAACATTAACCCATACCCAACACCAGTCCACAAAGTCCTTCACCTCACAAAACAGAGGCAATAATGCCGACTGCAGGAGGAAAGCTGAGTCAGTGAACGTGTACGCATCTCAGCACTGGCAGGGGTCTCCACACGGCTGCTCCAGCACCCAGGGCTGCATCGGGATAGATCCATGCGGCTTCTCCTTGGGGATGTCTTGTAGGAAATCCATCTTACAAGCTGAAGCAGGGAACTGCTAAGGCAGCTACACCGATGCAACCATCACAAAACAAGAGACCCGAGAACTAGAAAGGCGAGGCTTCACCACCCATTTATCCCTCCGCCTTTCAACCAGCACCACATGTGATTATCAGCCAGGCTGGCACAATTAACTAACTCAGGGGCCATGTTGGCACAAAAACTCTCTCACCTTCTCTTCACAGTGTTAAAAAGCAAGGATGTTATATGGAAGACTAACATGCATCTGGTTCAAGCCCTAGTATATTCAATAGCCTCATATGCAAAATCAATGCTTTTGAATTATGATGCTGGTGAAGAATATTGATTGTGCCATGGACTGGCAAAAGAACAAACCTCTGTTTTGAAATAAGTACAGCCAGCATGCTAAAGAAGCACATATTGTGAGACTTTGTCTCATATATTTTGGACATGTTATTAGGGGATACCAATCCCTGGAGAGAGACATCATGTTTCGTAGAGAGGCATGCAAATGAGGAAGACCCATGACAAAAATAGGTCGACAAGGTGACTGCAACAATGGGCTTCTTGTTCTACACAGGGCATCTAGCAATGACATCCTGGTGAGTAATGTAGAGCATCGGCAAAAGAGAGAGAGGACCTCAATGCCAGAGATTGTCACAGTGGTTGCAAAAATAGGCTCAAACAAATGAACAACTGTAAGGGGTTGCTTACTGTTATGAAACAAAGCAGCAGCTGCAAGGAGCCAAGCAGTGTTTCCTTACATTGTTGACATGGGGTCACTATGAGTTGGAATATTCGATGGCACCAAACAACTGCAGAAAGTAAAATTATGAGACTATCACCGAGGTAGTTAGTTTATTGTGCCAATCTGGCCAATAAACACATGTGGGGTTAATTGAAAGGCGGAGGGATAAATGGCTCAGTGAACCTTGCCTTTCTAGTGCTCAGGTCTCTTGCTTTGTGATGGTCAGACCAGGGTGCAGCTGCCTTAGCCAGTTCCCTGCTTTAGCTGGCAAGGCTCACTTCCTGCAAGATATTCCTGAGGAGAAGCCACATGAAGCCCTGGATGCTGGAGCAGCCTTGTGGAGACCCCTGCCAGTGCTGAGATGCTTACACGTTCACTGGCTTGGCTTTCCTCCTACAGTCGGCAACATTGTGTGTGTTTTGTGACATGGAGGAGGACTTTGTGGATTGGTGTCGAACATATGGGTTAATGTTGGACTTGTGGGCTTAGGCAGCACTGGGTTGGGATGTTTTCTTTATGTGCACTTACCCTTTACATAAAACTCTCTTTTATACACATGAGTTTCTGTGGGTTTGTTTCTTTAAAGTACCCAGGTTAATACAATCACATTATGGAATTTTTTTTCTGCCTTTACAAATTTGGAATTTGTGGTAAGTTCTGAAAAAGAATGATTTAGATGTTGCATATATCACCCCAGTCATAGAATCACAAATAACTCATAATCAAAATATAAAATAACAGAATTCCTTCTTTAAAATGTTCTAAATAATATGCAGCTATTACATATTTCAAAATATACTTCAGAGGGAATTGATGTCTGATGATCAAGGGTAGAGGTCAAATATGACTAATACTGTCTAAATATTCAACATGGTTATATATATATATAAAACTGCTTCAAGAATCAGCCCTTAAGTAAGAGCAATTAATAGAGCTTATTTGATTAAGTTAATCTGATCAAGTGTGGCCATTTAAAATGATCAAAGCAGTATTTTTCAGAATGTCCTTCGTAATTCAGAGCTCTCATTTATTAGGACCAGTCTGACAAGCTCCTTATCCTTAGAGCCCCCATCCCCAGCCACTGCTGCGTTCATTTCATGTGAGTTAGAGTAGAATTGGGCTACCAAGCATTTTCAAAGGCTGATATTTGGAGGTACATTGCCAGGCTTCCTTCCAAGATGCCTCTACTTGGATTCAGTGATGCTTAGTTCTGGGTCAATGGGGCTCTGTCGGGATGCCCAGTGGTTTAAGTTCAGCTGGAAATCACCCACGATGTGACCTAACAGTGTAACCCATTCCTTGGTGGGATCTCCTGTGAGCAGTCAAGAATTTTTGAGATTAGTGTGGAAGGAGATTGAAGGGACAATTTTTCAGGGGTGTGGACTATCCATATACAAGTAGACAATATGGAAACCTCTTCACTTCTTGACTGGACCTTGCATCTGGCCACATGAATTTGAGCCAACTGCCTGCCATATTGCCCACCAACTCTTGGATCTATCAGAGCCTGCCAACTGCCCTAATGACCTTCTCTGGATCCACCAACAAAGTCTTCTTGCTTCTTGGTTCTTCAATTCTGGAATCTAGGTGTCAGGAATAACCTCTAGTTTAGCCACTGACACATAGACTTGAACCAGACTAAACCTGGCCTCTTCTACATTGCGATCATATATATATATATAAAATACTGCTATATAAGTAGACCATCTGGCCTAATAAATAGGCATATGAATGTATATAAATATATAAAGTATATTATATATGTGTGTGTCTACACACACACACAGACCATGAGAGAGAGAGAGAGAGAACACATCCCAACAGAGACTCAAGCCTCCAACTTTTGCTTAATAGTCAAAACCATTAATTGCTTGCACTAGCCAGGGTAACCATCCTAGTAAGCTTTTATACATGCGTTATATTTGAAGCATCTTTATTTTCAGTGAGATTAACTATTTTTAGACTACTGCAGAGACTTAATCAAATGTGCACTACATTCGTATGAAAGCATCAATGTGTTCTCAGCATTGAGAAGAGTGGCCTCGCCGGAGATCTCCAACTCATCAGACTGTGATCCCCTGAGGTAGTCACAGTCCTGTTTGGTCAACCCAGTGTACTATATGCATATGATTGTTTTCCAGGTCTGCTGTGATTGACGGAAGGTAGAATGTACTGACTAGATGGAGCAAGTATCAAAGGGCAAAAATTACTTCAGGTTTTAAGGACTGTGTGATCACCCCTCTTAGGTTGATAACCCAAAGGAAAATCTTAAAAATATGGCAATCAGGGGCTGTTCATAATTTAGTCTTATAAAAAGCAGCAAAAGAGAACCTTGGTAATATTTTTTTTATTCCTATAAATTCATGGAGAAAATATGGTGATCAGAGAAGTGAATAAACACCACAAAGGGAAAAACTCTTCCATTTCAGCTTATAGGTAATGAGTCAAAATGAATGTGATCTTCTTTATGACATTGGAAATAAAATCTTAAAGAGTCGAATGGATGAAAGTCTCCTGTTGTTTTGATTTTGAGACCTGCTATGACCAAGGGTTCATCTAAATACCAGGAGGCAAGCTCGTATGGAAAACATGTGGCTTTATGGAATAGTCTATCACTTAGCATGCGTTTTCCTCTGTTTAGCTTACTTTACCCCACCATCCCGAGTTAAATATTGCACGTACTAGGAAAGCTCATAATCTATTAGCTATGATTTAGGTCATTTGTTTTGGTTTCGCCCTCTGTCTTTATGCAGGATGAAACAGTAAATTCATTACAGAGCCACAAAGCTTGCATTGCAGTAGCATGGACCCTAAATCAATTTCCAATTAAAGGCATAAATCCTGATGAAGAGTCAGCCAGTCTAGGCATGACCGGTAGGCTTATAAAGCTAGTTCCAAGTCAATAGCTGGGCCATTCAATTCATTCTGCCTTTTTGCTTAGCTTGGTTCCTAATTTCTTTGTAGGTCCTCTAGGAAACCAATTTTCGGCTCCACAGAAGCTTGCTAATCACCAATTCACCTTGATTATTTATTTCTTTTAACTATATAGGCAGGTTGTCTTCATGACAGCAGTTTTGGAAGCTAGAAACTTGGAGGAAGAAAGAACTGAGGTATGGAGAGAAAGTAAAACTGAGGTGCATATGAATGAAATTAGAATGTTGGATGTGAAATTGGTTTACCATAAAGTATTCACAAGATCATCTTTTACAGTAATATTTATGAACAGATCACTATGTTAAATGTTCAAACATTAACTGATCCCAGTGCCCATGAGTTGAATCCAGCCTACAGTGGCTGGCAGAGAAGTGCTTCTTAGAGTTCTGAGACTGTAAACCTTTTTTAGAGCAGACAATTTTGATTTTGTCTCCCATATTTTACCAACAATTCTCCTTTACATATGCAAGTGTATAAATATGCATCCCTAAGAATATGTTCATAAAATTCTGTGCTCTTAAAAATAAATCATTAGTGTAAATGTTTTTCTTTTTGTTTTGGATATATAAAGAATGCATTCATTAAGAGTAAAAGGTACATTCCATATATTCACGGAGACTATATCCATGGAATTGTCTACATTCAAAATCACATTGCTCTGCCCAGGAACCTCCCTCCTTTTTCTGGACTTTGTAAAAATTTGAATTCTTCCCCACACGCTTCTGCCATTCCGGCAGGATCCACCAAGTGTGGTTCTCATCAGAGCAGGGACGTGCCTTTGTGGCTGGAGGGTAATAAAATCATTCAGAACGATTTTTTGAAGACCAAGTGAAAAGTGGTAAACTCTATGTGATACATTTAACATATCAAGTTCATTTGGCAAATTACTCACTGAATGAATTGAAATTTAGCAAAATGACCAGTGCCCAGATTTATACAAACCAAGCTGTTTTAAGGGGATGGCAACAAGAGCATCATTGGATCTGTTTACGTAGATCACAGTGCTCCCCTCTGGTTCCAACACAATCTGTCTCCAAAAGAATCCTCACTGGGTTCAGTTGAGGTATCTTCTGTCCAATTTCTACATTATCACCAATATTTCCACACGATCCCAGAAAATTGTATCACTCTGTTTTCTATCAAGTGTGCTTGGCCTCATTAGGCAAACCGATCATTAATGAAAGTTGAATTTTGTTTTTAACATTAGAAATTTCTTCACTATCCATTTTGTACTCCCAGTTTGCTGAATATTTGCTTCCTAATAGTCTGTTTATTCAGCAGTAATTTTGCTGAATCTTCATTGCACATGATATTTTCTTATAGTCATTTGCACATTTAGATATATCCATCTCCAGTAACTAATCTTTAACACTGATGATTGATATTCTATACTGAATTATCTAAAAACATAAACATAAACAAAACCCTATGGAACCTCTTTAATGTAGCAGCTTAATAAATTTAAACATACTATATTAAACAAGACATATTATTTGAGTTCTCTAACAGTCATTTATGAGCCATCATATTTTCTCTAAGGTTAAACTATCAAATATGAAAATCAAACTCATTGAAAGTATAATTACTCTTCAATATCTGTAAGGAAAATCTACAATGCGGGTCAGGGCATCACAGCACAGCTTTGGTCATCAAATCAAAGAGGTAATAATATTATAGAGCATCGATTTCATAATAATGAAAAAAGAGCTTCTATACACTTAAAAATTAATTGTACATTTTTCCCATAACATATCATCAATAAATATATGGATTTGATTTTTAAAAACACTGAGATGAAGTTGATTCTAACTCATAGATAGCCTATATAAGGTAGCTGATGCTGTAAAACGTTATGGGAGCCGAGAGCCTCCTCCTTCTCCCTCAGACTTACTGGTGAGTTTGAACACTGACCTTGCAGTTAGCGGTCTGACACTTATCGTGACAGAGCCACTAGGGCTACTTACACAATACATAGACAAGTCTTAATATTTTAAAGGACTGAGCCGGTTTGCCCCAGTTGTACTCTTCTTCATGATAGAGTACTTGAAATGCCTACGAAGCAGCACAAATAACCTCTTTAACAAATTCAGTAACCAGAGCAACTACTTGTAAGAAAAAAAAATGTAAGAATATTGCCGAAATGGATTCTCAGAATTACTAAAATGGGACTAGCATTCTTGTGATTCACTGTGAAAGACTTTAGAAATTGCAGTTTTAAAATATTCACTGCCACTGAGTCCGTCCATTCTCATAGAGATCACATAGGACAGAGTAGAACTGCACCTGTGGATTTCTGAGACTGTAACAATTTATGAGTAGAAAGCCTCATCTTTCAAACCGCTTGTCTTGGAGCTAAAAATCTAATGCTTAACCTGATATGCCACCAGAGCAAACCCCAAATGGAGGAAGCACACCAGCCTGTGTGATCATGAGGTGTCAATGGGATCAGGTATCAGGCATGTCAGACCCAGAATAAAACTATACCCAAGGTGAAAGTGTGTGTGTGGGGGTGGGTGGGGGGGAGGATCCGGAGTGGAGGCAAGAGATGAGTTAGTCAGGGTGTAGTACAGCACTGATGAAACACACACATTTCCTCTTGCTCTTCGGTGCTTCCTTCACCCCACTATAATGACCTCAATTCTACCTTACAAATCGGATTAGACCAGAGCATGCACACTGCTACAGATAAGAGGCTGCAACACAGGGAATCCAGGATAGATAAACCCCTCAAGGGGAGAAAGCAGAAATCACTCAAAAGGATCAATCTAGAACTCCCTCCCAGAGAAAAGTGGGTGAGAGGTGACAGAGGACTATGTAAGATATGGAAAAAAATAATCTATAACTTATCAGGGGATCATGAGTGAAGGCTGGCAGGGGAGGGAGGGGGAAGTAATGGGGGGCTGATATCAGGGGCTCAAGAGGGACGAGAATGCTTTGAAAATGATGATGGGGTAGATGTGCAAATGTGCTTGACACACTGGAGGAGTGTATGGATTGTGATAAGAGACGTAAGAGCCCCCAGTGAAAGTATTTTTTTAAAGTCACACATTGGTAAAACATTATGTTCTAATTAAATACAATGCTTTTATTAGAAATATGTCATAGTTTATATATTAAAAGGATCTCTGGTGGCCCTGTGGGTTAGGCATTGGGCTCCTAACCATTAAGTTCTCAGTTCAAATCCACTAGTTGCTCCAATGGAAGAAAGATGAGGCAGCCTGTCCCTGTGAGAATGTACAGTCTCAGAAACCCCACATGATGTTAGCTATGAGCTAGAACTTAATGAAAATGGATTTGATATACAGTTTATATTAAAATAGGGGAATTGACTCTTTCTTTACTTTCTTTTTAAGTGTGCAACTTCAATCACTTCTCGCTGTGCTGTGCTTCCAATTCACGTTAAGAACAACCTAAGTGGGGTTATAGCAGAAAAGGGGGGAGTTGAGGAGGCAAACAGTAAAGCCTCAATTGGTTTCATGTAACTGCACAACCAACTTTTTCTAGGAACTTAGTAGAGAGTTAGTCCCACCCGAGGGACAATTTTGAGACCCCTTTTATCATGGAGGGATAAAGCTATGCTCACAATAACAGAAAAAGAGCTGTAGACAAAGTCTAGGTCACAATGAGGAGATGCTGATCAGGCTTCCTTCCAAACCAATGTTCTTCAAATAGTTTGTTCAATCTCTGTTAATAGGAGTAAGGGGAAATCGGATTTTCTACTTTTAAGAAACATTTTCCACTAGATTTTTTAAAAAACATATTTAATTAATGTCATATTTACTAAATGTGATTTTCTGTTGTAACTTGTGTTTAAAACAAAGTGAACTAGATGGTGTAGTCGGGGCTTGAGGTGTGGGTGAGGATGTGCTTGCTTCTTAGCCTTAAGGGTCATCAGACTTAGGAAATTAACACATGGGAGAACCAGTTGAATTTAAATTTCTGATGAATTTAAATTTCTGATATATAACAAATGGCCTCCTGGTAGAAGACCGCTCTAAAGAGTGCATTTTCTCTCCACCCCAGCCCCCCACCCTCTGAGTGTGGTAGTTAAAGAGTTGTTTATCAATTTGAGGATTAAGAGTGAAGGGGTAGAGTCTAGCCTGTCATTCAACATATAGCCAATGAGGCCTCTGTGTAGCCCTGGCCTTCTCCTACGAATTCTGGGAACTCCTGTATTTTCCTCCTTAAAGGCGGGAGACACTTCTCTCTTGGCTCACTCCCTGGAAGACACTCTTCTGATAAGACACATGGAACTATGCTAGTACCCTTAGCTGGAGAAGCCACGTGGAGACCCCTGCCAGTGCTGAGATGCTACACTGCCACTGGATCCAAAGACTTTCTACCCACTGGCCTGTAATCATCCTGAATTCAACATCATTGCATGTGTTTCATGAGTCTGAAGAGGACTTTATAGATCAGCATTGGAGATATGGGCTGATATCAGACTTAGGGATTTGGACTGGACTGGGTTGGGATAATTTCTTAATGTAAAATTACCCTATATATAAAACTCTCTCTTATACACATATGAGTCTCCTTAGATTTATTTCTCTTGTCTACCTGGGTTGACAAACCAAGTAAGGATATCTTAAATATTGGTGGTATCTAAAGAAAGCATTTGCTGTTTACCTGAAATTTAGATATAATTGAATATCTTCTCCTGGGGCACAGGGGACAATTGTACCATCTGCATGTTCAAATTGTGGAACGCAACTTGAGTTGAGGCAAAATATAATAGCAAGAAAAGTTCTATGTCCAGAACTTCTTGTGGGATATACATTATTAAAAGGATGACTTGTAAACTGAGTAGCATAAACAAAGAATGCTTCTGGGTAACAGATGCAGCTAGCAAATGAGACTGTTCATCTATTCTAGACAGAAGATGAAGGATACTTGCAGTAAGAAGATAGTACAACAGCTGAGATTATTGGATGGAATGATAGGATACTGAAGTGATAAAATCAACAGGGTAGGCTATTTGTCTAAGCTAAAGGAGGCTAAAGCATGAGGGTGTTAATGCAACAAGAGTGCTTTCTGGGGAAACTGGGAAGCTTCTAGCTAGTCCACCTGAATTATTCTGGCTCCCTACAATCAGTTTCCACATTGCAGTCAAAGCAATCTTTCCAAAAGGCAAATATAATTTTCCCCTTTCATGTTTATAACCCTTCAATGGCTTTCCACTGCTATTAGAACAGAAAAATCATCCCTCATCTGGCCCTTGCTTCACTCTCTTGCTGCCTGTCTACTCTGGGCACCCTCCACACTCGGAAGCACAATGACCTTCTTTGTCTTTCAGATATGGTGCTGCTCACTCTGCATATAGGCCTTTGCGTGTGCGTGTCCTGGTCCCCTTTGTCATGTGACTCTCATCCATCAGTCCAGTCTAGCAGATGTCACTGTTGATCAGAGGCATTCTTGATCTTCCTGTCCATAACAAATGTGCCCATTGCATACTGCCCTCAAACCGCATGGTGCTCTCTACAACGTCTCAGAGTTGAAACGTACCCATGTTTATAACATATTTATTGTAAAAAGGTCAGAGATATATTCCAGAAGCGAGAAAATATAATGAAATTCCATGTGCTCGTCACCTACATTCAACAAGTAGCCGTTCATGGCCAACTCAGTTCTTTTTCACCTGAATTATTTTGAGTCCATCTCCATTTCTGGTGAAATTATCCTGCATGCATGTATTGGTGAACTCTACAATGCATTCTAAAAGTAGACCACACTTACAATTTTGAAGCCTCTGTGGGATTATTGAAACATTTGATTCCTATCTGTCTCCTCTATTGGATTATAAGGGTAGAATGTAGAGATTATGTGTGTTTTACCATTATCATTGTATCACAGAATCTGATACTGTGTTCAAGGCATATATTCTCTTGTCCATAAGTAGTTGTTAATTAAAATGCTTCCTTATTTCTCACTTGATATCATCCTTTTAATTTTATTCTGCATCTAGAATAGCCAATGTAGCCCTGGGGAAGCTCAGCGAGAGCTGTAGATGGTTCCTCAGACAAAGGGGCTTAAGAATTGCTCAGGAGCTGGAAGATGGATAGAGGGCTCCCCAACACTTGGAATTCCATGGAATTTAAGAGAGAAATTCCCTCAAACACTGAAATAATATACAAAATTTATGGAGAGAGTATAAAGCCAAACCAAATCAAGCAATATACAATGTTTAATAACTGTAAAGTCCTACTCGTCCTTAAAAATATAGTTCACAATTTCCATGTGGAAACCATGGTCAATGAGAGTTTATGTGGGGAAACATAAAGTGAAATATATTCATTAAATGTAATTTACAATGATATAAATCCCCATAACTCACTCTCTATAAGAGAAACATATACTGAGCAAGTCTTCAATAAATATTATTAAATGAATTAGTGAATGGAAGTAAACTTTTAAGTTTGAGCTGATTAAAAAAAAAGTCACAAAAATGTACAACTTAAAAACAAAACCATGAATGGGTTCTCTTGAATGGATTCCAGGTCATAGTGACCATAGTCAAAGTAGGATTGCTCCTTAGGGTTCGCAAGGCTGTCAACTTTCAAAGGATAAGATAGAAATATCGTTTTCCCAGAGAGTGGCTGGTGGATTTGAACTGCTGGCCTTGTAGTTAGTAACCCAGTTCTCTGCATGACCAAGGCTCCAATTGCAGCTTAGACTGCATTATTTGCAGGCAATAAAACAAGCTCAGCCACAGCACCAGTGGAATTTTGTCCAGTTCTGAACCATAAACTTTAAATATACTTTTAAAAATCAGATGATCAAGAGTGAAGGTGCCAGAATGACTCAGAGCCCAGACCCCCCCAAAATTGCTGATGGGACTTGAGGCCTGCTATCTTAAGTGAATAAAGAGCCATTTGTGTGACGGAGATATTTGGTTTGTTTTCGGTGGCACTGAGTGACTAGAAATAGGACCAGGTGCCAGAAGAAAGTTCTCAGCTCAATATAAAGGAAGAGCTGGCTTTTTGTGTGTCTGTGTTTTGCTCTTTGTAGTGTTCACGTATACATTTGGTAATTACTAAAACTAAACAAAAACCTTTGGCTGTCAAGTTGATTCTGATTCATAGTAAACATATTGAACAGAGGAGAACTACCCCATCAAGATTCCAAGGGCGAAAATCTGTACAAAATCAGACTACCACATCTTCCTCTGAGTAGATGGTTGGTTCACACAGCTGACCTTTAAGTTAACTGCTGAGCACCAGAGCTCCTTAGATCACGACTATTAAAGGTTTTATAGGGGTATACACCAGATAAACTATCACACTAGAAAATTTTAAATCTCTCTCCACCCCTAAACATTTTTTCAGATTTTATTTAAGATAACATCAAAGGTGCATGGGAAAAAATTCCTAAAGATTTCACATACACATGAACTCAGACAAAAATGAAAACAGCAAATTAAAAATTCTATCAATAATGCATAAATATCTCAAAGATATGAGCACACATGAGGAAACAGGAAAAAAATATTGTGGCTGAGTTGATTCTGACTCATGGGTCAACCTATAGGACAGAATAAACCAGCTCTGTAAAGTTCCTACAGCAGTAATCTTTATTCAAGTAGATAGTCACATCTTTATGCATTGAAGCAGCTGCTAGATTTGAAACAATTATATTTTTGTTAGCGGCCAACTGCTTAACCACTGTGCCACCAGGCAACTTTGAACACTTAAAAATTTAGGGTTTATCTAGTGAAATGTGATGAATTAGAACACTATACTGATGCAAATAGATTCCATTTCCTGCTATACTTTTCTAGAAATACATTCATATATGTGTACATATCTATACTAAAATTTGGAGACATTAAAATAATTCTACTGTGATTTAATTTAAGTAGCAATCGAGTAATCATAAATGATAAGTAAGCAATACAAATTTAAATATGGACAGATGAAGGAACTTTAGCAATTAGGAGATAATGCAGGCTAATTCACTACTAGAGTTTCTGATAGTGTCTTGCTGTTCTCTGAGTACACAAACTAGATTATGGAATTCATTTCCTAGGAAACAGCTCAATCTATTTTCGAGTAGCAGTTTTTGGAAATATTTTATTTTAATTCACATCTTTCCACTTGTTAATTTTAAACTATTCATCTTACCCTGTCCTCTAGAACATAAAAAAAAAAAAAATCAATTGAGAACTTCGGACATATGACAGATCTTCAAATAATGAAAAACAACTGATAAGTTTAGAATTCCTTTGGTGCCCACATTCTCACTTCATTCATGTGTCTCCCCATGTCATTTCCAGGCAATGACCACAAACTGCATTCACTGTATGCCTTTGAGCCCTCTCTCAGATACCCCCTAAAGGGGTCATGACCCACAGGTTGAGAACCGCTGAATTAGAGCCAAGATATGGAGTAGTTTTGATTCTCGGCGCCACAGCAAGATAAAGTGGAACTGCCCCATAGGGTCTCCAAGGTGGTAAATGTCACGGAAGTGCACTGTCACATCTTTCTTGCAAAATGAGCCTTCTAGAACAGAACACAGTACTTTAGATGAGGACTTATCAGCACAGGGTAGAGAAGCCACCTCCATCTCTCACCCCTATAATGCTTGATCACAGAATTAACTCTTACTGAGCTTAACATTCTTCTTGCTACACAATATAAATTGCTACATCAACTAGCAATGGTATTGACCAGCTAATGATCAGAACAGAATTGCTGTGTACATAATGTGATGAAATCCCTACACATTTTCGGTGGAAATAAATAGGATATAACTCAAGTAGTCTGAGATAGTTAATGTTTATTGTGCCAATCTGGAGGATAAACACATGTGGGGTTAATTGAAGGGCAGAGCAATAAATGGCTCGGTGAGGCTCACCTTTTGAGTTCTCAGGTCTCTTGCTCTGTGATGGTCGGACCAGGGTTTAGCTGCCTTAGCCAGTTTCCTGCTTCAGCTGGAAAGGCTTACTTCCTGCAAGATATCCCCAAGGAGAAGCCACATGGACCTACCCCGATGTAGCCCTGGGTGCTGGAGCACTGTGTAGAGACCCTTGCCAGCACTGAGATGCTTACACGTTCACTGACTCGGCTTTCTTCCTGCAGTCGGCATCATTGCATGAGTTTTGTGAGATGGAGGAGGACTTTGTGGATTGGTGTCGGACATATGGGTTAATGGGTTAATGTTGGACTTGTGGGCTTGGGCAGCACTGGGTTGGGATGTTTTCTTGATGTGCACTTACCCTTTATATAAAACCCTTTCTTATATGAGTTTCTGTGGATTTGTTTCTCTAAAGTTGCCAGACTAACACATAGTCTATAATGGGTAGTGCCATTATTAGTCTCATTTTATAAATGAGCAAAGTAAGTCACAGATTACAAAGTTCAGAGTCAGAGCCAAGGGTTGGGAAAATAAGCCTTGTTATCCAAATACTGAACATTTCACTGTAAAACATGACTTCTCACGAGTATTTTCCATATCTTTTCATGTATCTTGACTTATAACAAATAAAGTCCTTCATCTAGTAAAATAGGGGGTAATGAATAATTGGGAACATATAATGTGTCATTTAAAAAATCTTTCTGTGTACATTTTTAAAAATGAATAAAAGGCTTGGGACAAGTTTAATACTTTTGACCAAAAGAAGCCTTTCTTAAAATATTTTTTAAAAGAAACTATAATTCATGCTGGCAGCTAATATTTCTTAAGGATACAGAATGATGAAAGTAACATTTTATGCTAAGACTCTTGAGATTGTAAACAAAATAAGAAGAATTATGTGCATAAACCAAAGTTTATGAACTATGGATTTAAAATTTATTAGCATATACCTAAAAGCCATTTAAAAAATTAAAATGATACCGTTTTCATCAGCTTTTTTTTCTTTCTTTTTTCCCAGCAGGAATTGAATACGTCCATTAATGCTACAAACATATTTCAACAGAGCAAGTTCAGGTGGGACCTGCCAAACAGACTATAGCTGGTGCCTGGGACATTAAAAAAAAAAAAGGTATGTGGCCCAGGAGACCTGAAGAAGTGGGATATGGGTAATTTACACACCACTCAATCTCCCTGGAAAAGTCTCATTCTCTTATATTCTCAGAGGCATGTAGCTGCATCTGTAATGAATTATTTCTTTAAATTGCTGTGATATATCATGAGCTAATGTCACAAGGACTACCCTAGAATGAGTTTAATGCAGTGTGGGGAAAAAAGGTGCTAATCAGTCTCTTGAAACAACTAATAATCCCCCTCGAATGAGGGCACTCTGGTGTGTCTTTGTCCAAAACGCTAATATGGTGACACCAACTGTACCACTCAATCTCTCTCCTTCCCTGATGGAGAGCCCCTCAGAGGGTCCTGACAGGCTGTAATTTACAATGTCTTTTAAAATCAGTCTCCTGTTTATGAGGTTTTCAGTGTCTGATACAATTTTGATGTTACCCCTAAGTTTTTTAATGACTAATTCCTCAGAAGTGGGCAGCCCGTTCTTAGGCTGGAAACTTTGCTGAAATGTGTTCACTCTGGGAGACCCTACTGGCATTTGGAATATCAGTGAAATAGCTTACAGCATCACAGAAACCCACACACGCTACACAGGATGACAATCTGACAGGTAAGTGGTGGCCTGTCTTGGAAGATGGGCAATCAGAGTGCTTCCTAGAGGCAAGGATGGTGAGCTTTCCTCTCAAGTACTTTAGACATGTTGTCAGGACATAGGCATGCCTGGAGCAGGGCATCATGCTTGGTAAAGTAGAAATCACTCCCATCTAGTCAATGCCAACTCATAGTTACCCGGTAGGACAGTGCAAAATTGCCTCTGTGAGTGTCTGAGACTGTAACTCGTTATGAGAGTTTTGAACCGCTGACTTTGTAGTTAGCAGCCCACGGTGTAGCCACTAAATCACCAGGGCTCCCTTGATAAAGTAACAGGGCAGTGAAGGCAAAGGAAGACAGTCAACAAGCTAGATTGATGCAGTGACTGCAACAATGGGTTCAAAATTAAGAAAACTTGTGAAGATGGAACAGGACCAGGCGAGGTTTTATTCTGTGACACATGGGGTCCCTATGAATCTGGCATCTAACAATAACACATCATTGCCTGCATTCTTCTATTGAGAATGAATTTTTGGATTTGAGTGACTTGGGTTGCACTACAGCCTGAAAAAAAAATTCTCAAGAAAATACGAAGGGGCTTCAAAGAGTTAGTGGGGAAAAAATCCATGACCTTTTCATACTGTTTCTCCACAAACTTTTTGTAAACCAGAATGGATCAAGCCATGAAAGAAATATATCCTTATTTCCTCTCTTTCTCTATCACAAATCCCATTTTTATCACAATGAAGAGAGAAGTTCTTCTCCTTTTTAATACCTTAATCTCCTTTCTTCTCCTTCCTTTTAAATAAATGTAGTGTAGAGAAGCTGCAGTCCTGAATTTTCTCAATTTCATGTGGGCTACTGTAAACCATGGCAAGAGCACGGCCTTGAGGTTTTGGCCATGACACATGCTAATCACATACTATGTGGCCATAGGTCCTCACTGTGCAGGGTCTGGGCTTCACAGGAAAGAACATAGTATCCATCTCTGAGAGGTATTACGATGATGCATTAGGTAAAACATGTGAAAGTGCTCGCTTGGGTCAATGCCTAGAATTTAGTAGTTCTTTTAAATGTCCAGTAAATCAAATTAAATAATCCAATTGGTATGTTATGATCTTTTTATTTTCCTAGCTGAAGAAAATGTTTCTGATAAAGAAATTATTCCTAACTGCCAAGGGGACCTGGAAAACCTGGCACTATATAGCCAAAGAAAGAGACCAGATTGATTTGAGAAATTCTAAGTTTTATTCCAGCAAGTACTGATAGAAGGAGGTAGTTGGGTTTCTACCACCAAACTGTTTCAGAATTTAGTCAAAAATCAAATAAGTTATTACCCTAAACTATGCAACAACAGCAACAATAAAAAAAAACCAGGCTTTATAATAGTTTCAGTAGGAAGTAATTAACAGGTTTTACAATGATCAGAGGGGTTCCAATCAAGGGGACAAAAAGGAGCAAAGTTCACAGCAAAATAGTTTATAGTTCCTCCAAGGGATGAACCAAAAATCAATTGATACCCTTATTACTCCAGGAGCTATCTGACAGGTACTCCGGGGGATTTCAACATTCATGATTGAATGTTGAATGACCCTGCTTCCTCCTCGTGAATTAGAGCACCCAGTTGGTATCATAAATAGTAAGGAGATTTGAAAGTAAAGCTTGTCTGACCTTGGTCACATAGAAGTTAGCCTTGGGCTGATGTGGAGCTTGATTTTCTTTTCCCTTTGTGGAATCAGAGGTCAGACGCCGCCCTCCATGCCTTTTTCTACAGTAAAGTTCATTTATTCACTCTATTAATATCCTGTCACAACAAAGTGGACACTAGCTACAAGGGATATAGGCATAGAGTGGCTATTATCAGGCATTAGTTATATTTTAAATTTTTATTATTTAAAAATTTAAATATATTTAATATTAAATAATAAAATATTATTTTAAGTTATTAGTTATATTTTAAATTTTCCTACAATGTTGTTAAAATAAATAACTGATTTTCAGAAGCTGAAGATGGGTTTAATTTGCTTGGGAGAATTTTACAAGTGAATTTAAGATGATTATGAAAAATATTTAAATTATTCTCATGTACACTTAAATAATGGAAGACTAGCTGGGAAAACATTTGAAATTAAGTACATTTATTAAATTAAGACCTTTAGTAAAAATAGGGCTTTGTTTGTTGGGTTTGGTTTTTTTTTTTTGGCATTATTTCTATAAACTGTCTTCAGGGGAAATAATCTTCTCTCTAAGGAGCCCTGGTTGCATAATGGTTACAATTGGACTGCTAACTGCAAGGTCAGCAGTTTGAACCCACCTGTTGCTCTGTTGGGGGTGGGGATGAGGCTCTCTACTCCGATAAACAGCCTAGAAATCCCACAGGGCCCACTCTGTTTTAGCTCATATGAGTCCGTATGGGCTCAGTAGCAACCCATTTGGTTTGAGTTTAAAGGCATAAGAGATAAAGTAACTGAAAATATCCAGATTCCCTTAACAATGTACATCAAGTTGGACACACTTACTAGCACTTAAAATTGTAAAAGATTCCGAGGGAAGTTCTTAAAATCCACACATCTTGAAATTGGGGAGTATTCAACCAAGGAGAGAAAAGGAGGTTTTCTAGTTCCATAAAGACCCCCAGCCTTGGAGCCTGCTGGCCGGGTCTACTCTGCCCTGTAGACTGTCTGCGACTCCAGAGCAGGGAGTGTGGTTTTGAAGTTTAGATTTAACCAAGAGACAGAAGTCTTCAGAAATCATGGAAGGCGAGTAGCTCGGAGACACTCTTTCCATGTAAATCCATTGCACTATTACCTTAGTCTCTCTAACCAACAGATGGGAAACCACAATTATTCTTACTGAAGTTTTCATTCAAATTTGAAAAATTGATTTGTTTTGCTCCCCAAAACTCAAATGTGCTGCCATCAAATCAATCATGACTCATAGCAACCCTATAACAGAGTAGAACTGCCCCTTTGGGTTTCTGTGACTGTTCATCCTACAGTCACCCTTCTCCCAGAGGGACTGGTGGTTTTGAACTACTGACTTTGCCAAACTCATAAACCAACCAGGACTGCCTTTGCTCCTACAATGTATTGCTAGTGCAGTCACTTTGGGTTCTCCGTAGAAAGGCGTTCTGCTGGCCCAGGATGAAGGGCTTGGCTGCCAATTGAGAGGTCATCAACTGGAACCCACCAATGGTCCTCCGGATTAAGATGCAAAAGTCCATTTACATAAAGATTACAGTCTTCAAAACTCTATGTTATTGTACAGGGTCTCTTTGAGTGAGAATAGAGTCAATGGCAATGGTTTGGCTCTTTTAGTTTATACTGACATCACTTTCTTATCAAGTACTAAAGGGAAGGTTCTATAAGCTGTTGACCCTTGGGTTTGACAGCTACTCACAGTACATGTTCACGTTTTAAGAACTACTCAACATAAATAACATTTCTTTTTGACTCTATTCTTAACATGACTTATTTTATAAGGCTAACTTGTGCAGTCTACTTTCCTCGCATCCACTGTGTATGCATTTCATTTAGTTATGAATTGATTTTCTATCTTGGCAATGCCTTTCCTTACATCTAAGTCCATTCTTTCCCCTTCTGAAAAAACTGGCAAAACATGCACAGAGAAGCATGCAGTCACCATTCTCTGGTATTCAAGGAGTAAGTTGAATGGCTTACACTGAATCATGATAGATTTGGATAACAATTGTATTATTCCTGGTCACATGATAATTGTAGCATTCCATTTTATTCAATATTAAGCTTTTATCATGAAAATTAATGGGGAGCTTTTTTTCTCAAAATAAAACTAAAATGGTTTATCATTTTCTGTATTTACTTACAGCCTCAGAAACCCATAAGGTCAGTCTCATTCCCTTCTGCAGGGTCACTGTAAGGCAGAATTGGCTCGATGGTGGTGTTTTTGGTTTGCCTAGCTCTAAGGAGAGTTAAGAAGATTCTTTTTCACTCTAATGTAAATGTGCACTGTATAGAGAGGTAGGTAAAGAGTGAGAGTAGGTGTAGTCACCCTAAGCCACTCTGTTTCCTTCAAGGAGATGCCAGCTCATGGAGACCCTAGAAGACAGACTAGAACTACTCCATACGGTTTCAAAGCTGCGATCTTTTTCTTCTCAATATAAAAATATTTTCCATTGATGTTTCATATATTACAAAATACGCTCAACAAATCATAACCACCCTCATCATCATTATCACCACTGTTGTCATTATCTCTGAATTATGAAAAATTAATGTCTGCCTCATTCATTCATTTACTCATTTATCACCTTAATCACTTTGACCTTGCTGTCACGTGCTGTGCAGTCAGTTCTGACTTAGGGCCACCATAGGAGTTACAAAAGTAGCAGTGTCTTCCTGGCAGCTGACTGCCACCTCTTTCTCCCACTGAGCTGTCGGCTCAGACCCTGGAACTCTCAGTGCACACCAACGTGTTTTAATCCTGGTTCTACTGGGGCCCTGAGGTCGATTCACCATCTTAAATACTGTTTGAAATAAACAACATTGGGAATGGATAAACAGATAGATGATGTAACAAATACAACCTCAATGTGAACTCTTTCAAGTAGCAAAAAGCGATTCCAAGTGTCTTCTTAGATATGAGAATTTCAAGTTCATGTTTAAGGGAAATGATTCTTTTCTCCTCTCCGTAAAATACATAAAGGATTTGGTAGAGCAGGGGTCCGAACACCCTTTTTGTAGAAAAGTAGAAAATAAACATTGGAGGCTTTGCATGCCACATAATTCAGGGTTATATATTCTTGGTTTTGTTTTGTTTCCTCGCTCTATTTCTTTCAGCTTTTAAATATGTAAAAACACGGTTCTTGGTTTCGTCGTTCTGCAGAAGCAGAAGGCCATGGGCCTAATTTGACCAGCAGCTGTACTTGGTCCAACCCCAAGAAAAACAAAGCTACAGGCTCCCTTACCCTGGAGTGGCATCAACCTCTGGCAGCTGGGTCGGATCCTGACCTGCTGCCCCCATAGCAGTGGTTCTCAACCTTCCTAGTGCCAAGACCCTTTAATACAGTTCCTCATGTTGTAGTGACCCCCCAACCATAAAATTATTTTTGTTGTTACTTCATCACTGCCATTTTGCTACAGTTATGAATCAGGTCACCCTTGTGAAAGGGTCATTTGACCCCCCAAAGTAGTCGCAACCCACAGGTTGAGAACTGCTGCCCTCTAAGCGTTATGCGTTATGCTGCTCTCTGTAAACTGCCACATCTACAATCCGGCAGCTCTTCTCTGGAACACTGAGACCCTGAACAGGACACAGTAAACTCTGCTCATAAAACGGGCTGGGTTGGAGTTCAGCCTGATTCAAATTCTGGTTGCGTGATATATCCTTTTGCTGTGGACTTGCTTGTGCTAAAGGTTTACCGGTTCAATTTCCTCTGTAGTAAAATGGACACCCTAAAATCAGGGCTATGGGGATGAGGTGGAAGGAGATAACATTGGAGAAAGTGACTTCCCAGAATTTAGCAAACTGCTTTGGCTCAGATCCTGCTCATGTCTTTCTCTTCCCTCTGGGCAGCTGTCCAGCAGCAGCAACAGCCCCGGGAAGCGCTGACGTCTTGGAAAAGCCAGTGCTGCGTGGGCTCAGGCTGCCCCTGTCTCTAAGCAGCACGTTTTCAGACTGACTCTCTCCACTAACTCATTGTCTTCTCACATGTGTCCAAGTGTAGGGCTTAAGGCTTCCATTCAAAATTCCCGAGCTTGACACTGAGGAGATCCATCCGTTGCGAGTGGTCTAGAAGCCTCACACTAGCCAATTCTGTGACTGCCTCTTCCCCAAAATGATTTTAGGAAGTTTCATTTTGATCATGTAAACATCCTGACATGCCATCGAAAACATGTACTCCACATTGCATGTAAACAGCTGACGAGTTTCTCTTTGCAAGAAATTATAGCATGCCATGATGTTTGGGTCTGGTTAATTTTGTGTCATTTAATTTCAACGCGAAACATTTGCTAAGGTTTGATACCTTCTCGGATGAATTCCCCTGAAGTGTGGTCCTCAAAATGAAAGAAAGGAAACTATGTGTGGAATTACCTCTTCCAAAAGGTTTCTCTCATCACAACACATGAGATTCCCACCTCAGATGATTAGTTCCCAAGGCAACGAAGAAATATTTTAGACTGAAATGTCTGGCAGCTAGTCAATAAGCATGCTGATAATGTGTTAATTATATTAGAAAATATCAAATTATTACTTCAGACACAAAACCTAAGACTCAGTGTACTGCATAATTTTCTCAGTTATGTATTGTCTGTGTTTGCCAGATTTGTACCTTCTTATTCTATCTTACAATCAATTAACTACCAATTAATTTATTGAGCCCTCAGCTTTGAGGGAGGCCAAGAGTGTTTAACCTTGACTGTGCATTTGAATCTCTTATGGAAATCATTTAATATTACATTGATGTCAGGGCCCTGGGCCAGATTTGTGTGGGCTATACTTTGTGTGAGCAGTGCATGTGTTTTAAAGCATCGCAAACCATTCTCATGTGCATCTAGAATTGAGTACATCTCCCTATGCTTGGTTTTATGGGGACAAAGAAGGGCAAATGAGAGAAGCTAATTAGGGATAACCTAATAAGGTTTGAGTCTTGTGATGAGTTATTAATTTATATTATAATTGAATTCTCATTACTCTTCTACAAAGAGTCTCATTTTTTTCTCCTTGTATCAAAAATTGCATTCTGAAAATGAAATTGCTTTCAAGATGAATCCATATCTCCTACCCAAGAGTCTGTAATGTTTCCATTAGAGGAAGCCCCAGTCTAGTTGAAGCACTGAAGCAATTAGTGACTTTCAGGAGCTGTGTGATCATGACCCTGGCCCAATCACAGAAAGGGCAAGTGTCTTGAGATTCACTGGCTCAACTCTACTCTGGGGATGAAATCCTAGCAAGTGGATTCATGCTTCTTGTCACTACAAAGGGAAAGAGCAAGAACAGGGATTGAATCATTTCACAAGCACTTTAACCACATGCTGGTGATTTGAGAACCAAATAAGTAAACTCACTGTCATGGAGTCAATGCTGACTCTTTGGAACCCTGGGAGTGTCTGAGAATATAACTCTCTGTGAGTAGAAAGCCCGGTCGTTCTCTGACAACAGTGGGTAGTTTCAAACTGCTAACCCTTGTAGCTAGTTGCTCAAGAGTAACCACTAAGCCCCCAGGGTGTCTGCCATCTGAGAAGGTGGTGGGTGCAGCCCCCTTAACCATTCATGTCAAGTAGATGAGTTTTACAGTATAGAGGGAAGGGGATGGAAATGATGAGAGGCTGAGGTCATTGTTTGTGTAGGGCTGGTTTAGAACTGCCCCCAACATTCTTGTAGACCTTAGTCTTTGTTTCCCCTGCTGGTCCCTGTCCACAGAATTCAGGTGTTAGCTCAAGTCCAGCTAGTTGATTGGTGTCCATCTGTTCCTGAGAGAACAACTTCAAGGCTTTTAAGAGTCACTTGAAGCTATATAGCTAATTCACTTCCTTTGCTACCCGGTTTAATTTTAAGAAAAGGCAAATCATGCCAATTGGTTGTGATTAATTCTGAAAGACCCTTACAGATTACAAGGTAATGTCTTTCAGATCCCAGGTCTTGCAGGGCCTAACTCAATCCTGTCTCAGGAAGCTTCACGGGTCTAAGTAAAACTCGCTCTATGTCTGCAGCTGAACATTTTATCCCTCTCAAACCTGGTATCTCAGAGAGAAGACTGACAACCACTTTGACTTGATAGCAGAGTTTAAACCAGATGCTCTGTACTAAATACACAGCTTACAAATGGTCATGAAGAATAATGACTAAGGAGAGAGTTTTGCCTCCTTCAGAGTGCTCTTTTTCACATTATAGTCCTAAGAATAAGACACGTCATAATGTTAAATTTCCAAACCATTGGAAAATGAGACAGAGAATTCGTTTGAGCAGCACACAGCCTGCACATTCTGAATACAATAGATATGCATTTGGTTGCCTACATCCGCACTGCTATCCTTTGAACATATGTGTTTGTCAGTAGAAGAATGAGCTCAAGTACAATCTGCTCCTCACTCTGTTTGCTTTGTTTCACCACCTAGCCATCATTGCTTCCAGCCTCCCTTATAGATGCTCCTCCATGCTTTATCCTTCGGGCAAGTTTTATAGTTGTTTCTCATTGTCTGTAATATCATATCCCAACATAAATTCCAAAGGATTTACAGTTTAATTCTGGACAGCATTCCATTTCCTTCTCGAGACCCTATCAATATCTCCAGCAGGAGGACAAGGAAAACATTGTCCTGCTCACCACAGATGTTGTGAATAACGGCATTTTGATCAATCACTTCTGTGACCAGGCTTCCTATATCCAAAGCTCTCCTAATGCCAGGTGCATGCTCACAGCTCTCACGGTTTAAATGTGTTCATCTGTTAGATAAATATAATCACCTTTCTTCCTCCCTTAAAAATTTGCATTAAACATTTTAGGCAGATTTTTCCCCATTTTTTATAGATCTACCTCTTCCATAATCTAGTTTGCTCACACTGAGGCATCCTTCCAATTTCAATATGACTTTACATTGCTGTTCTAGCCATATTTATAATGTTATATTATTATTCATTTCATAACCAAATGAAATGCTAGCAGGTTTCACATTATTATCATTAAATTTCACAAATATTTTTCTTGTTGAGTAAAAAATCTTTCTAGCATAATTCACAAATCAGTTTTATAAGTGAAAAATAGTGCTGCCTTATATTAAGCATACTCATAATTGCAAACCTTGCTATTTTGTATAACACTGGTAAATCACACATGCAATCATAAAGTGGAGACAAGGTTGGTTTTTTTTTCCTTTTTCTTCTCATTTTGAAAACATCACAGGAATGATAGAACTGTTCCTAACTGCCTTCCTGGAAAAAAATCAGAAGCCACTAATTTTTTCAGAGTGACCTGTATTTTAATACTTTAAACCTAAATGTGATGGGAATTTAAACAACCAGCTTAAATGATGTAACTCCCCCTTTTTTCCACTTTAGTAAAATGCCAAATCATGCACAAATAGTCCCTATCATCTCTGCACCCTTTCTCTGAGATGTGTTTCTGCAATATTTCTAAGGATTAGAGATCTCAATATGGCAGGATATGACTTGATTTTTGGTAGTGTTTGCACACAGATTTTTCCAATTATTATTCTACTATTATTTCAATTATATCCTTTCATGTACATTCTAAAAAATTCCAATTTTTCCAAACTTCATTCTCCATGGATCATTCCAGTTGCACTTCATGAGCTGAATTAAAGAAAATCACCTCATGATTGTTATCAGGGATAATGAAGATTGTAAAATTATAATAATTGTAAAAGATATAACAAAAAGAAAGGGGAACTTAAATTTTCATGAATGAAGGAGATGATGATATAAGATCCAGAGGGTGGAATTAAATTCCTTTATATGACATTTCTACATGTATCTCTAACTCTCATCAAATGAGTGGGTGGGGCATGTGCAACACTAATAGGGGGGATTCGTCATTTTAGTTTCCACCTCCTGGATATAAAGAATGAGCCATCCTTGAAGCAGCAGCAAAGAAAGGCATCCCAGGATCATCAGAAGAGTGCTTTCCAGATCTTTGTCTGTAGTGCAACCCAGGCCTGAGGCATGAGACACGGTGGCACAGAGACTCACAGGGCAGCATGGAGATTACACATTACCTTCTCGTCTGGCCTGTGACTGTGGATCTCTGAGACAAAGCAACAGATGAGCTGGCTTCCTGGCATGCAGAGATAGAAGTCAAAGACCACATAACTTTGAACTTGAGGACCAGAGAGAGATGTCTTTGCTGGGTAAGGAGAGGTGTTGCTGGGTACCAATGACTGTACCTTTACTATTTACTGATGATTCTGACTTGTGGTAACTGAGTAATGGTCTAATAAACCCTCATAATTGTGAAAAATAAAATAAAACGTAGCTCCTATGAACCTTACCAAGTTTCCTATTTCACTTAAACCAAAAGTTAATCTCTGTATCATGACTTTCAACTTTAAATTTCTAATTTTAGAAATATACAGATGTATTCTGTAATTGTGGTGAGTATATATAACATGGATGAAGAAGCCCTGGTGTAATCAGAACAAGGGAATGCTGCATAGTTTACAATCTGGAAATGTGTGCAACAAAGTTGTATCTTCTCGCCATACTTATCCTGTATACTGAGAAAATCAGCAGAGAAGTGGGATTACATGCAGAAGAGCAGGGCATCAGGACTGGAGGAAGGTTTACTAACAAAGGCTTATTCACAACCTGCGTGTGCAGATGAAACGATCTTGCTTGCTGAAAGTGCGGATGACTCGAAACACTTGCTGATGAAGTTCAAGTATTGCAGCCTGCATTATGGGTTATGACTCAATGTAAAGAAAACCAAAATCCTTACAACGGGGCCAGTGGGTAACATTGTAAATGGAGAAAAGGTTGAAGTTGTCAAGTTATTTTGTCTTGCTTGGATCCACAACCAATGCTTATGGAAGCAGTAGTCCAGAGATCAAAACACACATTTCACTGGGTAAATCTACTGCATAAGACCTTTTTAGAGTAAGGAAAAATAAGGATGTTACTTTGAGGACTAACGTGTGCCTGACCCAAGCCATGGTATTTTGAATTGCCTCATATACATGCTAAAATTGGACATCGAATAAGAAGACCACAGAAGAATTGATACATTTGGATGGTGGTGCTGGAGAAAATTATGGAAAGTACCAGGGTCTTCTAAAAGGACAAACAACTCTATCTTGGAAAAAGTACAGAGTGCTCCATAGAGGCAAGGATGGCAATACTTCATCTTACACATTTTGGACAAGGTGATAGTTAGGTTTATTGTGCCAATTAAGCCTCCCTAGAAACATGTAAGTGGAGCTGAATCCAGTCTCAGCTTGATAAGAGGGAGACTGAGATAAACACTTTCCAAGGCCATCATCCAGTCTCTCTTCCTCCCTGGTATTTTGGCCAGCATACTGCTGCTTGAGCTAGTTCTTTGCCTCAACATGTGCTGCACTACCTGTGGGCTGAGCCAACCCATGGATCCTGTTGCTAGGGCTTGAGGTTCCTTTCAGATTTGCTTTGCAATGCTGCTGGTACTTACATCATGAGTTTGAGATCCCATTGTGGTCTACTTCTCTAAGGGAGTTGAACTGAGCCCTCGTATTACTGTGTGGGTTAATTAGCCGTTATATTCCTTCTCACTGTATAAACCTAACCTTTTACATAGATATAATCATAAGTGTCCTGGTTTTGTTGCTCTACAGAACACTGCCTATCACAGACATGTTGTCAGGAGAGGTCAGTCCCCAGAGAAGGCCATCGCATTTGGTAATATAGAGGGGCAGTGAAAACGGGAAGGCCCTAAATAAGATGAATTAACCCAGTGGCTGCAACAGTGGGCTCAAGCATAAGAACAATATGAGGATGCTGCAGCACTGGGCAGTATTTCATTCTGTTTTGCATATGGGTAACAACCAACTTGATAATACCTAATACCAATATTGAGATAGGATTTGTATCAACATGGGTGGGCTAGGGTTCTCAGTAATTTGTCACTTAAAATGCGAATGAGGGGGAGCTACTTGCTCCTGAGTATAGCAAAATCTTTATTTGCTGATAAGGCATCTCTCAAGATGAGTAGAAACAACTGTGAAAACCACTGTGAAAAAATGGAACTGTGAAAGTATGAGCTATGAACTAGGAAAATCACAAGTCATCAAAATGAAATGAAATGTATAAAGATTGATATCCTAGGCATTGGTGAGCTGAAGTGGACTGCCCTTGGACATTTTGAAACTGAAAATTATATGGTTTACTATGCTGGGAATGACAGATTCAGAGGAATGGAGTCCCATTCATCATCAAAAAGGACACTTCAAGAACTAAAACCAAGTCAAGGGAATGATTGTGGACCAGACCACCAATTGTTCATATCTAAGTTCAAGATGAAGATGAAGAAAAGTAAAACAAGGCCATGGGACACAAAATGGCATCACTATACCATCACTATACCCCACCTGAATTTTCAGAATATTTCAAGAAACAAAAGGTCATGAAAACAAAAGGGATAAAAAAAGTGGATGTCAGAAGAGACACTAAAATTTTCTCTGAAACATAGAGCACGTAAAAGAAAGGGAAGATATTATAAAGTAAATGGCTGGATAGACAATTTCAAAGGACAGCTGGGGGAGACAAAGTTTAGTATTATAATGAAATGTGCAAACCGAGAATGAGAAAAAAGGAAGTATACATGCAGAACATCTTAAAGTGTAAGAACGCGGAGGGGGAGGGATCAAGCCTCAAGTTTCAGTATGGAAAGATTCTATGGGCATAATATTGAACAATGCAGGAATACACAGTCACTGTACCAAAAAGAACTAATTGACACTATTTCACGAGGTATCATATGCTCAAGGAACAACGGTACTTACAGAATTAGTTAGTGCAAGCTGCTCGGAACACATTAGCAAAAATCAAGGCTCCGGGAATTGACAGAATATCAATTGGAATATTTGACTCATTGATGAAACAACTGAAAGCACTGACTACACTGTGCCAAGAAATTTGAAATAGAGCGACTCAACCCAACTGCTTGGAAGAGACCCATATTTGTACCCATTCTAAAGAAAGTGACCCTGCAGAATGCTCAAATTATAAAGCAGTGTTAGTGATATCACAGGCAAATAAAATTTTGGTGATGCTCATTCAGCAATTGTTGAAATAGTATATTGACTGGAACTACCAGAGGTTCAGGTCAGATTACTGATATCTGACGGATCTTGTCTAAAGGCAGACAATATCCAAAATATGTCTATTTGTATTTTATTGACTATGCAAAGGAATTCAACTGTGTGGATCATTAAAATCCAAGGATGAACTTGAGAAGAGTGGGAATTCCAGAGCACCAAATTACACTCATGTGTTACCTGTAAATGGATGATGAGGCCATTGTCCAAACAGAACAAGGGCATGCTGCATTATTTAAAATAAATGTGTCAACCTGTACCCTTTCACCAGACTTATTCAGTCTGTATGCTGAGTTGATATATTTGAACTACTGAGTCATTAAATAAGCAAATAATGAAAATATCTATGTTAGATGGGTCTTTATGTCTTTGAATATGCTATATAACATATTGAATGCAGTAATTTTATGTGTGGGACCCAAGTATTTTAAGGAGGCAAATATTACTGTATGGTATAGTAGTGAAAGTATGATTTACTTTCCTTTGCTCAATCAAATACTTAGGCTTTATGGTATGCCTGAGCACAATGTACATTATTAGTGAAATACTTCATGAAAGATTAAAAATATTATTATGCACATTTTTTTATCTCTTATGGACATATAAATAAGTGTGGCCCTTAATTTGACTTTTAAACTGCAAAAACAATCCTGTTCATTTTATATTTTATGATATTTCAAGTCCTATGTTTACGGTAAGAAGCCCTGATACTGAAATGGGTTATGCATTGGGCTGCTAACCATGAGGTAGGTCAGCAGTTCAAAACCATCTGCCATTCTGCAGGAGAAATGAGGCTTTCTACTCTGTTAAAGATTTACAGTCTCAGAAACCCCCAGAGACAGTTCTATTGTGTCCTATAGGAGTCATAACCACCTCTATGATAGTTTAGGTTTTTTGGTTATGTTTTCTACAGGTATATTGTACAAAAGTACAACTCAGAACTAGCTCAAAGTATGTAAAGGAAATTTTTTAATTCTATATGAAAAAAGGAAGATCACCTACACAGATAGATTGCCAAAGGCATTTGGTGAAATTTAATATCCTCTTTTAATCTTTAAAATATGTGCTTACTTTAGCCCAGAAGTTCAAATCATAGCAGTAAAAAAAA
>NW_022103920.1:26562604-26567248 GCF_000313985.2 Echinops telfairi
CATCTGAAAGTTGGACATTGAATCATAGAATCAGGAAGACAAAGAAGAATCTATATATTTGAACTGTGGTGCTGGTGAAGAATATTAGAGATGCGGGTGTCTGCCGCAAGAAACAAATCTGTCATGGAAGAAGTACAGCCAGAATGCTGCTCAGAAGCAAGGATGGTACGACTTCATCTCACATATATTAGATTTGTTCTTAGGAAACACTAATCCATGGAAAAGGTTAGCGTGTTTAGTAGAGTAAAGCGACAGCAAAAAAGAGGAAGATCCTTGCAAGATGGATTGACATGGCGACTGCTCTAATGGCGTCGGCCTGGTTGGTGTGTCCTTCTCTTGTACATAGTGTCCCTATGGGTTGGAATCAACTCAGTGCTACCTAGCAACAACGTTTTTTGGCTTTGTGTGTTTGGTTTTTTTATTGAATCTTAATGCATAAGCCTACTTATAATTCCTCATATTTAATAAATCATAGGACTTTATTTTTTATTTACTTGAGGAAGAAGCAGCCTATCAAATTAAAGAATAAATAAAGTATGCATACATAAAGATTCTCTCCAATGGCCATAGAGATATATAGAAATCTCGCAATTGAGTAATATCTAAGAATAGCTAGCGTGTTACGATATTATTTTAATATTTACTGTACAGGGAGCCCCTGATTTAAAAGGGTTTTAAGTAACCCAATTTACTGTGGTCCATTTCAGATTTGTTTGACTTTTACATCTTATTGTTCCATCTTATTACCACAGTGGCTGCCACGAGGGGCTCAAACATAACAACTGTGGGAGTGGTGCAGGACCAGGGAACATTTGCTGTATTTCACCTAGGGTCACTAAGAGTGGGCGCTAACTGGAGGGCATCTACCACCACCACCACCAACAATATTGTTAGTAAGATGGACTACATAAAATGTTGCAGTTCATAAGTTGCTGGTGCTGTGGTCCTCAGATGCCCCTTTGCAGATGTTCAGAGTATCTGGAACATGGGAACTTGCTGGGAGGACGTTGCAGGAAAACGAATGCAGTGGCTCTGGGGAAAATGGCTGTGCTACTAGAAAAGGTTTCAACTATTTGAAAAGACAATATGATGGAAGAGGTCAGTGAATAAACCAGCTGTATGGCAAAAATTGATGGACAAAAGGTCTGCAGTTCAGATTCGTTAGCCCCTCAATATGGTATCTTCTACTCTGTCTCCCAGGGTCTCCCTAGATGCGACGACAGTGGAGTGGCTGAGGGCTACCTTCCTCTGGAAGGGACTGAAACAAAAGAGCAGTGGTTTTTAAAACTATGTTGTAAAATTCAGGCATTAGCCAGTAATTATATTTTAGCTAA
The DNA here is from genome assembly GCF_000313985.2 of Echinops telfairi. NCBI lineage: Eukaryota > Metazoa > Chordata > Mammalia > Afrosoricida > Tenrecidae > Echinops > Echinops telfairi. The sequence continues at coordinate 26,563,939 of NW_022103920.1, forward strand.
AATACTTACCAGAGCAAAAGTGTAACTTCTAGCCAAGAGCAGCAAAAATACTGTTGATGAACTTGATAATGAAAGTATTAACTAAAATTATTCCTTAGAGTAAATCAGTAACTATAATTTGAAAATTGTTTTAATTTGTAATTCAATTAAGCAAATTTTGTATGGCTAATAACTACACTTAATAGCATAAAAATATAAAAGCTAAAATTGATTTTTACAGTTCTTCAAAGCACAGTGAGTACATCCTGAGTAAACTAGTTCAAAGAAAGAATTATACCTTCAAGTGAAACAAACTGAAAATCTTCCAAGACTTCTATGAAGCCTTAATGAGATTTTAATTGGATAAAAATGTCTCCTACTTTGCATGGCAAAATAGAGTATAAAAACAAAGGGAGAATAATATATTTTGACTTAATTTTAAAATATTATGATATTCTTAAATTGTCCTTAACATTAATGAAATTATTCTTCTTCACACAGTGATTTTTCCATGCCAGGAATAAATATGTATATATGTATATATATCATACCTGTCCACATTTGAATCTTGAGTAATACTACATAATTTGGGGTGCTTACTCAATCAACTTGGGTCATATAGAAATATACATTTGTAGACTAAAATGTCACATGATTTTCGAAGACAAATTTTTCTCAAAATCTATAAATCAAGTTCGGAATTTTTAAGAAAATTAAGCTTTGGGGGCTTCAAAAGGCTTAATGTTTAAAGCAAAGTAGTTGAAACTATTTACAAATGTGTTTTATGTGTTCCTCAAAGCAAGCCCAGTGAGATTTCTACCCAGAAGTATGTTAATAATTGATGTTACTGCATGAGTTTAAAAGCAATGAGGATTTATTTATTTAAAAGATTCTTTAATCTATACTTTTACTTCAGAAAGAACTTATCCCCCATAAATAACCTCTTCTCAAAAGTTATATGAACAAATTAATTATTAAGTAATAGATAATCCACTTAAGGAAATATAATCCTTTTTTCCCAGCCCAGGTGTGACCAGCTGCAAAGTCTGCAGACAGTTTTATCTCTCCTTTGTTTTCTTACATCCAAATTTGGCTCTTGACATGGTTACACTCTTACTGTCAAGGAGGGTGATTATAGCCGGAGGCTATAAAGTTTTGGGATATGATTTTGAAAAATGAGTGCCAGATTTTGACATTGCAAACTTTAGAAGAAAGAATCACTGATTTCAGAGGCTGAAGATGAATGTTGATAACAATGTTACATAATTGTGTTTGTCTTTTCTATATTAAAATATTTCTCAAATAGTCTAATTTTAAGCAGACTACCTGACTATGAAATTAATTTTATATCCATTATTTCCGACGACTTTGAAGAGTCGTTTCCATAGTAATTTATGATATCTACAATATAACATTTCTTATAAAACATATGATTATTTGCTATGCACAATTTTGCTGGCTATTTTGTTTGTTCTATTTTGTATAAGCCACTTTTAATTATTATTTTACACACTCTAAAATTAGAATGTAAGTTTTTAATGAACGGATTTTAATTTCTTTTTTTTTTTATTTTACTTTCTATTCTACCAAAAAAATCAAACCAAGCCCATTGCAATTAAGTCAATTCAGACTCAGAATTTAAAGGTTTAAACCCTTAAAGGTTTCTGAGGCTATATGTCTTTATAGGAGCAGGCAGCCTTGTTTTGTCCCTCAGAGTAGCTGGTGGGTTTGAACTGCCGATCGTGTTGTAAGTAGCCAGAGTTTGCCTGATTTAATTCATCATTACATAAGAACAGTTAGACTTTCTTAGAAAATTTAAAAGCCTATGCAATACTAGGCTCCATAAACCACCCAAAATAAATTCTTTCCCCAAGAAGCTCTCCTTCCATATGGTCCAAATGTTTCTCAGTCGCTATGAATCAGGCAACATCAAGAAGGAACACACGTTACACATCTCGGAAACACTGAACTCCCTGCAGCACTCAAACACAGAACTCCGTTCAAAGTCGGTGATACCAACTGTGGAATGAAGGGAAGAAGGGAAAGTTCAGTGTGGAAGTGTTGCTGAGTGCATGTGTGCATTTACCTCAGTTTGAAGGGTGATGTCCGTCAGAACTCTGAGCTTGGGCAGGGGTTGCTAGCCTCAGAGTTGCAATAGACTTGAAGGCAGAGAGTTTTGTTGTCGTTGTTATTTTATCTTTGGGGTTTTTTTGTTTTGTTTCATTTTGTTTTCAAGGAAAATAGCTATTGCTGTTCCATCATGGGCAATTATTCCAAAGTAGGCATAAAATTCTCTTTAAAATCTTCTCTCAAATGTATTCCTCTTGTAAGGAGTTATGCACTGCTAGCGGGTCATTCCCTGCTCCAAAACCTCTAATCAGCTCACATGTTACATAATTCAACATAAAAACCAAGACGGAGAAGCTGGGAAGGAGGACAATGAAAGCGCAGCACGACTAGGCTCCCGTATATCCCCTGTTCCCAATATAACGGCTACTCCGTGCTCCAGTTCAAATAAGCGCTTTCCTCCCTAAAGCTTCTCCTGCTTATGCTGTGGAAGGCCTCTCTCCTATATCCCTTCCCTAAAACTTGCTTTCCCATCACCACAAAAGTATAATCAAATCTACATCCATGAATCATTGCGAAGATGACATAAAATATGTAGGACACTGAGCAGACTACCAGAGACTTCAGAGATGGCTCAGAAGTGATAGAATGATATCTACTAATGTCATGATTATTGATGTGGCTTTTCTTACGACTGTCAGATTCATCGCACTTCCCAGAATTCCTTCTGTGAAATATTTTAGTGCAGGTATCTTGCTACTTTCCTTGGCTCTTCATTTTTTTCTGGAATATAAACACCGTAATAAAGGGGGTCATATTTAGTTTTAATTTTCTTCCATCATTTTCATAATCTCAACCACTACATTTAAATCACCATAGAAGTTGTGGTAGTTACACAATTTCATGTCAACTTGATAAACGAATGAAGGGGTGGAGTCTAGCCTGTCAATCAGGTCACAGCCTGATAGATCCCTGCTTGTGGGTGTGGCCTTCTCATGAGGATTCCAGGAACTTCTCTCTCTCTTGATTCTGCCAGAAGCGTTGGAATATTCTCTTACTCTCTGCTTCTCCATACTGTTGAGAAGCCACATGGAGCCACCCTGATGGCAATCAGGGCCCTGGAGATGCTTCCACCATCACTGGATCCACAAGACTTTTCACCCACTGGCCGGTGTTCTTCTTGAATTTGGGCATCATTGCATGTGCTGCTTGAGGCTAAAGGAGAATTTATGGACTAGTATCAAACATATGGGCTAATATTGAA
>NW_022103920.1:26567617-26568952 GCF_000313985.2 Echinops telfairi
ATCAGATTGTAGCTTGATGATCTCATTTGGAAGCTAAGGAGACAAATAGCTCACTGGAGTCAGGACAAAGGCTCAGTCCCTGGGAGATATTCTTGTTGACAAGCCACATGGAGACAGGCTGATAGCAGCCAGAGCCTCAGAGCTGTAGAAGCCACGTGGAGATCCTAGCCAGTGCTGAGATGCTTAGACCACCACTGGATTCACAAAACTTTCTACCCACTGGCTTGTGATCATCCTGCATTTGGCATCATGGCATGTGTTTCGTGAGTCTGAAGAGGACTTTTTAGATTGGTATCAGACATATGGGCTTATATCAATCAGAATTATGGACTTGATCTAAACTGGGCTGGGACATCGTCTCAATATTTGATGCTCTTGAATATGAAGTTCTTTCTTATACACATAGGAGGGTCTCCATGAATTGGTTTCTCTAGTCTACCCAGACTTACAGAGACCCATTGACAGTGAGTTAATGCTAATTCATAGGCACACTATAAGAACGTGGAAAACTGCTTCCTAGAGTTTTCCAAACTGCATATCTTTATGATTGCAGACTGTAACATCTTTCTCCTTTGAAGCAGCTGAAGAGTCTTACTTGCCAACACTTGGCTTGATAACTCAGTGCTTTAATCATGGAGCCACCAGGCTCCCTTTCAGTATCATGTTATTATTTTATTGTTAGCTGCCATCAAGTCTGTCCCAACTCATATCGACCCTGTGTACACCAGATTGAAAAAGTGCTCCATCCAGTACCACCCTCATCATTGCTACCATCTTTGAAACCGAGGCAATGACCACTGTGTTGATTCATCATCTCGTTGAGGACCGATCTCTCTTTTTTTGACTCTCTACTTAATCAAGCACAATATCTTTCATCAGTCCCTCCTCATAGCATGACCAATGTATATGAGATGTTATTAATAATTGATTTCCCTCATAACCAAATGTCGTTGTATTGTCAATACATCACACATAGACATCTTTTTGATCTTTTCATCTCAAAATTTCTAAAGCACCGTCCTTTCACTTGTGGCTCAAGCTCTCAGTTTATAACAGAAAGCAATGGACCATTGACAGACTCGTGGTGACTGCACTTGAGATGTATTGGCCATGGATCAAATGAGATCTGCTGGGTGGAACGTCAGAATTCTACTACCAAAATGTCAATACTACCAATGCTGTTTGCAAATTTCTTAAACTTATGTTTGTTGTATTCAATGAGAAATCTGTGTTAATTTTCTCTCACACACACGTGAATAAGCCAAATAACTTTTTGGAAATGTTAATTCCTCTCAATGAGGACTCCCAGGACCTTGAAAAATATGGGCATGGTGA
>NW_022103920.1:26569711-26571865 GCF_000313985.2 Echinops telfairi
AGGTTGAACATAGCTGGAATGTGTAAAAGGCGACCTCCCTCCTGTCACCATCAATTCCCACAAAGTCTGTTGAATGTGCTCTCTAGGAGCGATTCCGATGACTATGCCTTTTTACCTGCCTCCCCCCAAAGCAGAGCTATCTCAGCAAGCTGGCTATTTAGCCAGTTACCTAATTAATAAAGGAAAATATAGAGTCCTGACTTAGATGAACTAAATCAAACAATTCTATTTTAAAGGTTACTCTTGACTCAATTTTGTAGAGTCTGTGCTAGCCACAGGCAGGCTAGTAGTGAAAGAAATAACTGCCTTCTTGCTCCTGGTATTTCATCTGGGGAAACCTTCATCTGAGAGATAACCAGTATTACCAAACTTATTTTCAAGCCCATTTTCATTGTTGTCCAACAGTTCTGAGTTTTATAGAAACATATCTGCAATATTTTCCCACCAAACCATGCCAAGTCTATATCTAGTCAGGATAACACAATACTTTTTCAGTACAATAAAAATACTTTAATATTTATGCAAACTAAACAACTCATTGACTCAAGAAATCCACAAATGTTATGCATATGATCAAGAAGAGCCAACAGGGAAATGTGAAAGGACACAGATTAGGATTAAAAAAGACTGAGTCACAGATTAAATTTTGCGTTAGCCACTTCCTCATTTTTTATAGTCGGTGATTTAAACTAACTTGAATTTTAAAAATTTAATTTAAAACAAGCCTTAAATATAAACTTCTTCACACATCGTTTTTCCATTCAATTTGGCTGTAAGAAAAAATCAGCTGCGTTTTAGGTTTTGAAGTGACCATGTTTGTGAATGGAAACTGCAGTTCTATCTCAGAAGTTTTGGGTTTATAAAAGCAGCTGTGTTGCCCTCACTCTGTACTCTTTTGAGGTAATAGCCTTCAAAATTTAATATTAGTTTACATTTAGCATCTTCCAGTTTTAAGTGTCTCCAGCAAACATCTGGCCCAAGGACTTGAGTGGACTGAGCTCGGTGGCTTTCTTGATATTTCATTTCACAGGTTTGGTTTCTCTAGAAAACAGCCTAACCGTGTTTTTCTTTCTTCTCTTATTTATATAATCACTTTGAATGTAATAACACCTCAAAAAGGATAGAGCCAAATTTTCATTTTCAGCTATAATGGAATACATTGTATCAGACGAAGCATGTGCTTAAAAATAAATATAAAACCTGAATAAAATACCAAGAAAAAGTGAAAATTCGAATGAAAATAATATTATTGAGACTTCAGGGAATACTCCAGACAGCTTGAATTTGGAGCACCAAGTAACCGGAGAGAAAGCAAGTGGTGGGAAGCACTGTGAAAATTTGGCATGCAAAGCACAGATTTAATTTCCAATGCTTTGTATCACATGCCGTTTTCAGAGCAAAGAGTAGTAGAGTAGATGTGCTTAACACAGTCATAAAAAAGCTTTAAAAATGCCTTTCTTGGAATAAAGCATTTTGAGACATAAATAAGCATTTTTATATTACATTTTTAGAACCTTTTAAAGAATGAATGATTTTTATAGGTTAAAATTTGTGTTAATTAGAATTTTCATCACCTTAAAGTTTAGAAAATCCTAATCATGGACACCTTTAAATGTGTTACTTTTTGGGAAAATCTTGTTTCATGTATCCAAGAGAAATGAAAATAATGACTTATTAAAGTTTCCTACAAATGTATCTATTTTCTGGTACTGAAAAGTTAGGATGTCATATCTCTAGTATTAGTCCTTAAGCTAAGCTTCCTTGATTCATTGAACATTTTGTTCTTGGATATAATAGAACTGCAAATTTATACATGAACATATTCATATAGAAAATGTGTGAACTCCATTTGTATGTGTTTCTCTTTAATCTAATGAGATGCCTCTTCAAAGACCATTCTCCAAGGTTCTTATCTGTAGAGAAGAAATTGCCATAATACAGAATGCCACCAATGGATCTCCCCATAAATTAACAACATCATACAAATAAGAGAAACTACAGTGAATAAGAGGATATAAACAATACAAAACTCTCAAGATGCATTGTGCGTATTAGCAATGCATCTTAAAAACAAATTTTACTGACATGGATATAGGTCAGCTTCATCTGGAGTAAGAATAAAGGTCAAATTCCAAATGATCCATTAAGTAGAGA
>NW_022103920.1:26572806-26580418 GCF_000313985.2 Echinops telfairi
GAATAAAGGTAAGATGAGCACAGGGAAGCTTCTTGTTGTCTTTTGCACATCTCCAACAAAGAAAGTAGTTTACAGTGAGTCCCTGAATCCATTAATGGAATTTCAGAGCAAATGCGCTTTTCCAGAATAGCTTCCAGGGGGCCGTGAGCATGGTGAGGATGCTAAGGCAAGCCTATCCTTCAGAGACCTGAGGTTCCTTTGAATCTGGATTTTGACTTAGGAATTTTAAGATGGCTTTGCTGTATATCAGTTTTGGACACTTCCTTCCAAATGAGCTTTCCTTGTGCTTTGATTCCAAGTTAGACAAGCATCTTGCTTCGAGGGTAGACTCACATTGCTTGTCTGTACAATATCCTATTTGTCTTTCATTGACATTTCCCTAATAGAATTTTTGCAAGTTGAAGTCCAATGTTCTGCCCGTTCCCTAGAAGACACAGACAAATGCACATATTCAGATTGATTTTGAATCATTTATTTTAACATTATGTTATCTGTAGCATATCTTCAGGACGGGCTCCAGCTGACTTGTTTGGCTGTTGGATATTCAGCCTTAATTACAAAACCCTGAATAGTTGTGCATCTGTCTTAATGAAGCAGAGCTAGTTTCGTGTTCCAAAATGGTGATGAGATTACAGGCATACTCTGTCTATCATAGATTAAATTGTGCCACATTTCCACCCTGAAAGAGATGTGTCGGTTTGGGTCATGATTTTCAGTAGTTAGCAATTATAAAATGACATGTTTTGACAGTTCTATAATTATGTGACCAGCTCTCTGACGATATCTGACGTGATCAGCTAATCAATTTTAAGGGAGTTGGGGTAGGATGCAACATTCTTACTCAAGTGATAGCACTAATCCAATCAATATAAGGGGGAATGTGGCAGGAGGTGGAGGGGCGGGGGTGGTGATGAAATGGATTAGTTGGGAAGGTCAACACTCTCCTTGGACATTGATTTCTGACTCCAGGTAATCATATCAGAAGGAACTTGCCTGCTGTCTATGTAAATGGTAGCCTTTCCAGCATGCAGAGTTTCCTTTTAGAATACCCTCAGGATGCGTCTCAGCACAATTGACTTGATTCAGTAGCCAAAACATGCACAGAGACCTCCATCCCACTATTGTATTATATAACCTCAGGCACATGAGACAACCGCCTGACCTGTCACATCTGACTGCAGGCATGAAATCCCAGGAAATATATTGTTTCCCAATCCAAAAACCCCTTGCCACTGGAATGATCTTGGAGGGCTGGCTACGCTTGGAGCTAAGTACTCTGATCTCTCCCAAACAAACCACTTCCCGAACACCTCCTTGTCCCTTATGGATAAACTTAATCTCCTATTCCCATGTATAATCCTTTATAAACTTTGGTGATTCCTTTGTTTGGGGAGATGAGGGTAAGCATTGCATAATCTTTATTGTCTCTGCTTGAAAGCCTCTCCTTCATAAAACCTTTGCTCATGTGGAAAACTCTTGCCTCTCCTGATTATTCTAAATAGAAGGCAATATCCTTCTTTTGTGGAGTTGGCCTGGGAAGATAACCTCTCATTGAAACTTTGGTCTGCATCAACCTTTATTTGTGAAGGTATAAAAGGAGAGAGACCTTAAGTAGAGAAAGACGGACCTGATGAACAAGACAGAGGAGACCAGAGCAATTGCACTTAGGGTCCCAGTTCTGAAAACCTACAATCAGGAGAAGATGCCTGTGAAGGCATGTGGAAATCTCAAGGAACATCAGGCCTACATAAATTAAAGGAAGCAAGGATGGTCCCAAGATGCAACAGAGAGCTAAAACTTTCCCTTAGAGTTCGTGGCCTGGATGTGGACTACTGTGCCTCTCACCTGTGAGAAAATTCATTTCTCTTGCTTAATGCCATCTCTTTGTGGTAGTTCTCTGATAGCAGCTCTAGATAAACGAGATGGCACTCTCAGTGCCATGCTCACGAAAGCAGGAAACCCATGCTGCTCAGGAATGGGAGTGTACTGCGATCGGGAAGTCTCCTCTTCAGAATGAAGGTAGCTCCGACTCAAAGAGACAACGTTCCAATCAGAAAATGAGCAAAGGATTTGAGCAGACATTTTAACAAAGAAAACGACTCAATGACTACAAAACACAGAAAAAAATTAATGCCCAAAGTACAACATTCAGATACATGTTATCACATTGCAGAGGCTATTTTAATAAGCTGTATAAAATACAGTGTATGCGGTTTATCTGGTTATAGAAATTTTTCCTCCCTCCTTTCACCAACCCCCATCTGTGCACACACACCCCTCCCATCAGTGGCATCGTTGTTATTGTTGGTAGTTGCCATCTAATCGGTTCCAACCCATAGGGACTCTATGTACAAAGGAAGAAAACTGCCCAGTCCAGCACCATTCTAACAATCGTTGCAGCCACTATGTCAATCCATCCCTTTGAGAGCCTTCCTCTTTTTCACTTCTGTTCTGCTTTGCACACATGGTGTCCTTCTTCAGGGACTGGTCTCTCCTGACAATATGTCCAAAGTATGGAAGACGAAGTCTCACCATCCTTATCTTTAAGGAGCACTCTAGCTGTACTTCTTCCAAGACAGGTTTGTTTGCCCTTGTAGCTGTCCATGTTACTTACAATATTATTCCAGCACAATTCATCCACATTGATTCTTCTTTGGGCTTCCTTATTCCATGCCCAATTTTCAAATGCAGATTAGGCAATTGAAAATGCCATGCCATGGGTCAGGCACGCCTTACTCCTCACAGTAACCTCATAGCAGCTCCCACGTATGAATTGACAATATACATCATCTTACTAAGTTTAATAGAAAACATGGAATGATATTGATTTATTAGATGTTATTCTCAAATGTAAATTGTCCTCTAAAGCCAATAAAATTGTCCTGATACACATAGTAGAAGATTTTACATGCACATCATTCCCACCTCTAATGTATTGTGGCATTGCTATGATCTTAATGTATAGAAGGGCTAGGGATTTATTAAACAGCTCCCATCACTGATAGGATATGCTGAGCCTAGTAGTTTAGCTAAACATAAGAACGTATCATGTGAGAGCCACATTTTTTTCTATACAAAAGATCTAAGTGTATCTTCCTGCTGTGTAAACTTGCCAGTAGAACTTATTTTCCACAGATAAAGAAACAGTGACTGTTGCTACCGTCTGCTGCGGAAGCCCCACTAATATGAAATGAGGGACCATGCTTTTATAAATAAGAAGCAGCAGAGTGTGACAGTACCCTCCTCCGGCTTTCACAAGATTCCCTCTTCATCTGGGGAATTGAATATTGATGGAATTTGTGATGAACTGTTGTTTTGTTTGCGGTTGAAGTATTTCAGAATAGACACAAAGATCGTACCCAATCTAAATTCAGTAGATTTGGGCTGCTATAGCTAATGCATCCTTCGTACCACAATTATGTTTATGACAGCAACTGAGGAAGCACCACACTCAAAGAAATCTACATTGAGGCAAATTGCTCTAAAACTGTTGTCTCATGGGCTCCTGAGGGAGTCACCACATGCTGATGGATATTGAACTCCTTTGGTGTGTAACTTAGGATCACTTACTTATTTAATAATCTAGATTTCATGAAATAATTTTAGCTCTACTTCATTAAAGTGTATCAATTATATTAAAGCAAAAGCAAAATGAAAGATCCAAGGACTACCGGCATAATTCTATATGCATCATAGAATTTATACTGTTTTTCCAGCATAAATAAATCAAATTCACAATAAATTCTGAAAGGCTGCTTTAGAAAACGATCATGCTACCTCCACTGCATCCATGACCCTAAACTCGAACTGCTTGTAAAGTCTTTGATAATACATTCTTCTCAATTCCCTTGATTGACAGCTACAAAAATATAATTCTTGGTTTTTTTTTTCTCTTACAATATTAAAAATATTGTGATTTATTAAGGAAGTAGCAGGTTATAATTTAAGACAAGGGATGTCTCAGGATACAGTTTTTGGTCAGCTTCATAGTGGTTCCCACAGGCAGGCATCTCCCCAACCCCTGGCCTCTCCCTCTCCAGGTCTCTTGGGCCAGTTGAGTCTCTGTTCTGCTCGGGTAAGTGTTACCAAGCTCTTGAATTCCACTGATAAATGCCCAGAGCTCTGTAGTTCCAACAAGAAGCCTTGGCCTAAAGGCACTCCACTCTCTACCTCTGGAGGTTATCAAGTCTGGTTATCAAGTCGGTTCCACCGAATAGCTGGGAGGCACCCCACACCTGTCTTGGATCAGAAACAGCTGCTGTCATTTCTGCGCCACTGCTTCTTGTTCATTGTCCTTCACCCTGAGTCACCATCTCTGGTGTTGCAGCTAACTCTGTCTCTGAGGGGTAGGGAGATCTGTGTCTGTATCCAAGTCTGCAGCACATCCCATCCAAATCTCTCCTTCTGGGTTGTACTGAAATCGCGCCCTTTCCATCTCTGGGATGACCCACTTGAAGCCCAGTGAGAACTCTCATTACAGTTCTATGAACCCCATCTGCATAGGCTACTTCACACGTGTCAGATAATTTTCCCCTTCCAACTATTTGACTGATTCAAAACCTCATTAACTATTAGTCCATCAAAAAGGGCAAAGAGTTCTTGAGACGAATTACACAGGATCTAGCCATTCCGGTCTGTTGCGGGTGTCCATCTCTCTGTTCAAATTCCCCAACAGTTATCTTGGCTTTATCTTCTCTGGTGTCTGAGGTTCGAGCCCCACGCTTGCTGGTCAGACATTCCACCCCTGAATCTTGAAGCCTGTGAATCTCTTTTGTCTGACCAGCAGAACAGGCAGTGTCATGGCCACCGGCACCCCTAGATGGGAAGGATCGCCTTCCATAACCAGTTGCTTTGTCCCCACCTGTCTTCATTCCAGTTATACCTCAAAGATGCCACCCGAAGTTGAAGCAGACTTATAAACACCCTAAATTCCACCAATATTTTTTAGCATAAGTTATTTCATTTCATGGTGAAAATAAGTCCTGTTTAAAGCTACTTAGGAAAAGGTAGCACTGGAAAATATAAACATAAAAGCAGAAACAAATTGCATACATACACATGTACATTGTATTTCAATAAAAAACATTTTGTCATGTAGAGGCATCATTTGTCTAAGAATTTCTTCTTATAAATTATATATTAATAATAATTATTTGTTATAATTATATAATTATTTTGCAGTAATAGCAATATGTTTTGTAAGTCCTTGGTGACATAGTGCGTTACCAGTGAGCTGCTAACTTCCAGGTCAGTAGTTCGAGTCCACCAGCCATTCCAAAAGAGGAAGATGAGGCAATGTACTCCCTGAAACATTCCCAGCCTTAGACACTCTGAAGCAGTTGTACTCTGCCATTGAGGGTCACCAGGAGTCAGGCCTAACTCAATGGCAATGGGTGGATTGTTGTCATTGTTGTGCATATCCTTGAGCCAATTCTGACCCATAGAGACTGCATTTGCCACTGGGTAGAATTTGCTCCAAAGGGTTTTCTTGCCTATAATTTTTATGGAAGCATACTACCAGTATTTTCTTCCATGGCACATTGAAAAGATTTGGTTGTCAGCCAATAACAAACTTCTTGTGCCACCCAAGGACCTGTATATGATTATACATATTTCTATATGGATATATGGATAAATATATATGCTATCATTATATATTCTCTAGTGTATGTTTTATACATATCCCATTAGGTATAATTGAATATATGCATACTATATATAATATAAAAATAGAGCATATACTATTATATATTAATACGTACCTAATATATAGTATATAGGATATATTATATATTTTGTATACATTCCACTATTACTTAAAGAAACATTAAGAGAAGTGGGATGCAATCCTATAAATCTGTTAGTAGCTGGCTGTGTAGAACTGCGATAAGATAGTGTGTGGCTGTGGGGTTACAAATTTACATTCTCACTCTTGTTTTGTTTTTTTGACAAACCCAACCACATTCTACCAGGTGTGGATTGAAGACTGTCCAGCACCTTTCTGAAAGGCATCTCCACCTTGTCTAATAAATCTAATTTCTTTCCATGATTACTTCTAACTCATCTGAATACTCTGCCTATCCAAACTCTCAGCTCACAAATTTAATATCAATTTCCTCATCAAACAGGATGAAACTGTGACTGGTTTGAATATTTCCATGCTGAGCACAGACTTCTAGGTGAGCAGTATTTTGACAAATAGAAAATGAAATTCTCCATGAACCAAGAAAAGGAAAGCCATGTTTTTTTCGTTTCGCTTCTTTTGTAACTATCTTTTACCTAACAGCAAGCTTCTAGATATTACTAGAAATATTCATAATATTCTTTTAACAATAAAATTCAAATTCACTACCATTCAGTCAATCTGACTCAGACATCTCACATTTATAAACCAACTTCAACTCCCATTTTTCAAATGAGTAAAAAAATATATAAATATAAAACTTTTAATAATATACCACTTTCTCATATACTGGTATGGCTTAATTGCCCTCAGCTACTAAGCAAAAGGTTGGAGCTATGAATCCACTCAGTGGAGAGGAAAAAGAAAGAACTGGTTATCAATTCTCACAAGGATTATAACCAAGAAAACCCCATGGAGCTCAGTTCTACTCTGTACCATGTAAGACTCTACCAGTCAGAATTCATTCAATGAGTTTGATTTTTGTTTTATAAATGGTACAGTCTCCCATGTGGGGTTGCAAAGAAGCCCACATGAAAGAAGCACACCAGCCTGTGTGATCATGAGGTGTGAACAGGATCAGGTATCAAAAGAACCCAAACAATTCTATCAATGTGAATGAGGTGGCTTGGAGTGGAGACCCAAAGCCCATCTGTAGACAATTGGAAATCCCCCCACAGAATGGTTACAAGGAAGGGATGATTCAAACAAGGTCCAGTACAGCACTGACTGATGAAACCCACCTCATTCTTCCAGTTCCTGAATGCTTCCTCCCCCACTATCATGACTCAGTTCTACCTTACAAATATGGCTAGACTGGAGCACACACACTGGTACAGATAGGAGCTCTCAACCCATGGAATTCAGGACAGAGAAAACTCTCAGGAACAGTAATGGGACAAGTGATATCATGAAGGTAGGAGGAGGATAGGGTGCGGGGGTAGGAGGTGGAAGGGAAAGAAAGCAGACCCATCACAAGGTTGGATACATAGCCCATTCCCCAGGGGACCAGTAACAGAAATGTGGGTATAGGGAGACAACAAACAGTGTAAGACAAGAAAAAAAACAACAATAACATATAATTGACCGAGGATTCATGAGAGTGGGAGGGTAGGGGAGGAAGGGGTAAAAGGAGAATACCAAGGGCTCAAGTAGAAAGAACATGTTTTGGAAATATTGACGGCAACATCTGTACAAGTGTACTTAGTACAATTGAATGCTGGATTGTCACAAGATTTGTAAGAGCCCCCAATAAAATAAAAACATTTTTAAAAGATACAGTCTTAAATATGTCTTAGTGATGCTTAAAATTTCATTATGAAAGGAGCTATTTTTGGATATCATTGTATGGTTCTAGTGTATGTATATCTATCTTTAGATATCATTGTATGGTTCTAGTGTATGTATATCTATCTTTAGATATCATTGTAT
>NW_022103920.1:26580518-26585474 GCF_000313985.2 Echinops telfairi
CATTGTATGGTTCTAGTGTATGTATATCTATCTTTAGATATCATTGTATGGTTCTAGTGTATGTATATCTATCTTTAGATATCATTGTATGGTTCGATTTTCTTACTTTCACAGCAGCAGACTCAGCCGTGCTGCTTCCTTGTGACTTGGTAAATCATAAAGTGCAAGATAAGTTGAAATGTTTGGGCAAGTAAACCAAAACAGAGTGGTCCTTTATATTTACCATTGCTCTTTCATTGAACTATAATAAGACTCTCCTGAAAATTGCTGATTTCATCAGGACTGAACCAATTAAGCAAGATCATTGCGTGATTAGCCAATAGTGTTGATGAATGTGATTAAGTGTTCCCTGCATCCTCACCGACCTCTTACAGTTGCTTCAATAGAATGGCATTTGTCTGTCCTGGCCCATGCACTAAAGTGCACAATGAATCAAAAGACACACGTTAATCATGTACCATCTAACACAGTTTATAGAAATGTTTAATAACTCTTATGCTATTATTATTTCTACATATTTTCAAAAGTAACTTTTAAATAGTTCTAGCTAAAAATTTGATGAATTATTTCATTAGATAATCACTTAAAATATGGCATTCCAAATTCTTCTAGCAGGTACATTTTAAGAAAAATAAACACAGTTGTCATTTGACACATACTCACTTGTTCAGCAAAGCTGTAGTAATCAAAGTGCATCAAGTAAACGATAATCATTTCAATAAAAAAATATTTTTAAAAGTAATTTCTTATATCACCCTCCAACTCCAAACTAACTGGCATCGAGTTAATGCTGATTTATTACGACCCTAGGCGAGTTCACAAGACCATAACTGTTTAGTGGAGTAGAAAGCCCCGTCTTTCCGCAGCAGAGAGGCTGGTGGTTTCAAATAGCAGACCTTGCGGATCAGAGGCCAATGAATATCCACGAAGCCACCAGAAAACTGGAAGAGAGTAAGCAATTATACTGAAAAACAATTACCTACAAAAATGTTTTAATGTTGCTATTTTAATTAAATTACAGACACATTTTAAGCTTTATACTAAGGCCTTCTTTTGCAAATATATAAATTAGGGGTAAGAAGGGTTGTTCTTAATAAGTTCACCTCTAACTTCCTGCTCAGAACGAGCCTGTGCACAGCACAATGACAAACCACCTGGTGCTGCACCATCCTCATCATCGCTCTCATGTTTGGCCCTTGGTTGCAGCGACTGTGTCAAGCTTGTGGGGAGTCTTCCTCTTTGTCACCCCCTCTGCTCTGTTACACAGGCGCTCTTTCTCCAGGGACTGATCTCTTCTGTAAACACATCCAAATTAAGCAAGGAAAAGGCTTGCCATCTGATGGTACTTTCAATGTTCTTCTCCAGCACCCTACTTTAATTACATCGATTCTTCTTCGGTCTTCCTTAGTCAGTGCCCAACTTTCACAAGTATATGAGGTGATTGAAAATACCATGGCTTGGTTTTGATAAGAAGGTTAGCAAAGATATTTTATCCATATTCTATCAAAGACTGAAGCATGCTGGTCGCATAGTGGGCTACATGTTGAGCTAACCATGAGGTCAACAGTTGAATTCACGAGCCACTCTGAGGGAGAAAAATGAGACTTTCCTTCTAGGGAAGATTTACAGTTTCAGTAGCCCATAGGGGCAGTTCTACCTTGGTTTACAGGGCCACTATGAGAATCGACTCGAAGTTAGTGAATTTTGTTTGGGTTTTATCAATGATTGAAGATAATAGACAATTAAGTCCAGGTTAATAAGTAAAATAAAAAACAATATGGTGCCAATAAAATAATGCTACATTCCCTTACAATGACCCCCCAAAATAGAGGAAGAAAGCAATGAGGGATTGAGCAAATTAAGGATAATCTAAGAGTGCAATTTAGAAAGAAAATTCCAAAAAGATAAATACTTCAGTTCAAGTGGATGTAAATTAATAAGACCTAAGACTCTGTAAAACATGTTTTCAGAGGCAGGCTTATAAATAATACAGTGAGATTGAAATGGAGGTGATAGAGTTAAGGAAATCAACTGAGATCCCAAGTAATACACTCTGAGAGCAGAGAATGCATTTAAAATTGTGTGAAAGAGGAACGACTGGGAATAATTACTGTGGATAGAAACAAACACTGACAAAATATAAATCATTCAAGGAAAACTACACCACCCAAACCCGTTACTGTGAGATCAATTTCCATGAAAGTGATTCTATGAGATACAGAGGAATCGTGCTGCAGGATTTCAAAGGCTGTAATTTGTCTAGGAAAAGACTGACAGAGCTCCCTCCAAGAGCAGCTGGTGGGATTGAGCTGTGTGCTTAACCACGACCCCACCAGGTCTTCCAAACACAACACTGGGGAAATGATGAATACGGAAGGCAGGTACATGTCATTACTGGAGACAATCATGAACTTCTATTTTCAGTCTGACATGTAAAGAGCTTGGAAGTCATTACTCTTGTACTTAGAACAAAACAAAAGCAAAAACAATCTGAAGAACAGCAATTCTCCGTAAATCGATCACAGATTGAGGTCACAGTGCGAGAAGCAGACAATGGGAAACCAGTGTATATGGATTAATCCTTTATTCTCATATATTAAGATGCCTCGCAGGCTGGGTTTGGGGATACAGGGATGCCTTCACCCTTGTGAGTTGGAGGTGAGTTGTAATCACATATATTGTTCCCCACTATATCCTCCCATAAGAGAGCTAGCTTAAAGTTACCTCTTAGAAGCACATGGCTGATTTCTATGTAGCCAGCAGCTCTACCTATGGAGGCAGACATGTGCTCTTGCTCTCTAGACTCTGAAGACAGTGACTTCCCCTTACCTGCCCTGGGCACTGATGTTAGGTTACTCCTCCAATGTATTCAGGAACCTTTAGGGTGAGGGTACAGCCCACTTTGTTATGTGTATGATTACCTGGTATTAGGAGTGTCTATAAGCCTTGGTTGGAAATATGATCTGCGCGGACCTGGCTCCTAAAGTCATGGCAGGCCCAGAAGTGAGCGCTTGCATGCCTTTTCTTGTTTGATGTCTTTTTAATTTACCTCTCAATTTCACACCCGCCCCTTGGACACATTCAGTTGTGGGGGCTGGTACCCCACATCACAGGACAAAGCTTTAACCGGAAAACTGTAGAGACAGTCAAGTGCACGTCATCACAGTTTATCAGGAGCAGAAGCCACAGCCGGGGTCTAGTAGGAACAAAAGATTGGTAATGAATAATTGCTGGATGAGCTTTAACACGATGACTCCTGAAGGATCTGTCTTAGAAGGGGAAATATTCACCTTCTTGAGTTTTACCCCATGAGCCCCAAGGTGAAGACCATCACATGCAACCGCATTGAAATGCACCAAAGTATTCTGTTCGCGTTCATAGAGGTCTTTCTTCAAGTGAAACTATTTTACCCGAGCCAAGCCGTGATGGTGTGGTAGACGGCTGTCAGCAGTTCAAAACCTACCAGCTACTCTGTGGGAAGAAGATGAGCTTTCTACTACTATAAGGAGTCCAGTAAGCCCTGTCCAGGGTCGATTCAGTGAAAATCAGCTCAGTGGCAGTGAGTTTGAGTGGTTTTAAGTTAATCTGGAGGAGTCCCAGTGGTGGTGTGTTAACAGCATGGTCATCACTTCAAAACTACCAAGGGTTTGTTCCTCATGAGAAAGATATGTCTTTCTACACCTGGTAAGATTTATAGTTTCAGAAACCACACAAGGGCTTCTGTCCTATAAAGTGCTATGAGTTAGTATTGACTTGATGGCAGTGGTTATCCATTCCGGAGGAGGGAATTATTTAACTCAGCATCCTTCAGACATCGTAGCTCACTGGACAAGAAAGATAATGATGAAAAATGCATGTGTGAAGGCCACACCAGGGACACAGGACCACTAAAAACAGAGAGGTAATCATCAGAATATAGGATGTTTGCTTCCATGCACAACTTAGTATCTCACCAGTTGTTCTATTATAAATTGGAGTCTCACCCACTGCCATCATGTCAATACTGATTCTTAGTTACTGTCTGTGGGTTTCTGAGCCTTTAACTATTTACAGGAGGAGAAAGCCCAGTCTTTGTTTCATGGAACTGCTAGAGGTTTCGAACTGATGCTCATTTGGATCACAGCCCAAAGCGTAACCACTACACCACCAGAGCTATTTTACTTCCTTACGCCTAGGTACCTTATCTGTACACAGTAAAACTACTTCATTGGGTTTTCAAAGCAGTGAGGTTTTGAAAGCAGATCACCCTCCGAGGTGCCATGAGATATGTACAAACTATTAAATGTTCAGCAAGTCATCAGTGCATCCCCATCGAGGCCTCCCAGAGATTCCCTCCACATCAGTTGGACTCCACAATAATAAGAAAGCATTGCAGCTGGGCATGTCATTGGCAGAGACCAGTCCCTGGAGAAGGACATCATGCTTGGTAAAATGGAGGGACAGTAAAAAAGGGGAAGGCCCTCAACAGGACAGATTGACATAGCAGCCGCAACGATGGGCTCAAACACAAGAACAATTCTGAGGATGGCACAGGACCACGCATTGTTTCAATGTGTTGCATGAGGGGCTGCTATGAGCCAGAAGCAGTTCAATGGCACTAACGTCAGCAACACGGCAGCTGAAAAGAATGGCAAGGTGAAAACTCTAAGTCACAGGCTTGAGGGAACCCCAAGGCCAGTAGGGAGACAAAGCAAAGACATTAGTTAGAGAGCTTTAGCTGCTGGTACCTAAAGCTTATAGCACATTGTAAACACCGAGTAACACTAACCAGATAAAGATGCATTCTCATAAAGAAAGAAATAGATAAAAAATAAATAAAACTCATCTGAAGGCCCTCTACCCAATACATCATATCTTGCTTTTAATAAACCAAAAATTTCAGGGCAGGCTTAAAGGTTAACAAAAAAATTCATATGAAGAGACAAACCAAACACCAAAACTAATTTACACATAACA
>NW_022103920.1:26585574-26591102 GCF_000313985.2 Echinops telfairi
ACCTAAAGCTTATAACACATTGTAAACACTGAGTAACACTAACCAGATAAAGATGCATTCTCATAAAGAAAGAAATAGATAAAAAATAAATAAAACTCATCTGAAGGCCCTCTACCCAATGCATCATATCTTGCTTTTAATAAACCAAAAATTTCAGGGCAGGCTTAATTAAAAATTCATATGAAGAGACAAACCAAACACCAAAACTAATTTACACATAACAGGTATTGAAATTATTTGATAAAAAAATTCAAATAACTATGAGCTTTGATAAGGAGCCCCAATGTCATTGTAGGTTAAGTATTGGGCTACTAACTACGAAGACAGTGATTTGCAACCTCCAGTTCTGAGGTAGAAGGATGAGGCTTTGTACTCAGTAAAGATTTGCTATCATAGAAACACACAGAAGAAGTGCTAACCTGACCTTCAGAGGTGCCATGAGTCAGAATTGACTCAGGCAGTGAGTTGGTTGGTTGGTTATGAGTTGTAATATACTTAATATGCTGAGGGCTCTAATAAAAATATGGTCATTATGCAAGAGCAAATGAATAGGGTAAGCACAGGAAAAAATACTGTAAGAATGAAGCATACGAAAATGCTAAAAATCAAAAGCACTGTTATAGAAATGAAGAATGTCTTTGATGAGCTCACCAGTGGACTAGATGTGACCAAGGTAAGAAATTAGTAAACTTGAGCCTATGTCTATAGAGATAAATAATTAGTTTTCCTACGAGGAAAAGCTAATAAATGAGTTTTACAACATTCAGTATGATAAGACAAGATAATTTTAAGCAATTGAAGGAAGAGCTTCATCTCTAGATTGAAAGTGCAACTATTCTATTCAGAAATCCAAATATTGATAGATCACTATCCTGTTTTCGTTATTGAATTTCGAAGATTAAAACAAAAAATAGTCTTCAAGGAACCTCAGAGGAAAAGCAAATCACCTAGACTAAAGAAATTGATCAGGCCGGACTCAGACATCTCAAAAAAAATTAATGCCAGATTGCAGTAAAGCAAAGTCAACAGTAGTCCGCAGGGAAGAAAGCCAGAGCCATGATTATTATAGTCATTCAATTTATTGTTCAAATATAAAGATAGCGGGCAAATAAGTCCTTTCTAGAAAACTCTGCCTGACCATGAAGCTCAATCAAACAAGAAATAAATAAAAATTGGGTTGTAAAATATAGGAAATATGTAAAACTAAAAATAATACCGGTGGCAAACTCGTGAGCTGAGGAGGGGTATAAAATATCATATCTATTTCCTCTTAAGGGTTTTATGATACAAAACGTAGCAGATTTTTTATTTGTGGTGAAGCCAAATGTTCTAAACTTCAGCAGTCTTTGTCTCCTTCATTGTATTTTCCTTTGTTACTAACAATGTACTGTGTGTATTTGTATTAAAGATATCATTTATGTTCCTTACATTGTCTACGTGTTAACTTTTAAAACTAATAATAATCCATCACTAGAAGATCAAAAACTACATCTCAATGTAAAGAAAATAAAAGTAGGCACACCGGGACCAGCAAACATCATGCTAAACAGAGACAAGTTGGACATTGTCAAGGCTCCCGTTTCACTGGAATCTACGAACAACTCCCATGGAAGCAGCAGTCATGAAATCAAACGCGTTTTTATTGATTGCACAAAGAAGCTACACAAGAGCTCTGTAAAATGTTAAAAGACCAAGAAGGCACTTTGAGGACTAAGGAGTAATTGACCCAATCCATGGTACTTTTATTTCCCTCATGTGCTTGTAAAAGCTGGACAACGATATAAAGAAAACCAAAGAAGAATCGGTGTCTTTGAATCTTGGTGTTGCTGAAGAATGCTGAATGTATTGTGGACTTCCAAAAGAACAAACAGCCAGAATATTCCTTAGAAGTAAGGACAGGGAGATATTGAACGACATACTTTGGGCATGTTCCTGGAAAAGGACTTCTACTTGGTAAGTCAAGGGTCAGTCAAAAAGAGGAAGTGCTCTCAGGGAGGTGGATTCCCACACTGGCTCCAACAATGGGCTAAACGTGGCAATGATTATGAGAATGGGGCCGCTCTGGGCAGTGTTTCATTCCCTTGTACTTACGGTGGCTAAGAGTTGGAACCAACTTGATGGCACCTACCAACACCACTGGAAGTGTTTGTCCTTGGCTGACAGAATTGCAGATTAGAGGGTTTTTTTCCGGCTATGTTTATCTTAGTTTTCTGATAAATATATACTATGTGGACATTAGAATAGTTGTTGTAGTGGGGAAAACAAACAAAGCATCGTAGTCATTAACTTGAGGAAGTAAAAGACATAGCCCAAAAAGGAGTGATGCGATTGAAGAAAGAATAAGATACTTAAACACTCTCCGTTGTGTGAAAAGCCCAGGTCGGCTGAATGGGGTGTCCATGTGGTGAAAGCCCTGCTGTGTGGGGAGTCAGAGCAAAAGTCGGGTGAGGAAGGAGGCTGTGCACTCTGGGTCAGAATCAAATGAGGTGACGGTTGGGTCTGTGGTGTAGGGTTCAGATGGCGAGACCGTCCAGTTATATTGTTGGAACTGGTGCAGAGGCAGATAAGGGGAAATCCTGCTGGGAGATTGACTGGCTTAGGAAGCCAGTGTTTAAGTAGGGGAAGAGATGCCCGTGTAAGACAAGCAGCCTGGTGCAGAGTAAAGAAGTGTCAAAGAGGGTACAGAGTGGTTAAGCATGAGGTTACAACACAAGTAGGGTGAGGGTCAACCATGTAGGGCAGGTTCACAGGCTGGGATGTGGTAGCAGAACTTGGTGCTGGTATATGTTAATGTGGTTTGAGGTGGGGTGTCAAGGCCCAATAGAACGAGCGAGGCTTCCATATATGAAGGGTGTCAGAGCATCAACAGACTACAGGAGGGTCTTCTTCAAGGAGCACTCAAAGCCTTAGATAAGTTGAGGAGGCTCTCATGTGGAGAGCTTTAGGTCCTGAGCAAGGGTTGGAGATCACCATTGTTGGGAGGACTATGGGAATCAGAGCCTGGGTAACATGTGGCGGGCAGGCTGTCAGAAATGGCATGGGTGAAAGAAGAGTTGCTTATAGGAATGCACACGGTTCATAGTCTCACCGGGATGAGCACACTGACCACGTGAAGGAGCAGTCCTTGTGGATCAAAGAAATAAATAGTAATGTCTTAGCAATATTTATTCCCTGGTTTCACAGCAATATTGTGATTTTATAGAAGAACACTGTTGTTTATATGAAGCACATACAAACATTGGGAGCGAGAGGTACCTCAAAGCAGTGACTTATCTTAAAGTGTCATTTTATATATTTGATATTTTTTCCAAGTTAAAAGTAAAATAACTATATAAGAGTAATCATTGCCCACTTCTTCAGTGCTTGAATATATGTTTGTCACAGTTACTCTTAAGCCAAGAAGCTGTTTATCAACAGCTCAGGAATCTTCATTTATATCTGAGAGGAAATTGAAGAGCGAAAACAGGAAACTTCTTCAAAACAGAAAAAACAAAGTTCTTCCTTACAGCTGGTAAAAGAATTTGTATGTGTTGAGAGACATGACTTCTTAAGAAAGTAATTGGACAAGTTCATTGTAAGCGAGACATGCACTATGGAACTTGCATCCAAATTATACAGTAAGAAAAACACAATTCTAGATAATAAAGAAACAAGGAGGGAGTGCTGGACTGAGCTACTGTGGGATGAGTAGGGAAGTAGAAGTAGGAGAATCTGGAAGCTGGCCATGAGGAACAAAGCTGAAGCTCAGTGGAATGCTGTTTTATAGGTGCCATTAGTCAATTCCTACCCTTACGAACCCTATGTACAACTGTACGAAACACTGCCGGGCCCGGCACGATCCTCAGAATTGTTCCCACACTTGAGCCCATGTTGCAGCCATTTGTGCCAATCCATCTCATCAAGGGCCTATCTCTTCTGCTGCTGCCCTGCTGCTTTACCAAACATGATGTCCTTCTCCAGGGACTGATCTCTCCTGACAGCATGTCCAAAGGACGTAACACCTTCTTTGGACAGCATGTTCAAAATACATGCCACCTTTGCCTCTCAGGATCTCTCTAGTCTTACTTCTTCCAAGACAGACAGCTTTGGCCTTTCAGCAGTGATGGTACATTCCAGATTCTTCTCTAGCACCTCATTCAATGCACGGATTCTTCTTCAGTCCTCTTTAGTCAATGTCCGACTTTCACATGTAAATGAAGTGATTGAAAATACCATGGCGAGGGTCAAATGTGCCTGAGTCCTCAAAGTAATGTCCTTGATTTTCAATTCTTTCCAGAAGTCTGTGCAGCACAGTTACCTAATGCAATGTGTCCTTAGATCTTTTGATTGCTACTTCCATGAGCATTCATTGTGGATCCAAGCATGATAAAATCCTCATCAGCTTCAACCTTTTCTTAATTTATCAAGAAGTTACCTATTTGTCCAGTTGTCAGTATTTGGGCCTTCTTCGTATGGAGAGGTAATCTGTACTGAAAGTTGCCATCCTCGATCGTCATCAGCAAGTCCTTCAATTCCTCCTCACTCTCAGCACACAAGGCTGTGTCCTTTGCATGTTGCAGGTGGTTTATACTCTTGCCTCCAATCCTGATGCTGCGTTCTAATTCATATAACCCAGTATTTCTGATCATTGCTCCTCTTACATATTGAATGAATATGGAGAGAAGACACAAGCCAATTGTACACCTGTCCTGATTTCCAGTCATGCAGTGTGTCCTTGTTCTGTTTGCACATCTGCCTTTTGATCCACGTACAAGTTCTGAGGAGCACAATAAAGTGTTCTGGAAGTCCCATTCTTTTAAGTTTATCCATAATTTGTTAGGATCCACAGAGTCAAATGCCTTGGCATAGTCAATAAAAAACAGGTAACTATCTTCCTGGTATTTTCTGCATTTAGCCAAGATCCATCTGCCATCAGCTATCAAACCCCCTTTTCCATGACCTCTTCTGAATCTTTCTGAACCTCTGGTAGCTCCCTCTAAGGCAACCATTCTTGGATGATCATCAGTAAAATTTTACTGGCATGTAATATCAGTGTTGTTCTATAATTTGAACATACTTTTGAGTCTCCTTTCTGTGGAATGGGCACAAATATGGATCTCTTTCAGTCAATTGGTCAAGTATCCATCTTCTAAAATTCCTGGCATAGACAAGTGCATGCTTCCAGGAACTCTTCGGCAGCTTGTGGAAATATTTCAATTGGAGCCCCTTTTTCCTTTTTTGACTAATCCTTTAGGAATGGCTTGAATGTAGCACTATTTGTTCTTTGTGAATAAAATGGTGTGTGTTAAATGAGGTGAATCTCTGCCCATTTTCTGTATTATTTAACTTTTAGCATCTAATGCACATCTGAAAGCCTGAGCCATTTACAACAGTTATTAGTTACACTAAAGTTTAAATATGTTGACTGTGGCTGTGCCAGGCCTGGTTATATTCCTTTTTGTTTGTTTGTTTTTTAATCATTTTATTAGGGGCTCATACAACGCTTAACACAATCCATACACACATCAATTGTGTAAAGCGCATTTGTA
>NW_022103920.1:26592990-26593952 GCF_000313985.2 Echinops telfairi
TAATTGGGGTCATTGTCCTCAAGGCCTGGTGGGCCAGGATGTGCTCCAGTCTCTCCTCCTCCCCTGTCATCTGCTCCTGTGTGCTCTGGTCAGATATATCCTTCTCCTGAAGCTGCAGATTCAGTGCTATCCTTTGAAATAAATACTTCTCGGGGTAGGGGCAGGCATCCACTTAGAGGCCTGGTTATATTCCAATAGTCAAATAGGCTTGAGTTTATATCTGCATTAGGTGTGTCTCATTTCTGGACTCAGATTAAAGAATAGATATTACCTATGGTGAGACTTCATCTCATGTAGTTTTAACATGTTGCCAGAGATCAATCCCTGAAGGACATCACGCTTGGTAAAGTAGAGAGGGAGCAAAATGACTAAGGCCCTCAGCAAGATGGAATGGCGCTGTGGCTGCAACAATTGCCTCAAGCACAGGAACCCTTGTGAGGCTGGCTCCCGAGTGGGCAATGATTTGTTCAGTTGTTCATAGGGTGGCTGAGTTAAAAATAACCAATTGGCACCTAAATCAACAATAACTAAAGTAAACGAGAACACACACCCCTCTTTTTATAGTTACATTTGTAGAGAATCAGAATCATAATATTAAATTTTAATATTAAAATATGTTGTGTCATTTTTAATATTAAAAATGTCTCACAAAACAGGAGGGAAAAAGAGTTAAGTAATAACTGATATTTAGATATCACTGATTATTTTATTTCCTTTGCTTTACTTTCACAATATGCCAAGAGTTGAGTATGACAATCCTTGTTTTGTACATGAAGAATCAAAGTCTGAGTGGTGAAGATTCTTTGGCAAGGTCGTAGAGGTGTATGCCAAGTTTGTAATTCAGGAATGCGTCATTGCAAAGTTTCAAAGACCAAAAGCCATGAGGACTCTCAGACAACTTGGCAGGCATGGAAAGTGACTTTCTAACCAGAGTAGATTCAAAAAGGAAAAGGAAAAACAGA
>NW_022103920.1:26595607-26596794 GCF_000313985.2 Echinops telfairi
GATTGATTTTAAAAAGAAGGGTGTGTTTTGAGGGTCTGACTGCAATAGTCCCATCCATTTCTTAACAAGGACTCATTTATTGTTAAAAACACAACTCCATCTCATGTAAATTCTGCTTCCTGGGAACACATTTGTCAATCATCTTTCCCACATTTTAAAAATGATAATGAGGTAGACTATGTCAATCAACATAAACCCAATGGTGAATATATGTTTAATAACAGTGAAGGTTCTCATAAGGATGCAAAAAGTTCAAAACATATTAATCACCCAAGAAGCAGTTGTTATCAACTTGTAAGAGGCAAAGAATTTAGACATGTCAAGGATACACTCTACAGACAAAAAGAAAAAGATATGTAGTTTGAAGTTTCACATTGCTGAGATACCTCAGTCAGTTGTTTCAGAAGGTCTTTTTGATATGTTGCTAACTTTCTTCAAAGAAAGGAGACATAGACTCCAGGTAAGCAGCATGTTTTCTCTGCTAAAAAAGTATTGCCAAGAAAACAAAACGAATAACATCCGAGTGCCTAGAAACATGATTGGAACATGATAGTTTCTCAAAATATGACTAAAATAAACTATCAACCAGATTTTGTAAAACTGAGAAACCAAAGCATATGATGAAGAGTTTATTTGATATATATTTTATTGTATATACAACTAAATATATATGAATGTGCAATTAAAAGGCACTGTTTATTACTGATGAAGAATTATTGAAGTGAAAGTAAAAAACTATCTTGCTTACTAAAGAGCAACTGCAATAATATTTTGTTATTTAAAAGTTAGAGTTGACTAATGTAAGAATGCAAACATGTCATATAATTTTAATAAAATAACTAAAATTGCAGCTGCCTATTTAATCTGTGTTTGAAATTATCCAAAATAATAAAAACGTTCTAGTACTGTCTTTCCTAATACACTGTTTTTTTCTGCTTGTTTTGAACCAGAGAGTATTCTAGATGTTATAATTCAGTAATTATACGAATGATCCCATTAAATATTGAGGGACTTTATGGGACTCCTCGTGACCTCACAGGGCAGAGTAAGACTGACTACTGGGTTTCCAAAGCTGAGAAGATATAAAATTCAAATTTAAATAATGTCTAAGGAACAATTTTACTTGACAAATTATTAGTCTCTTTTTCAGGCCTTGACCTCTTCAGTTTTCAGGGACTCTTGTGTCT
>NW_022103920.1:26599619-26600942 GCF_000313985.2 Echinops telfairi
TAAAGCAATTGAATTTCTACATATTGGCTACAAAGATTTCAAAATGTAATGTTTATAAAAGCTACTATTTAAAAGAACTACTATTTATCAAAGAAGCCAGAGTTATGAGATACCTAGGCAAGTGGTGTTGAAGACCTTTAGGAAGCATTTGAAGTCATTGCTTGAGAAGACAAAGAAGGATTGGATTACATGGAATGATATATTGCATTCATGGGTGGGAAGACTCAGCATGATAATAATGATAAATCATCTTAAAGTAATTTTGAAATTCAGTGTACTTCCAGTCAAAATCCTCTGAAAAATATCATTGAAAAGTTTTTCTTTACATTACTATGAAGACAAATGAATGAAGCCTTAGTCTTAGTCAACAATTAAGACAATTCTAAAGAAATAAAAATGAGCCCGTCTTTTCTTAAGAGATATCTAGAATTAGGGTGCGGGGGGAAAAAAAGAGATGTCAAAAATAACTATAATGCATACTAATTAAAATTTTGGTTTTTACAGCTTTACCTTTTCTTATCACTACATAGCAGTTATTTGATGGCTATTATTTAATCAATCTTTTATTCTATTCCCTAAATGTATTTATTCATTTTTCTTTTATTAAATCAATGTGACCAAAGCCACACCACTAGTTTACTAAAATGTCTACTCCTCTGTTTTCTCCATACTCTGTCTGAGCTGTTGAATACTTCTGGGGAAAATTACTCACAGGGAAAATGCCTTCATGCAAGTAATTGTCATTACCCTCAACCTGACCCTAAATATGATAATCCTATTATCGTTCAAGGTAGACAACTCTCTAATTCATCATGACTACCATTTAGAAACTTTGCTACCCTTATGGAAAATTTAAATTACCTCATTTCTATTTCCTCATCAACTAAGAATGCAAATTTCTGCTTCCAACTTCACAGGGAAAGAAAAGTAATTTATCAGGTGTAACTCCCATAGGATTATATAGTTTGTAAGCCAAGTAAAATAATCTTTCTTCTTTCAGGCTAAGATAGTTAAGGTTTTGGGTCTGCATGGCTGGGCCAGGATTCACAGTGGTTTGCCAATGAAGGCAATATCACCCCATGATGGATCCCTTTGAGAGTGTTGTCTGTTTCCAATGCAAGTGGATACTGGGAAACCTATTGCTTTTTTGTTGGTTCTGTATCCTATGCTTTGTCCCATCAGCTGACCTCTGTTCTTTGGACATGAGTTGTCAGTCTGCTGTATTGCTTGCCAATCCCAGGAGTCATCATTAGCCTGACACCTCATCTGCTGATATGGGATTCGTTTGCCTATGCAGCCAGCAGCCTGTTGTACGTCTGGTAG
>NW_022103920.1:26601314-26605733 GCF_000313985.2 Echinops telfairi
CCCTATATAGGGTTGCTATGAGTCTTAATTGACTCAATGCCAGTGATTTTGTTTGGTTTATTTTTGGTATGTATACATATATAAACTTCACTGGCTTTGATTCTCTAGAGAACCCAGCTTAAGTCCCAGGATTAGTTTTAAAAAATAAAATCTATTCTGAAATTCTTCTACTCTGCCTCTGGGGATCAGAACTCTCCTTGTTTTTCAATTAGGCATACATATTTATATTACCAACAGATAATTTAGGGAACTGTACTGTGATTTTAATAACTTTGGGGAAATTACTTTTATACAACCATGGCCTTAAGGTCAAGCAATGGAAAGGTTCACATATCAAATTAAAATGCTAAGACAAAATACTTCATAAAATCAGCTTAAAGCAGAACAAAAAGCAAGTAAAATATATAAAGTAGGTTGACTGACTTGGAATAAGGAGAAAATAGAATAAAAAGACTGCATTACCTGAATCCTGCTTCATACCATATTCATATATCCTCTCTTCCTACACATTATATGCTCTTTCCGTCCCTCTTTCTACTCTCCCTTTCTTTCTTCTAGTCAAAGGAACCAAAGCTGATGTTTGAGCAGTGGTGGAATAAGGGTCTAATGATGTTGAGGACCAATTCCCATCTTGGGGTCTATCAGAGAAATTCAGTTGTACAGTGTATTTGTCCTCTCCAGTAAGCCCGTGAACAGGTGAAGGTTTTAACTACCGTATATACTCATGTATAAGCTGAGTTTTTCAGCACATTTTTAATGTTGTTTTGTGGTAAAATTAGTTACCTCAGCTAATATTTAGTTCAGCTTATACTCGAGTATATATGGTATATAACCTGGGAAAACATACCCGTGGTCAGTATGGGACCACAAAGGTGCCATACATGGGTGGCCAATTTAAGAAAGTAACTGAGAAACCTAATATTCTGGTCTAATCATATTTTCCCTAAAATTAACTAAAAAAAAAAAAAGTGCCACCACGTATAGGGCCAGGGTACCTTAGTCCTCAGTGACAGTCTTCAACATTGAAAAACTCTGGTCAGTGTAAGATTCCCCAGTGCAAGACTGTGATTCTTGATTTCGATGAGCATTGATTATAGAGCCAAGTAAAATGAACTCCATCTTACTGCATTTGTCAAGATGTCTATTGGTCCAGTAGTAAGAATTGTTGGTTTCTGTGTATTGAGTTGAAGTACATACTACAGGCTGCAGTCTTTGATTGTCTTCATTGAGTGCTTCAAGTCCTCTTGACTTTAGCAATCAAAGTTGTGTCATCTGCATGGTACAGGTTTGCAATGGGCCTTCCTCCAACAATGATGCCCAGTTTTTCTTTATGTAATTCGTTTCCATTGATTCTTTTTTCAGCATACAACTGTTTTTGGTGGTTAGGGCTCATGGAGTCGGTTCCATCCCATAGGGACCATATGTCAAACAGTATAAAACAGTGCCCAGTTCTGTGCCACCCTCACAATTGTTCTTATGTTTCAGGCCAGTGTTTCACCCGCTGTTTAAATGCATCTTGTCGAGAAACTCAGTCTTTTATGTAGACCCTCTGAGAAATGTAATGTCTTTTTTCGAGGAGAGATTGGAGAGATTATCAGGAGGGATGAGTCTCTCCTGAGAGCATGTCTAAAGTATGTGAGCTAGTCTTATCATCCTTGCTTCTAAGGAGTGTTCTGCATGTACTCTCTCTAAAACACATGTTTGTTCTTTGTCAGTCCCTGCTCCTTTGAATATTCTTTGCCAGCACCATAATTCAAATGCAGACATTCTTCTTCAGACTTCATTATTCAATATACACCTTTCCCAAACCTATCAGGTGATTTGCAATACCATGGTATGAATCAGGTCCACCTTAGTAACATCCTTCCTTTCCAACACTTTAAAGAAGTTCATGCAGTAGATATACCCGATGTACTACATTGTTTGATTTCTTGACTACTGCTTCCATGAGCATTGATTAAGGATCTAAGCCATCTCAACCTTCCTAATGCTGCGACCCTTTCACACAGTTCCTCATGTTGTGGTGACCCCCCAACCATAACATTATTTTCGTTGCTACTCCATAACTGTAATTATGCTACTGTTATGAATCGTCATGTAAATATCTGATATGTAGGATGGATTTTCATTTTGTATATCATTAAAGCATAGTGATTAATCACAAAAATAATATGTAATTATATATTGTGAAACATTTATTTCTAATTACAAATAAATGAAATGTTCTCTTGAAGCATGGTGTAGCATAGGTAAGAGTCTGCGTGTGGGATACTCATATGTGGACATATCTGCATGTGGGCAGACCCACCTGCAGTAGTGTCTCGGTTCCTAAGACCATGTACAAGCAAGATATATATATATACTTCTTTTAAAGAAGATTGGTTTGTTCTTTGGACAGTATAAGGATTTTCATCATTCTTCAGCCATAGTTCAAATGCATTGATTCTTTGGATTTTTTGTTTGAACAGTTTTATCGGAACTCAATCCACATATACAATTCAATGGTTCAATCATATCAAGAAGAGTTATACAACCAATACTATAATCTATTTGAGAAGATTTTCATCTTTCTTGTTCTCATTGTTATTAGCATTCCATTCCCCACCCCCACCAACATCCTCTGACATAACCTCATGAAACAATTAACCAAGTCACTGCCTCTATAGATTCACTCATCCTGAATTTCATGTACTAAAATTCATACAAAAACAAAAAGCAAAGGGACAAAAAAGTTAACAACCACAATAAAATAAAATAAAGGAAACAAAATAATACTGAAAATATTAAAAACTATAACAACTTTAAAATAGCTCAAATGGGAGATCAAATGATTAAGTGTTCAATTTGAACCTAACTATATCTGCCATAACCCACTTTCCAACAAACGCATTGATTCTTCTTCAGTCGTTATTACTTCGTTAGATGATGTTGAGTAGGTTCTAACCAAGACTAACCCTATGCACAAGAGGAGAAAACACTGCGTGGCTCGTTCTGTACTGTCACAATTATTCCTATGCTTGAATTGTAACCACTGTGTCAATCCATCTCACTGAGAGCCTTCCTCTTCTTCACTACCACTCTACTTTACCACACCTGATGTCCTTCTCTCTTGACAACATATCCAAAGTAGGTAAGACTAAGTCTTATTACCTTTGCACCGAAGGACACCTCAGGTCATACTTATCCCAAGACAGATGTGTTTGCCCTTTCAGCACTCCATGGGACTTTGAATATTCTACACCAACACTGCAATTCAAACACATCAGTTCTTCTTTGATCTTCTCTCTTCACTGTACAATTTCATATACATATGAGGCAAATGAAAATACCATGGCCTGGGTCAGATGCACCTTAGTCCTCAAAGTCACATCCTTGTTTTGAACACCCTAAAGAGGTCTTATACAGCAGACTTACCCAATGTAGCCATGTCAAGCTTTTCTCCATTTATCATGTTACCTATTGCTCCAGGTGTTGTGCTTTTTTTTATATATAGAAAGATCATTTTATTGGGTGCTCTTACAGCTCTTCCATACATCAAGTGTATCATGCATATTTGTACATATGTTGCCATCCTTATTTTCTAGACACTTATTTTCTATTGAACCCTTGGTATCAGCCCCTCTCCCCTCCCCCTATACTGTCATGAATCCTTCATAAATTATAAATTATTATTACTTTCATATTTTACAACGATCGCTGTTTCCTTTCCCCACAGTTTCTGTTGTTCACTCCTCTGGATGGTGGTTGTGGTTGTGGTGATGTGTCAATCATTGTGATTGGTTCTCCCTTCCTCCCTTCCACTCCACTTTCCCCCTACCCTCTTGGTGTCGCTACTCCCATTCCTGTTCCTGGATTCTGTGTGTCCTCAGCCCTTATCTCTTATTTGTACCTGTGCACATGTTCCAGTATAGCCTGCAGTGAAAGGCAGTACTGGGGTCATGATAGGGGGGATGAGGAAACCAAGGAACCAGAGGAATAGCGTGTGTTTCATCGGTGCTTTACTGGGTCTTGGTTGACTCATCCCTTCCTTGTGACTCTTCTGCATGTCCTATTGTCTACGGATTTGAGTTGTAATCCATAGTGAAAGCTCTAATCCATGATCTTCATTAGCAAGTGTTTCAAGTCCTCCTTATTTTCAGCAAGCAAAGTTGTGTCACCTGCATATCACAGGTTGCTAACAAGCCTTCCTCCAATCCTAATGCTGCATTCTACTTCATATAATCTAGCTTCTCTGATGATTTGCACCTGATTCAGTTTGAATAACCCTAAGAAACACCTTTTCTGATTTTGAATCATGCAGTATTCCCTTGTTCTGTTGACACAACTGTCTCTTGACTGATGTACAAGTTCTGTGTGGGCATCAAGAAGTGTTCTGGAATCCCAGTATTCTTATTAATACCCATACTTTTTTCAGATCCA
>NW_022103920.1:26606581-26609505 GCF_000313985.2 Echinops telfairi
GGTAAATGAGTCCTTCCAATGCTTCATCAACTTGTTGAAACATTTCAATTGGTATTCCCTCAATTCCTGGTGCCTGTTTTTGGCTAACAATTTCAGTGTAATTTGAACTTCTTCATTCAATACCACTGGTTCTTGCTTATATACTACTTCCTGAAATGGAGGAATGTCATCCAGGTTTTTTTTGGCACATTGAATCTGTATATTCTTTCTGTCTTCTTTGGATACTTCCTGTATCATTCAGCATTTTGCCCATATAATCTTTCAGAATTGCAACAGGAGGCTTGAATTTTTCCTTTAGGTTAGGGAGAGGCAAATGCAGACAGTAAGGACTCACTATGACCCAGTATTATCTGAACATAGGGAAGCAGATATGGATACTAATGGCTTTCAGCAATTGTTCAGCTTACAAAAATTCTGCATAGACAAAAGCTCATACTTCAGATCCAGACTCCTTCCCCTTATGTCTAAGTGTAGGTAATGAGATAGGAAAGGTTGGAAAACTAAGTGTCCTTAAGTGTATAAATAACAGTTTTGGCTCAAGCCTAAAAGAGGGAGAGACTCCCTGTATACTGAGGCTGAAAGACCAAAACTCTAACTTGGAGCCAGTCTGGGAGACATCATTGTATTGTATTGGGGGATTATAGAGTAGGAGGAACAGCACTGCTTTTTTCCAGAAAGCCGAAGGAGAATTTCCACTGAGGAGGGTCAGACGTGAGCTCTCTTGTACAGGGGCAGTGGGGTTGACTATTTGAAACTGCTGGAACATGGACATCAGGATGCAACATACCAGAAACTCAGACAAGAGGGAGGGAGCAGGAAACATTGAAAATATCTCTGGCTCTGTTGTCATCCCTGGCTTTCTGAAGAAAAAGGGACACACTGGGATGCCTACTTAGCTGCAGAGTGCATTATGGAAGCATTAATTCCTGTCCCTACAAACACTGAATTAAGTAATAATAATAAAGCAAGATGTCTCTTGTAAGACCAGAGTAAGACACCATAGTAACACTGAACACAGAGTTTAGAGTTCTTATGACAACTGAGAAAAGTATTCATTAGGATACTCATAAGGAATAGGATCTGATGTGAAATTGCGAGGGGTTCTATTATTACCTTCTGTGCTAGTCCAGGTTGACTAGAGAAACAAATCCAGAGACACTCATATGCATGCAAGAGAGAGTTTTATATTAAAGAGTAATTATATATTAAGAAAACATTTCAGCCTTGTGCAGTTCAAGTCCATAAGTCTGATTTTAGCCCATACGTCGAATACCAGTCTATAAATTCCTCTTTGGACTCATGAAACATATTTAATGACACCATCCATGCAGGAAGATCACACAGGCCGGTGAGTGGAAAGTCTTGTGGATCCAGTGGCAGTGGAAGCATCTCAGCACTGTGGAAGGGGTCTCCATGTGGCCCTTCCAGCTCCAGGGCTCTGTCTTCATCAACATAGCTCCATGTGGCTTGTCAACAGAGATGTGTAGCAGAGAGTTTGGTTCTGGCCTCCAGTGAGGTACTTGTCTCCTTAGCACCTCCGAAGGAGGTCCTCAAGCTGTCACCTGATTGACAGGGTAAACTCAACCCCTTCACTCTTAATAGTCTCAAGTTGATGCCAGAGTATTTAACTACCACACCGTCCTAAACATTTCAAGGTCTGAGTATTCTTATGTTTAATACAGAATTTATCATTTGTTAAATTGCTTATTTTTGTTTTTGTCTCTAGGCTAAGCAATGAATTTTCAGAAAAGAAGTAGGTTGTCTTAGTCCATAATGCATGCATTATATGCATGGGCATTAGGGATTTTATTATGGACAACATTAGTCTCAATCCTCAAAGAATTATAGCAAAAGTGACAAAAATAAAATCAAGTATAATAAGCCTTATCTAATAATTTATTAAAATAGAGTCAACTAAGCTAATTGTGTCGCCTTTATAAAAATGCAGTGAGGTTTGAGTGGAATTTTGGAGTCTGAATATAATTAAAGAATGAAAATTAGTGAAAGATCAGTGTGTTTAAACAGAGAGACTAACATGACCCAATCAGTGAGGGTATAGGAAGCCATAGGTGTGTGGTTCAGTTCTAGCATTATGGCAGTGAGTGGTGTAATTTATTTTCTGGGTTTGTCATCTTTGGGTAATGCCATTAGAGCTGGCAAGAGCCTATTTGTGCCTTAAAACTATCACTCTGACAGTAGTGAGTTAATGAGTTACTGTCCAGAAACTTGGATGGAGTTGGTTTAATCTAGACATTTAGTTAATCTGGGTAAAGATGGATATGTGGAGATAGATGACAAGAAAGGTTTGACCATGAACTACTGTGTGCAGCTTGACTCTGCTCCACATTGGGTTGCGTTGAGTGGACATTGACTCCCTGACAACGTTCTTGTTATTTGATTTTTAATGAACAAAAGAACACATCAGTGAGGATAAAGAGTGTGTTTCCTTATGACTAAAGGTAATAAGTCCAAAGGTTATATTAATACAGAAAGATAGTATAGGGCATTGCTCTCTATATATCTTACAGCGTAAAGTGACCAGGTGAACATTTTTCAACTTCTCATTTTCAATAAGACATTTCTTATAGTACATGAAAAGCAATAATATGGTCAAAGAAACTTCTATAGAAAAAAAATCTGTTTTACATTAGTATAAATGTAACCTATAATAAAAACATTTGGGAGGCAACATTGAAAGGCAATAGAAGGCTATATAGACATGCCAAGCGGTGGGCTAGAACATGACTTGTCCCCACGTGGTGTGCAAAGATTCCTCAGTGGAGAAATGCATACTCCGCTGTGTTCCAATGGACGATATCATTGAATCTTAAACTATCACATGAGAGGTAGCGTTTTACTCACACTACAGATGGAAACGATAAAATTAAGAATGGAAGCATGCCCCACTCTCCCATATCTTGGAA
>NW_022103920.1:26611965-26634183 GCF_000313985.2 Echinops telfairi
CATTTCTTATTTCTTTACAAATAGCATGAATACTCTTTCATTGTTTATTACATCTATTTATTTTCTCCCACACTCAAATCTCAGTGGTTATGTATTGTCATGCCCTCTATACCCTTTATCAATAGTGAATAGTGTAAAGTTTTTGAGGACAGAGAACATATTTTGTACTTGTTTGCATCAATTACAATGCCCTGTCATAGAATTGTAGTAATATCTCCAAATTAAATGTTGAATCAGATGAAATTTGAAGAAAATATCAGTGTTTCTAAGCAAAAGTAATTTTAAATTCACAATTGCTCATGCATGGATAAGCTCTAGATTTTTTCATACTATTGTTTTCCGTAAGTATAGTATTCCTTTTGAAATTCTTCATCAAAAAATGCACTGGCTTCAAGAAGGTGAGGACTAATATTAGACTGTGAACTAAAAGTAATGATAGAACATCAAGTAAGCCAAGTCCATTGTCATCAAGTGAATTCTGCCTCAGAGTGAGCCTGTGAGGTTTTCTGAGGCTCTAAATTATTACAGGAGCAGATGCCTCATCTTGCTCCTGCTGAGTGGCTGGTGGCCTTGAACTGCTAATCGTGTGGTTAGCAGTCCAATGCTTCCCCAACCATGCCGCCCACACTGAAGCTTCTGATTTCTTTTTCTCCTATATGACAATATCATTCAAGAAATATCAGTCTCTTTATAAGCATATACAGTCTGAAACTTCTTCATAAAGGTCTTAATGTTATAATCCCTCCTTATTTATCAACACAATTAAGTTCCAATGAACAAGTTCTTATTTTCAAAATAGGCCTAATGGGAAAATGGAGGATGACCACATCATGAAGCAAATGGAGAGGCTATACTATTAGGTAACTGCCTAATTACATTGTATAACTATGATGCAATGAAATTACATAGTTCGGCTCTTCTATACATTAGCTTGGCAAAGACCTAGAGTTAGAAAAGCAAAATGGAAGAAACCCCTCAGCATATCTTAAACGGAAAGAACTCCAAAAAACAGTCATGCTTGTGAGCTGCGATGTTGGAATAGTCTATGGGCAAAATACTACACGGTGCAGGTAGCATCCAAAGAGAACGGAAACAGACATGTCTTGGATAAGGTTCACCAAGAAGCACAGACAGTAAGGCGTTATTTCAGGTACTTAGGTCACTGTATCAAGAGAGACCAGTCCTCAGAGACCATCCTGCTAAAGTGCAGGCAGTGAAAACGAGGAAGGCTCTTGGCAAAGTGGCGTCACACAGTGGCTACAACCACAAGTTCAAAATCACGATTGTGAGGAGCACACAGGATGGGACAGTGCTTCATTTTGTTATATGTAGCATTGCTGTGATTCAGAAGTGAATGGAAGGTATCTAACAATCTCCATAGCCTTTGTAATCCCCCACCCCCACCCAGGCCCCCAAATGACTGGGTAGAAACATGCAAACGGGGCATGGAAATCTGCTGTGGGGACAGGTCAAGGTTGCCATTTCCTTGGGTATTGACAGCCTTCTCTGATGAAAGCATGAGAATCTCAAACCCGCCAGGAAACAAGAGACACCTTGGGAAGCCATGCGAGCTCCCCACTTAGAGAAGCAGCAGCACACAGAGCCCGAGAAAGAGGGGCAGGCTTCCTGGCCCACAAAAAAATTCTTCAGGCAGGAAACTAACAGAGTGGATTGTCCGTTGGGCATTTATAAACACTAAAGGAAGTTTATAACACTTTTCGTCAACAGGAGAGTGGCCACGAGCATGGCTGAGAGGCCATGGATCAGAGAGGCATACTTTCTGGCCTGGATAAAAAAAGAGGCGATTCAGTTAAAAAGGCTTTATCCTTAACTATTGAATATGTACTTCCAATCCTGATGTGTAACCTATAACATCCTTAAAAAAAAACCCATGATTATGAGTTCTGTGTTGTCTGTGAGTTCTGTGTGGCCAATGTACAGACAGTTGAACACCGAGAGAAGTAGAGTGCTGAGGGATTTCGGGTTCGTATCCAAGTAGAGTTAGGAATCATTGTGGGTGGAGACATGTCTGATAACCACCTCATAGAAGTTGGTCTTGGGCTGATGTGGAGTCCTATTCTCCTTCCTCCTTGGGACGTTGGAAGAGGTCAGATATTGACTCCATGCTCTTTCTGTAAATGCTAACAAAGTACATCATTAAATAACTGACTAATACATTATTACGTAACTGCCGAATCAGCAAGAATCATGACCCAGCCAAGCTGGCCCATAACTTTAACCGTCACAGCTAGTTATCTGTACATTCATTGCTGCGAGATGTATGTTAATAATACTTGAAATGGTCAGATAGCAGATTTTTACTATTGTCATAAATGAAAATTATGAACTAAGGAGATAGTCAATAAGAGAGGATTAGGCATACTATTAATTCCTCTCAACCTAATATCTTGATGAATTTTAACGTGTCAACCATCATGGAAATTCATGGCATTAGTTGTATATCTTATTGCATTTTCAATACATTTAGTATTCCATTTATTCTGCCTAGTAAATAGCAGATGCAAAAGGAACATTGCTAAGTATCTTTTCACAGGGTCTGTTATTAGTGCGGCAATAGAAACTCATTTCCTCAGGGCTCATAATGTTGGTTTGATAGTCATGAACTTTGTGAAAATCTCTATAACCAAACACTTTAGTATGTTCATTTAAAAAAAAAAAGCTGTGATGGGTATCACCTGGTATTTTGCTTCTAGAAGCACAACCTTGTTGCCAGAGGGAGTAACACTAACCTGGAGTCCATTTGATGAAAAGACATTCAGGGGAAAAGTGGAGTACAGAGGGAGAACCGAACAACTATGTTTCTTTATCTAAAGACTTCCAACCATTCAAATGATTCTAAATGGGCTAATGAGAGATGTGGTAAAATCCCTAGAAGCTGTTCTTTAGAGACTGCTGGGAGTGTGATGATGACAGACCACTTTTCTGCAGATGTTGGGTGCACTAAAATTAGACAATCAGGAAGTCATCCCCCTGCAGTCAAGGGAAAGTGTTAATGGCTAAAGACATTAGAGTCTGACACGACTCCAGACAATCAGGAAAACTGTGATTGAGACAATATGTTTTGCACCACCATGGAGCAGCTATTTGAAGTTGAAGCCAAATTACCTACAAGAGAATTTCCCATGAATTTGTGCATATCAAGCAGAGATATAAGTACTTTCTGAATATAAAGAGCTCTGTACCCCTGAGCACACAAATTTATCATTATATAATGATAAGTTGAGAGAATGGGTCATAAAGCAAGATAAGTAAATTCACATGCTAAAAATAGAAGAAGATTAAATTAAGACTTCTCTTTTAAAAATCAAAATTTATCATGGAAAATAATGCCAAAGTAGTGTAACCTCTTTATTACATGCACATGTAGCTTAAAATAGATGTTGAAGCTCAGTGAGATGGACTTCATCTTTAGGTTTTATGTCTGAGAATTCTGGGATAAAATTCATTCATAGCCTTTACAACTATTTTTTTAACAAATATGTCACTGCTGTAGGACACATCAATGTTATAAAATTGAGAACTGTCCCTAGAAGTAATGAGATTGAATATGATTCAGCACTCAAAAGTGGTCAAAATGTTGATGGCTTGAACCCACCCAGAGGGACCTCAGAAGACTGGCCCAGAGATTTGTGTGTGCATGATAACAGCTTTTTAAAAGACTATGTAGTGTTAGGGAGTGCACACATGGAGTTGACTGCGTCGATTTGATGGCAACTACCAATATCTATCCTGTTGTTCTGTGCTATTGTTTTCTATTCTGATTCGCAGACGTCCTGTAGGATAATCTATATCCCTACCTTTGGACTATGTGAAGACATTGAACTTTATAGTGCCTTATTGTGTCATGGGGAAACTGTCCACGGATCAAGAGGCAATTGTGCAAACAGAACAAGGGGATGCTGAACAGTTTAAAATCCAGACATATGTGCATCAGGATTGTACCCTATCACCATATGTAATCTTTATATTGAGCAAATAATCAGAGAAATTGGATTCTATGGAGAAATATGCAGCATCAGGATTGAAGGAAGTCTTATCCACAGCCTGCAACATACAGATGACACAACTCTTCTTGCTGAAGGGAAGAGAACTGGAAACATTGCTTCTGAAGATTAAAGATTGCAGCCTCCGTATGGATGACAACTCAATATAAAGAGACACGCATCTTCACAACTGGATCACTGAGTAACACTGATAAATGGAGAGGAGATTTAAGCTGCCGAGGATTTTGTCTTGCTTTGGTCCCCAACCAGTGCTCCTGGGAGCAGTAGTCAAGAGATCAAAGGACTCATTGCAGTGGGTAAATCTGCTGCACAAACCTTCTTTAAAGTATTGAAAAGTAACGATTTTACTTTGAGTACCAAGCGGTGCCTGATCCAAGCCATGGTATTTTCAATCTCTTCGTATACATGTGAAAGTCAGAGACTAAATAAAGAAGACCACAGAAGAAATGTTTCATTTCAGGGATGGTGCTAGTAAAAAATATTGAAAGTACCATGGACTTCCAAAAGACTGAACACATCGGTCTTGGAAGAAGCACAGCCAAAAGACCTCTTTGAAGCAAGGTGAGAATGCCTCTCATGTACATTGGACACGCCGTCAGAAGAGACCAGTCCCTGGGGAAGGACGCTGTGGTGGGTCAAGTAGATTAGCAGCAACAAAGAGGAAGGTTCTCAACCCGAAGAACTGATACAGTGGCTGCAACAATGGGCTTAAACATAGATATCTCTGTGAGGAAGGC
Source organism: Echinops telfairi (assembly GCF_000313985.2). Lineage (NCBI taxonomy): Eukaryota > Metazoa > Chordata > Mammalia > Afrosoricida > Tenrecidae > Echinops > Echinops telfairi. The sequence continues at coordinate 26,616,728 of NW_022103920.1, forward strand.
GCAGGACTGATGAGTGTTTGTGCTGTTGTTAGGAAGGTCGCTATGTGCCCAGACTCGGTGGCACCTAGCAGCAGCAATAAAACCAGCAGATCTATTTGTTCATGTTGTTAGATGCCATCGAGGCCTCTCTGACCCACAGCGACACTATGCAAAACAGAACAAACCCTGGCCAGGCCTGCACCATTCTCACAATGGTTTCTATGCCTGGGCCCGTGAACGCAGCCACTATGTCAATCCATCTCATTGAGGGTCGTCCCCTTTGCTCCTGGCCCTCCACTTGACCAACGTGATATCCTTCTCCAGAGAATCTAGTCAAGTAAGACAAAATCCTTGACAACTTCAAATGTTCTACATGTATCATGATGTTGCTTATTGGTCCAGTTGTGAGGACTTGCTCTCCCTTATATTGAGTTGTCATCCACACTGAAGGTAACGATTCTTGATCTTCATCAGCAAGTCTTCTTTTCTTCAGCAAGCAATGCTGTGTCACCTGAGAGTTCATCAGCCTCCCTCCAATCCTGATGCTGTTTACATGCGCAGAAACTTCTTTAACGATGTGCTCAGCATTTAGGTTGAACAAGTACTGTGTGAGGATACAACCTTGGCACACACCTTTCTTGATTTAAACCCATGCACTAGTCCCTTTTTATGTTTGCACTACTGCCTCTTCATCTGTGTACAAATCCCAAATGAGCACAATGAAGTTTACTGTAATTCCCATTCTTCTCAAGGTTATCCACAATTTATTATGGTCCATACAATAGAATGCGTTTGCATAATGAATGAAACACAGATGTTTTTGTGGTATCCTCTGATTTGAGCCAAGATCCATCAGACGTCAACAGTGACATCCCTTGTTCCAAATTCTCTTCTGAATCTGGCCTGAGCTTCTGGCAGTTCCCTGTCATTGTACTACTGCAATCACTGTTGAATGATCTTAAGCGACATTTTATTTCTGTGTGATATCAATGATATCGTTCTATAGTTTAAGCATTCTGTTGGGTCACCTTTCTTTGGAATGCAAACAAATATGAGTCACCTCCAGCCAGCTGGTCAGGTACCTGTTTTCCAAATTTCCTCGAGCAGACAAGTGAGTGCTTCCAGTAACTGTTCAGCTTTCTGAAACATTGCAGGGGGTCTTCTGTCGCTTCCTGGAGGCTTGTTTTAGGCTAATTCAGTGCAGCTTGAACTTCCTCCTTCAGCATCAGTGGATCTTGCTCACATGCTACCTCCTGAAATGGTGGACTGTCAACTCGTTCTTTCTGGTACAGTAGCTCTGTGTATTTTTCCATCTTCTTTTGATGCTTCCTGCATCATTCCATTTCTTGCCTACAGGATTTTTCTAAATTGCAATTGGAGGCTTCATTTTTTTTATTGAGTCTTTCAGTTTCAGACATGCTGAGTGCAGTCTTTCTTTTTGGTTTTATAAATCCAGGTCCTTGCACATTACACTATGTTGTCTTTGTCTTTGAGAGCTACCCTTTTACATTTTCTGTTCAGCTGCGTGACTTCATCCTTTCTTCCATTTGCTTTAACTATTCTACAATTAAGACCACGTTTCAGTCTCCTCTGACATCCACTTTGATATTCTCTTCCTTTCCTCTCTCTTTAATGACCTTATGCTTTCTTCATGAATAATGGTCTTGATGGCCTCCCACAGCTCATCAGACCTTCTGCCATTAGTGGTTCAATAAATCAGCAAATCTCTTCCTGAGGTGTTCTCAAAGTTCAGGTGGGATAGACTCAAAGTCATATTTTGACTCCCGTGGACTTGTTTTAATTATCTTCACCTTTATCCTAAACTTACGTAGGACCACTTAATGGTCTGTTCCACTGCCGGCCCTTGGTCTGGTTTTAGCTGCTGATATTTAGCTTCTCCATTGTGTCTTCCCATAGATATGGTCACTTTTATTTTTGTGTATTCCATGTGGGAAGTCCACGTGTATACTCACCTTTTGGGTTGTTGGAAAAAAGGCATTTGCTATGAACAAGGCATTGGTTTTGCAAAACTCTATCAAGCGATTTCCAGCTTCATTTCTATTACCAATCTATATTTTCCAACTACCTTTCCTTCCCATTTGTATCCAACTTTTGCATTCCAATCACCAATAACTATTAATGCATCTTGATTGCATGTTTGATCAATTTCCAACGGAAGTTGTTGGTAGAATTCTTCAATTTCTTGATCTCTAGCTTTTCTGGTTGGTGCATAAAATTGAATAATAGTTGTATTGAAAGGATTTCCTTGAAGCTGGATAGGTAAAAGCTGATTACAGATAGCATTGTGCTTCATGGTGGATTTAGCAAGATCCTTTCTGACATTGAATACCATGCCATTCCTCTTAATTATATTATCCCTGGCATAGGAAATCACATGATTTTCTGATTCAAACAACCAATACCAGTCAATTTGAGCTCACTAGTGCCAAGGTTATAAATCTTTATGCATTCCATTTCATTTTCGACCACTTCCGGTTTTCCTAATTCATACACCCAAGTTCTAATCATTAGGAGATTTTTACAGCTGTTTTTCTTTACAATGAGTCCTGCCCATCAGCAAGTGAAGATCCTACATCTCCGCTGCCACATTCTTTGCTGGACTCAAGCCACCATAGTAATTATCCTCCCAGAAACCATCTCCTCTTCAAGCAGACCTGAGGGATCCTTCTGCAGGCGGTCTTCCAATGCTCTGCTTCCTTTGTTCAGGCTTTCAGTGCTTGAGAATGCTTCAAAGCTATTATGTATATAAAATTTTCAGCAGCTTCTTCCTCTGAAGCGGGGATCCAAATCCCTGTTCGTTATCTGTCCACAGTCTGGAAGCTCTGCTGGTATCTGTTCACGGACAGATTCACTCAATGCCCTGCTGGCGTTTGAAACATCAATGACATTGTGGTAAACATCACAGCACCACACAAGCCACCACAGTGGGACAAACTGAAAAATATGCACATACGGAAATTTACAACAGAGAAACCCATACAGAAAACATATTTGATATTCTTTCATACCATCATGTTGGAAATGTTATTGAATAAGAAAACCTATATGAAGATGTTTTAAAACATTTCTTTTATAAAAGAGTAGCAATACAAATTAGAAGAAAGCAGAGGGGGCTGTGTTGAATGGCAGTAGGAATAAGAATGGGTAAAGCTGGGAATGATATCTATGGGAATGTCCCATGATACTCTGAATAGCATACTTCTGAACACTTCACCTAAGATATTTTCTATATTATTTCATGACTTCCATTTCTTTCTCTCCCCAGTTTGTGTGTGTGTGTGTGTGTGTGTGTAACAACTGACATATAATTGACATCGTGAAATGCACGGTGAAAGCTAATAATTCAGTGGCTCTTCTTTATTCACAGAGTAGCGCAGATATTTCATGTTGTTAGTTTGGTGGGTGTCTGAGATTCAAATTTGACTCATATTGCCCCTGTGTGCAACAAAACAAAATAGTGCCTGAGTTAGTCTAGATAGACTACAGAAACAAATCCACAGAAACTTATATGTGTAAAATAGAGAGTTCTATATAAAGGGTAAGTGTACATTAAGCATCCCAACCCAGTGCTGTCCAAGCCCATAAGTCCAACATTAGCCCATATATCCGACACCAATCTACAAAGTCATCCTCAAACTCACAAAACACACGCAATGACACTGACTACAGAAGGAAAGCCGAATCAGTGAGTGTGTAAGCATCTCAGCGTTGGCAGGGGTCTCCACACGGCTGCTCCAGCACCCAGGGCTGCATTTAGGTAGGTCCATGTGGCTTCTCCTCAGGGATGTCTTGCAGGAAGTGAGCCTTACCAGCTGAAGCAGGGAACTGGCTAAGGCAGCTGTACACTGGTCTGACCATCAGAGAACCAGAGACAAGACAGGCAAGCTCACTGAGCTATTTATCGCTCCACCCTTCCATTAATCTCACATGTGTTCATTGTCCAGGTTAGCACAATAAACCTTAACTATCACAGTGCTCAGTCCTCACAATGGTTATGTAACAGCCCATTTTTGCATTACTGTGTCAATCAATGTTATTGGGAGTCTGTCTTTTGTTGGCTGACCCCCTACTTTACTAAGCATGATGTATTTCTCCAGGAACTGGTCTCTGCTACAGCATGCTAAAAGTTCATGGGAAAAGTCTTGCCACACTTGCTTCTAAGAAACATATTGATTGTACTTCCTGCAAGACAGTTTTACTTATTCTTCTGGCAGTCCTTAATAATTTCAACATTCTTCTCCAACACCACAACTCAAATGCATTGATTGCTAGGTCTTTCTTATTCTTTCCCAGTTTTCATATGTATATGAGGCAATTGGCAATACCTTGGGTTGGGTCAGGAGCACCTTAGTCTTCCAAGTGCCATCTTTTCCCTCTACCACTTTAACAGTCTAGTGTAGTAGATGTAGCCATTTAAATGGTTTTGATTTTTTGACTGGTACTTCTTTGAGGGTTGATTGTGGATCCAAGTAAAATGAATTCCTCGGAAAATTCAGCATTTTTTATTTATCTTGATGTGGTCTATTGGTCCTCTTTCGGGTTGTTTTGTTTCCTTACATTAAGTTGCTATCTCCACTGATAAATCTGTTTTCCAATCTTTATCAATAAGCACTTCAAATCCTCCTGGTTTTCATTGTATCGTCTGAATAGTAGTTGTTAATGTGCAGGTTGTTAAACATGGGTTTTCTTTTTAAAAAATGAAATTTCCTTGTGGACTGTAAAATTAGCAGGATTATTAGCATGATTTAATTTTAAACTATTTTCATCACCACCAAATAGAAACCCCATAATCATAAGTGTTCATTCCCTATTATTCCCTTTCTCTATTTTAAAGTAATGACTAATCTATTTTCTGATTTATGAAGCTTTCTTATAAATGAAATCATAAAATAATCTGATAATTGGCTTCTTTCATGTAGCACAATCTTTTCAAGGTTTATATTTTAGCATGTTATCACTATGACACCCCTCCTTATTTTTGCTTAATAACATTCCAACTTATTTCTATACCACGTTAATCATTCAGCAGTTGAAGTACATTGGTGTGATCAAAGTTTCTCATGAGGCTATAACTACAAGTGCTTTATAATAAAGCTAAAATCAAAATTTTAAGGAAGCCACAGATGATTTCCAACAGTGACTTGAAGATGTAGCCCAATCAGCATCTACAAAATTTCTTTTTCTCCACATCCTGGCCCACTCTTATTACTGTCATATTAGTGTATGTGATGGAAGAGAGGGCTTTGTACTTCCATAAAGAGTTAGAGTCTTGGAAACTCCCAAGAACAGCTCTGCCCTGTCTTGTTAGGTGACTGTGATTCAGCCTTGATTTCATAGCAGTGAGTGAGCGAATGTGAGCATCACCAAATTGTGATTTTGATTTATACATACAAAATGACTAGTACAATGAACATATTTCAACTTGCTGATTGGCCATTTGTATATCTCATTTGAAAAACTCACTCACTGTCATTGCGTTGACTCTAACTCATAGGTGCTCTACTGAACAGAGTGGAACTGCTCTATATGGTTTCCAAGTCTATAAATCTTTATAGGAGCAGACAACCTCATCTTTCTCCTTCAGAGTGATTGGTGGGTTTGAAGCACTAAATTTTCAGTTAGTAGCCATATCCTCAATACACTGTACCACTAGTTCTCTTTACCTTCTTTGAAGAAATATATAAGCACATAGTTTGCTGTCCTTTTGCTTGTTTGCTTGAAACTATCTTTTCTGTCCCAAAAGAATATGAGTCAGTTTCATTCGAACTTTTCCTCCTTTTAGAGCCACTCAGACCAATGCTTATGTCTGATGTGTGAGGAGTCTGGAGGGTTGCCATTCCTTAAAGTTGGATTGACTCTTCATTGTCTCTGCCAGGTAAGTGTTAGCCTTCTAATGATAACCAAGGTTTATGGTTCTAACACACTATCTCCTCTGTGGCAGAAAGATCTGTTCCCATAAAGATTTACAGCCTGGGAAAACTTGTAAAGTGCTTACTGTGAATTGGGATCAATAGCAGTGGGTTTGGCTTTGGATTGTTGAGTTTAATAATTCCTTATATATTCTAGAAACAAGAACCTAATTAGATGGGAGAGTATAATTTGCCAGTATTCTGTTGGTTATCTTTTCATTTTATTAAGGGTACACCCTTTGAAAAAAATAACATCTTTTGGATCAGTACAATAGATGCTTTCTGACATTTTGCTTATTTACTTTGTTCTACAGTATCATTTTAGTCAAATCTCAACATTTTGTCTTTAAGTGAAGATTTAATCTGTCTCATTATGTTTTCCCTTTGTTCTTTTTTTTATTTTAATGTATTTTTTCTTGATTTTTATATTCTGAGGAATCTATTCTGAGGAGACCTGGTAGTGTTCAGCTACTAATTAAAATTTATGAGCAACTTCTAGAGACAAAGTTATTGCAATCTGTTTCCATAAATATTATAGTTCTAAAAACCTTGTGGCCGAGTTCTTGTCTGTCAGCCTGTCAGATTAAGTTCTCAGTGAAACAGAATTAAGTAGACAGCAGTGAGTTTGTTTTGATATTGTGATGCAATGAATTGTGTGGTATGGTTTTCTTACCATATGCGACTCAGCAAAAGACAAGCTCTTCCCTTGCTGTGGAGTTGCTTTTGACTCATCATGCCTCGACATACAGTTTCAGAGGCTGACATTCTTCCCAGGAATAGATAGCCTTGTCCTTTCCTTGAAGACTGCTGATGGTTTTGAATGGCCAATCTTGAAGTTAGGAATCCAACACGAACCTGACAGCTCCATCAGGGCTCCCAAATAGTTCGGGTTGGGATCATGTAAATAGGGTGTATGGACATCTAATGTGGGGTTTGGTCGATTTTGCCATCCCACTGGGTGTTCATTGAACCATCTCAGAAGTATCGAGACAGAAGAGCTGGGAGTTGAGCACATTTTCTGGACCCTGAGGTGCTGTGCACTGGCCCTCTCCTCGGTTTAGGAGCAGAGCTGTGAAACCAGACAGGCATCGGCAGCACAGAGAGTAGAACCAAGACTTCGAACAGGAAACAAGTAGAGGGCTTCTGGGCTTCCTGAAGGGAATAAAGATGAATGCCCTCCAGCAGGAGGCTCGATTTACAGAGAAGGATGCTTCTAGGTACTTAATCAAGAGAGCTAGATTTGCTGAATCACCAAACTAGATCCAACCACCCCCGGGCTGAGGGTTATGGTAGAGTGAAAGTTCCTTTAGGCATTGCTCAGCAGCACTGAAGGGACTTTAGATGCCAGACAGCGGTGTCTTACCAGAGAACTGCTATGTCCTGAGCATTTCTGATTCGGAACTGTAACCCATAAACTGCCCTAATAAATCCCACAATCATAAGCATTGTCTGTGAGTTCAGTGTCTTCGTTGCAAAGAACAATGGAACTCGGAAGTCTAAAATGCCAACATTTTAGAAGGGAAAGATAGTGTGCCAACAATTTTAATGAAGGTTGGAAGACAGAGGTATAGCTGACCTTTGCTTTATATGATTAGTCTTGTGTGCTGACATTAAGTTTGAATATCCTTCCCGCTTTTGAAGTCTGAGGAGGTCAGATACCACACACGTGTATGTGTGTGTGTGTGTGTGTGTGTGTGTGTGTGTGTTAGTTCTTCTGTTTTGCATAAACTCAACTGATTTTATTTCTCTGAGTCTATAGATTTTATGTATTTTGATGTAAAATGTGCAATCTTTGTGCTGGTTATATGTTTAAATCCCTTTCTCTTCAGAACTTGGTAGAAATTATGCCTTTGTCTCCTAAAATGTACTAAATGATATGAACTCTAATTATATGGTGATGCTTATTATTTACAGATAAAATGTTTCTTTGTTTCCTAAATCTTTTTGAAGTATTTTTTTGCAACTCATTCAACTTACTAGGAATATCTTGCTTGCATTTATTGTTCCTGCATTGAGTCAAATCTTTTCAAATTCTGTAAAATCTTTGTTTACTTCTCATTCTCTTCATTCTCAACTATTGAAATGCTTTGTAAATAAATACGGTTTTTGTTGTTACAGATCTAACCTTCACATCTGTTTATACATTTAATTGTATGTTTGTTTTCTTTCCTATACAAGTGGTCCCCGGGTTACAAACTGCTCCTATGTCTTAAGAATTCATAGGTGAGACAGAATAGGCCTGTAAGTTTCTCCTTTTAGGAAAAGTAAAGGCTCAGAGCATTTCCAGTGATTTTGAAATTGCGCATGCATCAAGTGATGGTGATGTCGGACAGGGCAAGATATGACAAAATACCCATTTATAAACTATCAAGGGCTGGTGCGGGAGGGGGGAGCGGGGAGGGAGGGGGAAAATGAGGACCTAATGTCGGGGGTTTAAATGGAGAGAAAATGTTTTGAGAAACGATGTACAAATGCGCTTTACACAATTGATGTGTGTATGGATTGGGATAACAGTTGTATGAGCCCCTAATAAAATGTTAAAAAAAAATAATAAAATATATGACATATAAATTATATATTAATAGAACTATTTTTGTAAGAGACAAACCACACAAAAAATTCTGTTATACATGGAACTAAGTCTGTCTGAAAACAAAATTGAAAGATTTTTTTTTTCAGTTTTAAAGAGTTTTAGATTTAAAAATAAAAATAAATTTAAAAATCGCTCAGAAAAAAAAAAAAAAAAGTGATGGTGATGTCCATAAAGCACGTGTTGTGAAGAGGGGTTGGTTTAATAGTTTCAAAGTGAGGACAAATTTACATAATATTAAAGGGAAAATATGAGTTGTCCATAAATTGGATGTTCACAACTCAAAACTGCATACACACAAACACACACACATGCACACACTATAGATATAGATATAGGATCTAGATACATCCTATAGCTATATCCTATCATTCACATATATATTTATAAGTATGCATCTCCTATCTTATATCTATATCCTATAATTTAGATATAGGATATATATAAACTATATCTATTTTGCCTATGTTCTGTGGATTTCTATGTTTTCATCTCCTACTTTATTTACTCTTTATTCAAGTGCTTCCAACTATATTTCACTACTAATTTTTTAACCCTCATTAATGATAATTGAAATATTCCATGGTTTCTTCACTTATTGTTTCAGGTCCAATGTAAACTTACTATTTGAAGTTTCAGGTTGTAGTTTGCGTTCACATTTTCTAATCCTCTCTTGTAGTATAACTCTGAGGCCTTCTGTTCTGCTTACTCGTATTGGTTTTTCTCACAGGTGTGATGATTCTTAATTGCTTAAACATGATTACAGATTGTAGTTGACATGGAACTTCTCAGAAAGTTCAAAATCTATTATTTCTAGAGTTCCCTCTCTTAGATGGGAAGCCATTCAGGTGCTCTGCTAATAATGGTGCCAGCCTGTTGGAACAAGTGAGAAGCATGTAGGCAACTTGATACCAGATAAATGAAGGATGAAGGACTTCCTAATACTTTTCAACCTGTTTCCCTATTTTGTGCATAAAAGTCCAACAAAAAGCTGATATAGCACCCAGAGCAGTGATTCTCAACTCTGGCTGTACATTAAAATGACCTGAATATATTTGAAAACATACCTACAGAAGACAAATTGAAGCATATCTCTAGATAGAAGGAAAAGTTCTCTACATGAGTCCAATACAACTAAAAGTCCTTGGTTACAGCAATGGTTCTAAACTTGTGGATCACGACCCCTTTGGGAGTTGAACAACCCTTTCACAGGGGTCACCGATTGACCACAGTAGCAACAAAAATAAGTTTATGGTTGGGGGTCACCATAACATGAGGAATTAGGCATTAGGAAGGTTGAGAATCACTGTGTTAGAGTTAAGGCTTCTAAGCAGTTCATCATGGGTCAACATCCTACTCACAATTCCAATTTCACCCCAATGTCTGAATCAGAATCTACAATTTAATAAGATCCCAATGTGATTCTTAGGATTTTGGTAAAATGTAGATTTTGATTCCATTTATCTAGAGTGAAAATGGAAATTCTCAGTAGGAGTAGAACAGGAAAGAGCTGGTTTGAAGCTCTAATTAGAATATCTTAGGTCATGCCTCTCAAATATAATGAGGATGAGAACCACTGGGGCATTTTGGAACTATGCATTTTCTGAGCACTTAGGTGTGCTATTGGGTCTGAGATTTTCCATTTCTAATGAACTGTCAAAAAAGAAGTGTGCTATGGAAGTAATATCTGACATTCTATAACCACAAGGGAGAATGAAACGAATCACCATTTTCAGCATTAGCTGCCCAAGGTCAATTTCTGTGAGACAGGTCAGACCTGTGGTTTCCTCCAAACATCCCACTAATTCTGATGTCAACTATCCCTTCTACAGCACTCTGTTTTTGAGCTGGTTTTGATAACCCAAGGACACACAGACATCAAAGGGATACTCAAGAAGATGGGGTTTTATTAAGGAAAGTGTTATTGTTAGATGCCATGAAAGTCATTCCCAATAACAATGGTTCTATATACAAAAGAATGAAACACTGCCCGATCATACACCATCCTCACTCTTGTTCTGTTTGGGCCATTATGAGCACCACCAAGCCAATCCATCTTGCCCAGGGTCTTTCTCTTTTTGCTGCCCCTTTACCAAGCATGATGTTCTTTTCCAAGGACTGGTCTCTCCTGACAAAATACATGCGACAAGGCTTGGCTTTGTTGCTTCTAAGAATCATTCTGGTTATACTCCTTCCAAAGTACTCCGCTTTACTTGCTCTGTGGACTGGGAAGTGAATTTCTGTGTCTTATGCTCTGGAATCCTAGTCTACTCCTGTTCCACTGGCGTCCTCGGGATTCACAGCTATCTCCTGGTTCCAAGAAGTTCGATGAGCAAGGATGTAGAAGATTCAAAGCAGGCGCACAACCAACACCTACCTCGTCTCTCTGAATGGTAGTGAAATCTCACTTCCTGCTTCCAAGATGGTTCCTTACCCAGCAGGATGACAATCACAATTAACACAGTTCACAGCTGAATCATATAATGCAATCAGTATGTCCCCACTCTCTGACTCTGACTCATCAGGAAGAAAGCTTATTTTGTAGGAGTAACAAAGGCTGGGCCTAGAAGGAACATATTAAACAATTCACTGCACTGAACTGGCTCTCTGGGAATGCTGTAGTTAAAGGTCTGCCAATTATTAAGAGAGTCATCATTTTAAGATATATATGTGAAGACAGAGTTGATTGATAGGAAAGTCCAGAGTTTTGCATTTCAGGATTTATTGTCTTGTAAATGTTTTTGTTTAATTATCCAACCGTCTTGAAGTAAAAGTTATTTTTGTGCAAATATCTAACTTTTCAAATAATTTTAAAATATGCGTGTACTCCTCTATGAAAATTTTAATGATAACTTAAAGCTCTTTTTCAAGTAAACTTTCACATAAAGATGAGAAACTTAGAGTTTCAAATGGTAGAGTACCAATCAGGGAAAATAACATAAAAAGATATATCTATGGCTGTTACTTTGCATATTAAGTATTTAATTAGGACTATGAAGTATCCACAATATGTGCAATATTTCAGGTAGTTGAGGTGTATGTACACATCACTCTAAAGTACTGGTTCATTACAAAATTGGGTTATTAGTTTTATCTCCTGAAGGTATTCTGTTTGCAAATTAAAGGTATACAGTTTTAAAAGTCAATTAGAATACTTTAATTGATACAAATGTCTACAGGTGACTATTTAAAAATGCATGAGGAAGTACCCACGTCTTTGGAGATAAAAGCTGTGGTCCAAGAAGTATTTGTAAATGTTATTAAAGGTAAAAAGTTAAAGATATATGTAACTTTTAGGAAATATTTTGTAAGTTTTTTTTCTGCAATGTCAATGACATACTATGGACCATCCTCAAAGTGAAGGTGGTTGTACACTTCCATGTCAGATCCCTGAGACACAATAGACCACAAAGAGAATGCATCATTGTCACCCTTTCGGTGGATGCTTGGGTTGTTTTACTAATAGGCCAGATGTTGGCCTTCCTCACAGATTCATCTCTGTCATATGCCTGCAGAAAAGGAGCATATTGGACCCCACCCCCCTACCCAACTCTTCTGACCCCGCACAGCCTTTTTGGACAACTGCCCGTTTGTCAATAGAGCTCCATCTCTGGTAATTGACTTGGCTCATCCTTCTGGTGGTTTCCACTCATTTCCTTGGACCGATAATAATAATTAGCATGAAAGAAATTGTTTTTATTAATTCTTACTGATTACCTTAGAATGCAGAATTTCATGGATATCATCCTGACAGCCCAGGAGCCCTAGGAGGTTCTCTGGGAGACTAGTGACCATTATAGAGTCTAGTCCAGCAGACTAAGCCCTGGCACCAACCCAACTGGTTCATTATGGGTGTTTACTTTTCATATATTCTTTATTGGGCTTCTTTGGGTCATTCATATAATAGTGATGTCCCTAATTTTATATGGAAGCCTTAAAAGTTCACATGAATGTTCACATGATGCGCCCTATCCAATTTTGTTACTAAGTGAGGGAAGTCAAATACATATTTTAAGAGTCTAAGAATAGTTTTCTTTCTTCTAAACCAGTGATTCCTATATCAAGTTTAGCATATGACTCACCTTAGGGAACTATTCAAGACTTTTCTGCCAGAACTACTGATTCCTGAATGTGAGTCCCAATAATGTGAGCTCAAACTCTAAAATACTTCTAGGTGTTTCTAGTTAATTATAGGTTTGGAATTATACTAAAATGCCAATTGTCTCTCTTCTTTCTTGCCTAAATGATTTATCACTCTCTTCAACTTTGCCATTTTTATTTAATCAAACATTCTTTCAATTTCCATAATTTTTATATTTTAAATTAATTTTTGCTGTCTTTATTAAACTTGCACCAATATCTGCTATTAGCTGGGTCTCGTCCCTGCTAGCTGTAAAATATATGCATAATATTAGGGATCTCTTAAATAATATATTAACCTTTGAGAATCAGATGAAAAATACTTATATCCTTCCATACCCCGCCATCTGTAAAATGTTTTAATTGCAAAAGATACTTTTTAACTCATCCTTGAGAATTACCTGCAACAGTGTCAATATCATGCACCATTCTTTGTTTCCAGGTGCAAGTTTCTCAGTAAAAGATGCTTTGCAGTTTTTCATCTATTTTTGTGCATTACTATGTTTGTATGTACCAAATCATAAGAGAAGGTATGCCCAGCAGCCTGTATGATGTCCTTGGAGTAATGGTTCTCAAGTGTCTCCTGGAGGGTGAAGGCGAGAGGGCTTTGGAATCAAGAGCTTTGGATTCCATTTACTACCTGTATGTAATGTGCTTGCTTCTTCACTGGTCACAAGCATCTCCTAGATTGTATTGAAACCTCTGGGATTTAGTAATTCATTAATTTAATCCACTTTCTTTTAGGCACTCAGAGCTAAAATCAATGCTTCCCTGCTCTTTGTTTTAAATGTTTAGCCCAAAGAAGATATTTTTGTATTTTGAAAATTCAATTGCACATCTTTTCTATGCTCAAAAATGATCTATTTTTATAAGTAATCCTTAAGGAACCAAATCCAAAAAGCCTCCTGCCATTGAGTAGATTCTGACCCCTGGTCAGCGTGTCTGGTGTCTCTGAGACCCTAAAGCTTTAAGAGAGCAGACAGCCTTATTTTTCTCCTGAAGCTGGGGGTGCTGAACTGCTGACCCTGAGGTGAGCCCTCCAGTGCACATCCCACAGCAAGAGCAGAGCACTTGAAAGAACAGCTGCTGGCAATTTAAATCTGACTTTCAGTCAATATCATAGGGGATACTTTGTAAGGTAAATATGTGGGCATTTTCAATCACATTTAGTTCAGGGGATTTCACTTTGCTGTTTCTCCCCTCTTGATGTGTCCAACGTAGTGATCATTTGGCTCTGTAGAGGACTTTCAAACATACACTAACTGTTTCCTCTGTACCAGGGATTTAGATTCAGTAGAATGGGAGTATGGCATAGGAGACTTACTGTTTTAAAACTCTTCATATGGTTACATGAGGGCTCACACATAAAAAGCCATTGTGAGGGTGGAGCATTACCTGGATATATTTTGTTCTGTAGTACATAGGGTCACTATGAGTTGGAACCTACAGAGGGAAACCAGTAGCAACTGGAGTTCTAGTGGTACAGTGAGATACAAGTTAGATTGCTAGCCACAAGAGAAGTAATCAAAACTACAAGTTACTCCAAAGGAGAACAAGGCCATCTACTTGGGTAAAGACTTACTGTTTCATATGCCCACAAAGGCCAGTCCACACAGTCCCATGGGGTTGCTATGAGACGGATCCAGTTGGATGACAGTTGGTTTGATCTTTGGTTTAGCAAAAAACATCGTTCCAAAGATTAGTTCAGTTTGAGAATGATTGATCTTGATAAGTATTTGGATTCTAAAACTTGTTGTTTTACTGTGGATGTTTCTTTTGTGTGGAGTTGGACAATTTGAAACAAGTGGTTATTGTTTGTAGCACTCCTACTGTTACCATAGTGGTTATTGCTTTTTCTTTACCCCAGCAAGGAGACCTAAAAACAAAAGTCAAGATAAATTGAGTAGTAAATACAAAATCATTGGTTCTTAGAGACTAGTGTTGCTATCTACCTATCAGTCTCCATTTATTACTTCTAAACGATTTATTCATTTCAAATAGACATTTACATTGAAAGCAAGCTTTTATTTTCTTAAATTATGGATGTGTGAAAATTAAAACCATAAGTAAAATACTAAATATGCACAAGAGCACTTTGTAGTACTGTAGCGTATTAGAATACATATATACATACATACATACATATATATGTATATGTGTGTGTGTGTATATATATATTGGCTTCACTTGGGTAGCCCAAAATATCATCAGCGTTGAAGTCTTCATTTTAATAAGAGCTTATTATTTAATAAGAATATATATATTCATGAGTATATATATATATATACTACATGTTATTGTAAGGCGCCATCTAATCAGTTCCAGTCCATAGTTCCTTTGTGAGCTTATTGTTACAGCCATTATGTCACTATTGGTGTTGGTGCTTATGTTCAGAGTGCTCTCATTCAAACATACATCTAAACATCTCTTTGTGTTGTTTAATCCATACTGATGAAGAAATGTTAGGTTCTCATGAATTCTGAGCAGCTCTTATTAAAATGAAGACTTCAACGCTGATGATATTTTGGGCTACCCAAGTGAAGCCAATGGGATCAAGCACAGGAACAATTGTGAGGATGGCGCAGAATTTGGGGCAGTGTTTTGTTCCATTGTGCATAGGATCACCATGGATCAGAACCAATTCAAGGACACCTAACAGCAACAGCAATGATGCCCTAGTATCAATGGCACAGGCCGAGGAGCACTGCTCTAGTACAGTCTGCTTCCATAGAGATGATGGCCGTGTAACCTCACGGACAGTGCTACTCTGCCCTCACGTGTTACCATGGGTTGGGATTGCTCAATGTCGCCAGGAGCTTCTCAGAATCAGAACTCTGGGTCTAGCTGTTAGAGTGATCTCTGGGGTCTCATCAAGTATCAATTCAAGTGTCGGTCAGGATGGATTCTCAGCAGATTTTACAAAGGGGACCATTTTTCTTAGTCACCTTTATGGTCCTTGATAGCATTGAGTTCCTTATGCTGAGGATTTATGAAAGCTTGGTCCTTTCATTTAATATAAAGTTTTGTCATTCATTTTGGTTGTATCATGTCTAATTGCTCCAGTTCTTTACATTGCAAAATAATAGTCCATTGTATGGCTAGACACGTATTCCTCATCCATTTACCACCTTGAGGACATTTGGGTTGTTTTAACTGATTCTATGATGAATAATGTTTCCATAGATATTTACAAGTCTATGTGTGAACGTGGTTTTATTCACTTCAGAGGATATTTTCTGGAGAATATGATGTAGACTGGCTTGGGCTGTCCTTTGACTAACTGGTCTGCTATAGCATTGCGTACCAGATACCTCACTAAACATAAAGCTAAGCCCGCATTAAAGGGAACATTCACCAGGAGCTGTGCTGCTTTGTATTTGATTTCCATGCTTGGATTTTTTCTGATAAAACTGATTCATGTGTCAAACATGAGAGGAAATGGACTCCTGAAGTGAAAGCCTTATATTCAGGCAAATGTCAAAACTTCTTTTCCTTAGGAAGAAAACATGCTGATTTGTGGCTAGTTTCACAAAGCTATCCGAAATGTCTGAGCTTGCAAACTTTACCCTATGATGTTGTATCTCTGCATCTGTGCCTATAAAGTATTGGCAATCACATTAAGAAGGACCATTAGGGCACATTCAATATTCTTCTCTAGTGGGAATTATGTTAAAGTTACCTAACATTAATTTGAGGCATTCCATCCAGCATTGACAAATGCATTGTTGAAAAAGCAACTTCTTTTTTCCCTGAGAATTAAGAGAGGAAAATTATAATAAAATCGTATTAATTGAGACTTCAGTGATTCAGAATCTGCAAAACATTTAGACAAAAGAATGAGGTTTAAGCCTATTGTACCTTTAAAGAAATATTTTGAAAAACAAACGGATTCTTTAAAGATTAGGCCATTTTCCAAACAACTAATATCATGTCACTTCCAACTCACAGAGCAGAGGAGAACTGCCCCTTTGATTTCCAAGACAGGAAGTCTGTGTGGAAGCAGGTAGCTTTCTCTTACTCTCCGGAGTAGCTGCTGCTGTCCAACCATTGGCCTTGTGGTTCCCAGCCCAATACATAACCCACTACACCACCAGGGCTGCTTACCTAATTTTAAGGGAAGAATAGTTTTAATCATCTTGAAAATTTTCACACAGATTTGGTTAAAGGTATTCATCATGTTAATTACATATTATTCCTACTAATACATTAGAGCAGTTTCCTTAGGTATTTATGTATAACTCTAGAAATTCAATTTAGGTATTATTGGCAAGTTCATTTGAGCATGGTGCATTTAATTATATTATATTATATAATTCTAACTTCCCATAACTCTCTGGCTTTTCTGCCTTCAAATTGGTATGGGAAATTGAGGTTTTATTTTATTACTTTATTCACTTGAAATACTAAGATGCTTTGCAAGAGCACATTTTATTTTAATCATTTTATTGGGGGCTCATACAACTCTTATCACAATCCATACATACATCCATTGTATCAAGCACATTTGTACATTTGGTACCATCATCATTCTCAAGACATTTTCTTTCTACTTGAGCCCTTGGTATCAGCTCCTCACTTCCCCCCTACCCCCCCACTTCCTCATGAACCCTTGATAATTTATAAATTATTATTATTTTTTCATGTCTTACACTGATCTATGTCTCTCTTAGCCCACTTTTCTGTTGCCCGTCCTCAAGGAGGAGGTTATATGTAGATCACTATGATCAGTTCCCCCTTTCTCTCCCACCTACCCCTTCCCCTACTCTCATTATTGGTCCTGAGGGGTTTATCTGTCCAGGATTCCTTGTGTTTCCAGC
>NW_022103920.1:26635204-26637685 GCF_000313985.2 Echinops telfairi
TGACCTTTAGGAGTGTTTCCAGTTGAGTCTTATTGGGTGCCATGCCCAGGCCCCTGAATCTATTTTTGGTTTTCTCTGGGGATTTCATTGCTTGCTGTTCTGTTACACATGCTTAGTGCTTCGCCTCAGTGTGGTGGGGTCAAATCGAACACAATTCCCACACTGTCTCCAGTGCTGTCCCCCACAGCGCTATGGGTCAGTGAGGGATGCTGTGTCTTGTAGTAGGGCCGGCCATATGGTCCTCTCTGTGCTTTGGCTGCTCTGAGCAGGAATATTGTCCTCAGAGGTTGGTGGACCAGGAAGAGAACATTTTTTAATCCTAATAGTGTGAGTCCAGCCACTCATGATAGGGCATCTCTTCTATAATCTCTTAATATATCTTCTTCTTTGATGTCCCTCTAAATTGTTTTGGGAATAATTTTCTAAAGACTCCAATGAGTATAAATCTGGCTCTAACAACTATATATGAAAATCATGTTTTTAAATAGGATATTGTACTCTTTTATTAATCCATAATTACTTTCATCTCCACATTACAATTTATTTAACATAAGCCAAAAACTCATTAAATAATGACATGCTTAGGCATATTGTATGGAGTTGATGTCTTCAATTAATGCAAGCAAGTGAGAATAGTTTGTCTAGATTGTATTCTTCAGGTGTTACAGTCTTATTAGTCAAAGATTATATTTAATTACTTCTTAGGATAATTCCACACATTAGTTCTGTGAATATAGGGTTTCAGGTCTACAGAGGGAAAAGATTGCAAGCATTGCTTTGTGATAATTAAAATGTCTGTTTTATTAATCAACACTGAAGAAGAAACTGCAGTGTTATTAGCCAGAGCTTAGAGCCAATTCAGACTGGTTTAGTATTCGCAAAGTCAGGGTAATCAAAGATTAGCCCTGAATTTGTAAAATGTGGGTGTACAATAATGATAACCAAAATGGAAAAGAAAAAAACTAAGTCTGCTAAAGGCTTGGAATGAGAGACTGTGAAGAGAAGTACTGATTCACTTCAGAAGCCTGACATGAGAGATTTGACTCTAAATGCACAAATGGTTGAAGGGCATTTTTGAGCTTGGCACCATTGTTTCTTCCTCTGTGGAGACAGAGTTTTGGTTGCTATGCAACACACACTGCCGTAGTTCCCTATGAGGGAGATCAAGTTTCTAGTATGGTGTCCGTTTTCACATTCTGGTATCATTTCCAGAAATCTGGGTCTGTCTTAGTTTATTTTCATCAGCCATCATTGAACCAGGGAGAAAGAGTTTAAAACCCTGATATTGACATTTTGAACTGAAAATTGTTAGTTATTGCAGACTTTGCTGTGCGTTGTAGAATGCTGGTCAGCATGTCTGGTCTCTATCCCCGGAATAGATGCCAGTATCTGTAAGATCTCCAGGTTAAGTGAAACAATGGTACGTATTTCTGGACATTGCCAAATGCCCTCTGGCGGAACAAAATTGCCCCCAAATGATAACTAATGATTTGTATTAACTTACCATCCATTTTCAGTAAAAAAGTTCTACATCTTTAGATATTTTCACATTCCACTTTTAATTCTGTTTGAAGTTTTCAGGGGTTGTTTAGCCAATAAATTGAGTTTTAGCTCACTTATTATAGTAGGCGTATTTATACTCGATGGTTCACTAATTTTGACCTTTCCGAGGTTTGGTTACCTCATTTAGAAAACATAGGGTATTGAAAAACGTAAAATAATCAGATGGAATACGATAACACCTAGAATAATAATGTGTACATAATGAAAGTCCCATAGTCATTCATTCCTTTTTACTTGACACTTGTCAGACCAATTTGGAGTTCAAGTATTAGAGAATACACTTGGAATATACTTGTAGTTAGAGCACAAAAAGAGGTTTTCTTGGAAGCATTAAAATGTTGAACAGGAGTTCTGACCAGGAATAACATTCAAATGTGCCAGCTTTCTTCTCAGGGTTGACACTAGCCACGGGCACTGTTGTCCTGCTGTAGATGTAACACCACTAATATAACAATAGTCATCCTACCTGGAAGGCTCTTTTGGTGTGTTCACAAGGAAAGGGCAGTGACTGGTGATGGTGCATAAGAATCTAGGAGAAGAAGCATCACATACAAAAAAATACTCAAGGTAAGTGTGCAAACTTCTCTCTGCAGGGCCGTTTGATTAATAAAAAGCAAATTATCCTCTTTAAAAAGATGTCTTTCCATCTCTACATGAATTCTGATTTCATCTCTGGTAGAGAACGATCTTCGGCTATTCCATAGACGTGGGATGCATTTAGAAATTCTCTTTCATATAGTTGTGGGATCATGTGCTTCATATTTTCCATAGGCAATTGACTAACATCTATACATGATCTGAAGATCTAGTTGTGCTTAGAGCTCCGTTGCTAAGTAAACGCTCAGCAGCTCAAGCGCACCCGCTGTTCTGCTAGGGACAGGGTGACTTGATGCTCCGCCCCAGTATGCATTTCAGCCT
>NW_022103920.1:26639483-26643232 GCF_000313985.2 Echinops telfairi
GGACAGATGAACCCCTCAGGCCCAGTGGTGAGAGTGGTGATACCTGGAGGGTGAAAGGAGGGTGAGGGAGAAAGGGGGAACTGATTACAAGGATGTACATATAATCTCCTTCCTGGGGGACAGACAGCAGAGAAGTGGATGAAGGGTGACATCAGATGATGTAAGATATGGCAAAATAATAATAATTTATAAATTATTAAGTGTTCATAGGGGAGGGGGAGTGGAGAGGGAAGTGAAAAAATGAGGAACTGATACCAAGGGCTCAAGTAGAAAGCAAATTTTCTGAGAATAATGAGGGAAACAAATGTACAAAAGTGCTCGACACAATGGATGTATGGATGGATTGTTGGATGTATGGATTTATGGATAAGAGTTATACGAGCCCCCAATAAAATGATTAAAAAATAAAAAGAAACAGAGATGCAAATACCCTTCATATTAGGCAATCAAATCCAACATCATCTATAAAAGAGGATTATACACCAATGGTTATTGTTTTGTGCTCACAAGACTATTCTGAATCATAGAGATAGTGAGAGGAATTAAAAAAGGATTGCTATAATGCCATAAGAACTTTTATTAAACAAGGATATCAAAAGATGAAACAATTTTGTCTTACCATTGCTTCCATCTAGGTTCCCATTTTTCTAAAGTCAGTGTTTCCCAACTTCGACCCTCTCTGGCTTTCTGAGCTGTTCGTTTTATTCTGGGTTTGAATGGCAGCTCTGCCAGTGTCAGGAGAGTCAACTAGTATTCTTTGCAAATGATCTTGGCATATGGGGAACCAAACGAAGTCTGAAGTGGTAACGAGGGTCGTAGGGTTGGATGGCATAGGCTGTTTTAGCACAGCCATTGGTGTGCTGGAAGAATGAATCGGTATGTTGTTGGGATGAGAGAAATCCCTTGGTGTAATTCCTATCCTTCTTCTCACCGATGCAATTCTTAAATTTCTGGGAACTTCCTCTTAATGAGCTCCCATGCTTCTCCTTTTAAAACAGACACTATTACCTGTTCTGTGGAGCTCTCTGCCTTGAGGTGATCTGGTCCAGCAAGTCCCGTGGGAATCACTGGTTTTGTTCCTATTTGTAACCACATCACCCCTCTTCTGAGCCCCTAACACGAACTTAGAGTATCAAAAGGACCGGTCTTCAGCCACCCCTTGTGATATATTTAACTATGTCTGTTTGGAATAAACCTGTGCATACATGACCCTAGTAGCAATCCTTTTGGACATCCATTAAAATATAACATAAAACTGCCCCAGAGGGTCCCCTAGACTGTGATTTTTCCAGACTCAGAGAGCCAAATCTTGTCTCCTAAGGAGCTGTTTGTGGTACAAACTTCTGTCCTTTAGGTTTGTGGACAGGTGCTTAACCATTGCTCCGCTAGGAATCCTTTGTATACCAATATACATTAATTTGCCCAAGAGGTGTAATGTTGGTTTCTTGACTTAAAATAATTGCAATGCGTATATTAATAGAATAGAGGACAAATGTCAGCTAATCCCCACTGTGGATGCAAACAAAACATCTGACACAATCCAACATCCTGTCATAATAGCAAGTCTTGAAAAACATAGAGTAGAAAATAACTTCTGCAACTTGACAAAAAGGCATCTGGGAAGAATCCATGGGTGACATCTTCTAGTCTACGGTGAAAGGCCGACTTATATTACAGACTCACTCTGTGTCACGGGTGGTCTTTTCCAGCCATTTGCCTTTACCAAAAGGTGGTGACTGTCTTCAGCTATATTTCTGGGCCCTGGCTTTCCTCCAAATTGCTCCAAAGTAGATCGGCCACATCTGACAGCAGGGTGACTAGGTTTTTCAGGAAAAATTGGTAGGAAACCAACCCCCCACACGGAGACTAACGGGTAAGAGCAGCTCCAAACTAAAATGCTACAGAATCTTACTTCAATAAATACGGAAATTTGACATATGGATTATTTATTGTCCTGAGGCTTTAAGTGACTGGTTTTCAAAATGATGTCCATTTTTATTGATTACATTATCATGTCAAAATTCTAGGATCTCTGCTCTAGAATTATCTCCTTCATGCACTTCTATAACTGTATAAATGTATATTATGTTTAAATAGGAAGACAACAAATAAAGTCACTTTAAAAGCTCCTCTCCTTATTAATAACTTTCTGTGAATAATAGCTATTGATTTATCTATTAAATTATTTTCTGAATATACACAAAGAGAAAGACAGACATATCTCCAAATTCAATCACGCAAGACTCCAAGGTATGCCCTTCCCAGCATCCTAGCAATCTCCCAGCAGAGCCAACTGACAGGCTTTCCTTGTTCTCCACTGTAAAGCTTTCCCATCCCCACCTGCTTCCAAGACTCTGCCAGCACAAATGGTGGCTTTTTCAACTGGGATAGCAAACTCTGAGTAAGCCATCTCTGTTTGTTCTCATTTGGATGATCTTCATTTAGTTCCACCTTTACCTAAAGCAACAAACTGCATTTAACTTACGTATCTTCATATGATATCAAAATCCCAAACTCACTGGTATCAAGTGTACGCCGATGTCCAGTCACCCTACAGGGCAGGTAGAGCTGGCCATGTGAGTTTCAGAGACTGGGACTCTTTACAGGAGTAGAAATCCCTGTTTTTTCTCCTGCATCTTTTAATGACATACATATCTATATAGGTATATAGATATACATGCCAGGTAATTTGTTTTGCCAGTTACACCTGTATAATTTGTTGGAGAGTGGTTTTTACAACTTCTAATGTATTATGATGCCCAGGACTCCTCTTCCCAATTAATGGACGGACCATTCATGAATTTTATATACAGAAAAAGTTAGGGTTGCTGATTGTAAATGGTCTGTGAATTTGATTCATCGGAAGAAATGCGAATTCACGCATATTTCATAATTGCCAGCTGTTGCTGTTTTGGTTGTCACACGGGCCCCTGTGCTGAGACTTGGAGATGGTGTGAGGAACTCACACCAGCCTGGTGGGCACACACAGTGCATCTCCTGAAAGCTCCTGGCAGATGAATAGAAAGTGCACGCTCATCGTTGAGCGTGGCTACAGTGGTCTTTAAGAGAGTCAAACTGTCTGCACTATTCTTGAAGAATGACTGCATTGTATGTGATCACATATCCCCATTGCAAATAGACAGCAGTGACCAGGCCAGCTCCGTTGCTGCCATTTCCTCCCTGGTGTTCTTAATCAGCCTAGCTGGCATGTCTAATTTGCTCCCATGCAAATGTCTCCTATTCTCTGCTGCACTCAAATAGTAAAAGCTTAAGCTTGACTGAACCAGATGCCCACCAACGAACCATTGCTACAGAAAGTCACAGGTGGTAGTGATGGCTTTGTATAGAGAATAACCTAAGCACAGCACTCACATTCCGTCATTTTAAAATTCACCGTCTCTGCGTCATTTCTTCCCTCACAAAGCCCCCATTCTTTTTCCATATCCTTCTTTATTGATCTCATTTCATAAAGCACATGAAAGTGCTGGCCACGAGCTCTCCCAAGCTCTCTCCAGCACTCCAATCTGCAAACTAGCGAGTAGCTGCGCCCCCATTGCCTTCTTCTCTCCTTTCACAATGGGACCGTACTCTCTCTCCCAGTTCTTGGCATCAAGAGCTCATCCATATTCAGCCTGTCAGAGATTTGTTCTCTTTTAAATCCTACTTTTCCCTGTAACACCAGCTGCTCACTGCACCATTCTCATCCAAACACAAGCAGTGCAGCTGGACAGTGGAGTGTATCATAGGCG
>NW_022103920.1:26644542-26645822 GCF_000313985.2 Echinops telfairi
GGCTTTGTTGCCTCTGAGCTAGAAGCAACAAGCTAAAGCTAAAGGCTTGTTTACCTTCAAGCCTTTAAGATCCCAGATGCTATATCTTTTGATACCTGGCACCATCAGCTTTCTTCACCACATTTGCTTATGTACCGGTTGTCTTCAATGATTGTATCAGGGAGGTGAACACACAATGATATGATTTTTGTTCTGTGATGCCTGGTAACTGATCCCTTTGGCACCTCATGATCATATAAGCTGGTGTGCTTCTACCATGTGGGCTTTGTTGTTTCTGAGCTAGATGGCCCCTTGTTTATCTTCAAATCTTGAAGACCCTAGACGCTATATTTTTTGATAGTCGGACTCCATCAGCTTTCTTCACCACATTTGCTTGTGCACCCACTTTGTCTTCAGTGTTCATATCGGGAAGGTGAGCATCATGGAATGCCAGTTTAATAGAACAGACTTCAAACCAGTGCTCCAAGATGTGCATGCAACATGCTGGCATGGAGCAGGGTACCAGTGGAGAGATCTGAGGGGCCAGCCCCAATCCCAACTATGTGGACACCTGCCCCTCCCCCAAGAAGAATTTGCTTCAGAGGACAGCACTGAAGCTGCTGCTCAGGGAGAGTGACATGTCTGATCAGAGCACATGGGAGCAAATGAAGGGGCAGGAATAGAGAGTAGAGCACAACCTGGCCCACCAACCCTTGAGGATGATATTCCGCTGAACAACCAATCCACAGAGAATACCAGATGGCCGGCCCCACTATGAGACACGCCATCCCTCACTGATCCATAGCCCTACAGGGGGCAACACTGGAGACACAGTGTGGGAATTCCGCCCAATCTGATCCCACCACACAAGGCAAAACATTAAGGGCATGAAAGAGAACAGCAAGGGGAACAGAGCAATGAAGTCCCCAGGGAATACAAAACAGACTTTGGGGCCAGGGCTTTGCACCCCATCAGACTCGACTGCAAACACTCCTAGAGGTCAACAAACTGTCCTTGAACTAACTCCAAGCTTTTCTTTTTTGTTGTTGTTGTGTTGTTTTATTTTTTGTCATTGACTTTTTGTTCTTTTGTTTTCTTTTGTTGCTTTATTTTGCTCTGTTTTGTTTTTGTGCATGTTATTATCTTTGCAAGTCTGTTTAAAAAGATAGGCTGGATGAACAATCTGGAGGAGAAAACAACAGGACTGACAGTTCCGGGGATGGACGCATCGGAGAGGGGAAGGTGGGGGAAAAGGAAGTGGTGTTAATAATCCCAGGGACAAGGGAACAAATGATCCAAAT
>NW_022103920.1:26647830-26649319 GCF_000313985.2 Echinops telfairi
GTCAGCGTGGGAGCCCAGGCCCGAGCTACAGACACACACAGAAGTACCGCTTCTGGATTTCAGCCAAGTAGAGCCCAAGGCTTTAATCCCTGTGTATTTGTAACGTTTCTGCTTTCACACGCTCTGGAGGGTGATGCTTCTCTCTGTAGGACGGCAGGAAGAGTCATGCAGCAAGTCCGGCGAGCTTGTGGGCCTCTCTGAGCCAGGGTAACGGGGCAAGTATGGCGGTGAGGGGACAGAAGGTAACAGACAGAACTCAGCCCTCCTCCCCAGAGTCCTGGTTGTCCTCCTCCCTCCGACAACACCACGGGCACAGGACTCAACACCCCAGGGAAACACTGTGGCCTTCCTGAGGCACAGGGCAGGTGTGGGAGGAGGACAGGTAGAGAACAAGCAGAAGGGGAGAGATCCCTATGACAACGTCATGCGGCAGTCCACACCTCCCGCAGGAAGACTCTTCCCCACTCTCAAAAGGAATGCTGGCATCACAGAGAAGGTGAGGTGTGAGAAAAGCGCCAATAACTTCGGAAAAGAAAAGCCGCTGGGCTTTTAAGGGGATCCAAGAGGACACAGTTTGCAGCCTGGGAGCGTTGAAGGGTCCCTTGAAAGTCTCCAGGGATGTGTTTTTCCCTCTAGATTTGCTGCTGCCATAGAAAGGTGGGGCTTCAGAAACCCACAGGGCAGTCGTACCCTGTCCTTTTACGTCCCTGTGAGTCGTGATCCACATGATGGTACTGAGTGAGTATTGTTCCTCAGGGGCCTCTCTTCCTAGGATGCTGATTCTCTGTATCTGCCTGGTTCCAGCTGTTGGCGGTGACTTGCCCGGTGACTTGAATTCTGATGAAAATAAGAACTGTGATTTTCAGTGTGTGCCGCTTTTGTCTTGCTATTAGAATGGAGTGATGATTCTCGTATCTTTTAGCATTAGGAGAAACTGGAAGTTTATTTCTTCATTTGTAAAGATTATCAGCTGGTATATTTAAGTGATACTGCTGGAAGTTTATTTCTTCATTTGTAAAGATTATCAGCTGGTATATTTAAGTGATACTGCTAAGAATGGCCTTTTCATTGATGAAAGGATGCTTCATCAATTGCCAATATGCTAGAAATCTGCTTGATTTTTTTTGTCTTGTGACCCGTGTTATTTGGAGATGCATTCTTGTCCTTCCATCTTGCAAAAGATACCAACAGAAAAGTGAAACAAGGCAAAACCAAGCTTGTAGGTTTATGGAATTCAAATCCTATTCAGGCAGGTGATTTATTTCACCTTCCCTTGACAATCGTTTTAAACAACTCCTGGCAGTGATCCTTGATGGAGGCACCATGCCATCCAAACAGGTGGGCAGCAGTGTGGGTAGTTTAGCAGCCACATTTGTCCAATTTGTTTCAGTGAGTCATGGACACTAAGAGAAATGATGAATGTTGCACTCGCTAAATTGCTCTAACTTTGGAAAATACTCTTAGTTTTGTTCTTTTTAAGCTGAATCTA
>NW_022103920.1:26650824-26681110 GCF_000313985.2 Echinops telfairi
AATCCACTGTTCTCCCAAAACTTATTTCTCAGCTAAGAGGTGGTTTAAAGAACATCCGGGAAAACAGGATTCACTAACTGTACAAAATATTGCGTGATCAACTACCCTCTGGCACATTTTTTCCCCTAGATTTGTTGGCTTTTTCTTATAAAAGTCCTTGTCTCCCAGAGGTAGTTGGATATTTTGCAAACAAAACACTCCTGGCTAGGGGCAGAGTTCAGCCTGTCAATCAACTGGTAGCTGGATGCCACCTCCTTGGAATCGTGTAAAGAGCAAGATGGAATATAGACAATTTCTCTCTGCCACTTCGCTTGCCTTCTCTCTGGGACTTCACGAACACTCTGCTTACCTCCAGAGACTGAGAGCTGTAGGGAACCTGTCATGTTTCCAACAAGTTTGGATCCATGCGATTCTGTATTCATCGGACTGTGATCTCCCTGCTTCCTGCTTCATCTCTCCTCCTCCTCCTCCTGCCGGGATGTGAGTCTGCAGAGGTCCCCTGCTCTTATTGGAGTTGTGTTGAACTGGGCTGCGGTCCCTTCTTGATATAAAATTGCTTCCTGATATGAAGTTCTTTCTTGTTCACAGATGAACATGACTAGCTCGTTTCTCTGGACAACCCAGGTTAACACGCCGCCTGTCCGTCGAGGTGCGTGTTGATAGATGGCCAGAACAGTTTCCCTTCTCCCATTGAATCTTTTCTCCCTTTTGCTGTAGTCCCTTCCCTTCATTACCACAATCCTTTTGAGCAAAGTCTCTCTTTACGTAAGTCTGGATTTGTTTTCATTTGGCATTGAGAGCCTGTTATAAATATTGTTTAGATGTATCACTGCAATATGATTTATTTTCTAAATAAACATCATTCATTTCTGAAGTCATTCTTGGTTTTCCCTAAAAAGAAAAACCATGCATCGCATGCTATGTGGAGCAGAGTAATTTGTCTAAGCTTTGTTTCGTGTTGTTCAAGGGAAAAATTAATAAACTCTTACTTTGATGTATAACCCCAAACATTCACTTTAAAGAAATGCCTGGCCTGTAGGGAGCCTGCAAGCAACTTTTCTTCTGCTCAAAGTTGCAGGTGTTTTGTCCTTGTTCAGAGATCGGCTCACAAAGAGGAAACTGGAGACCTGATATCAGTTTGTTTTCAGTAAAGAGGCAAGACAGGCCTCCTTAAATCCTGTGATAATCCATCCCTCCTCTTCTCTTTATATGTATATGAAATCAAATGTTAGGAAACTTGGAAATTGTACAAAGAAAGACTCCATCATAGAAAAGGGATTTAAAATGTTTTGGGGAAAAATCACATTAACTTTTTTTTGAAATCATTTTCTGGGGGCTCATACAACTCTTATCACAATCCATACATACATCAATTGTGTAAAGCACACTTATACATTTGTTGCCCTCATCATTCTCAAAATTTGCTTTCCGCTTGGGTTCCTGGAATCAGCTCCTCATTTTCCTTTTTCCCCTCCCCACCCCTCCCCACTCCCCCATCCCTCATGAACCCTTAATAATTTAAAAATTATTATTTTATCTTATCTTACACTGCCAGGCGTTTCCTTTCACCTACTTTTCTGTTGCCCATCCCCCAGAGATGAGGTTATATGTAGATCCTTGTAATCGATTGCCCCTTTCTACCCCACCTTCCCTCCCGGTATCGCCACTCTCACTGTGGTCCTGAGGGGTTCATCTGTCCTAGATTCCCTGTGTTTCCAGTTCCCATCTGTACCGCTGTGCATCCTCTGATCTAACCAGGTTTGCAAGGTAGAATTGGGATCACGAATCTAGCTCAGAAGCAACAAAGCCCACAGAGAAGAAGCACACAATCCTGTGTGATCATGAGGTGTTGAATCGATCAGGTAGCAGACATCAAAGAACAAAAACAATCATTGTGTGATCACCTTCTCCACATAAATGCTGAAGATTAATGTGTGCATAAGTCAGTGTGGTGAAGAAGGCTGATGGTGCCCTGCTATCGAGAGATATAGCGTCTGGGGTCTTAAAGGCTTGAAAGTAAACAAGCAGCCATCTAGCCCAGAAGCAACAAAGCCCACACGGAAGCAGCACACCAACATGTGTGATCATGAAGGGCGGAGGGGACCAGGTTTCAAGCACCAAAGGCGTGGGGGAACCAAAAAAATCATATCATCGTGAATGAGGGGAGCACGTGATGGGCATATATTATCTTTTAATTCTATTGTGCTGTGAGCTTTTGGAAAGGCTGTCACATACAGGAGGTAGGTGCACTGGGTAGTTACCAGTCTGGAAACGAGTGGAACCCACGACATAGGCACCTTGTCAAGTGACAGGGTCAAAACTTTGTCTTTATTACCCCTAGTCCTCAGCAGTTGTGTTCTAGGGGAAAAAGAGACACCAAATGCAAATATAATTTATAAAGGCACATTTATTAAATCTTCAGGATAAAGACAAGACACAGACAAACAGATCATCTGATTTAGAGATATTATCATCAGAAGGCACTAATGCTGGCCAGAGATTCAGTCATGCATACACAGAAATGGTATATGAAGCATAAAGTGTCACAAAATCATGTTAAGGGCGATCAATTACTCACAGTTGCTGACAGGACTATAGAAGTGGGACAGGGACAGTGATTGGGAATCTCACACTATTGGAGATTAGAAAAGGTTACAAAATTGGTTCGTGGCCCCCCCACCCAAGCCAGTCAGCCGGATTATGACTGTGGTGGTTACATAATCTCCTGCCAACTTGTGAAGGAGTGGAATCTAGCCTGTCAGTCAGGTTGCAGTTTGATGACCTCATTTGGAGGCCCGGAGATAAATAGCTCACTGGAGGGCAAACACACTCTCTGTTTTGTCTTCCTGCTGACAAGATACATGGAGGTATGCTAGGGCCCTGTAGATGGAGGAGCCACGTGGAGACCCACACCAGAGCTGAGATGCTTCCACCACCACTGGATACACAAGATTTTCCACCCACTAGCCTGTGATCTTCCTGCATTCTGCATCATTGCATGGCTGTGTGATTCTAAAGAGGAATGTATGGACTAGGATTGACATATGAGGTAATATTGGACTTATGGACTTGATCTGGACTGGGCTGGACTGTTTTCTTAATGTAGAATGTCTCTGATATAAAGTTCTCTCTTACACATATGAGTGTCTCAGCATCAGTTTATCTAGTCTACCTGGACTAACATAAGGACTTATGAATATGTGACTCTAGTACCCCAATTTCAATCAATGGTACCCTCAGTGAAGTTCCATGAGAGCTAGGGTTACAGCTGCCCCTCCCTGAGTGGACTAAGGGGGTGGTGGGGATCCATTTTCACATATACTCTGCCTGAGGGCAAAGATTTTCACATCATAGATCAATAGTTAGTGGGAGCTCAATGAAGGCTCACTATAAAGTGGATTTAGTGTTCCCCCTGTAAGCCTTAAATCCTAGTGGTGCAATTTAAGCTCTAATACAGTTTTCACTCGTCTGCACGAGATGTAACTAGCCCACTGAAGGTTGCCCATCTGCATGACCTTTCTGTGCCTCCTGTCATCACTGAAGCTTGGACAGCTCCACAAACGCCACCACAGGAGGGGCCACAGAGTCTCGCCTGAGCCATCACTCAGGTGAAGGACACCCTGGCTGAGTGAGACAGCAGCTTCTGTAGGGCATCTCCTTTGGAAACTGGTGGCATCTCTGTGAACCCTGAGCACATATAAATTCATAGAGGATAGGCAGTTAAAGATACTTATCAGAAATAACCAAACTCCTTGCAAGAATGCTTTCTTGCATTTGATGGCTTAATCTCATGGAACAACTTACTCAACTGATACTACAAGGTTCACATTGTATATCCTAGGGAGATAGCATCATCTAGGGTCTTAAACAGGCCTGTGTGGCCATTAAGAATCAGCTGTTGGTCTGGACTTGCTAGGGGCAAAAGAAAAAGAAGCAAACCAATGTTGCCAAGAAGAAATTGACTTATAGGACTAATAGTGTACAGGTCACAAGCTCATCTACCCTGAGACAAGAAGAACTCGGCATTGCCTGGTTACCACTAGTAACCTTTCTGATCAAGGCCACGTAGATGGACCGAAAAAGAATATGAGAACAATTCAGACACCAGCTCACAGTTTTCTAAAGTTCAGACTATTGAATCAGCTGGAACCAGAGGACTACTTGAGAGGATTGCCCTAAGATCATCTTTAAACCTTGAACCACCATAGAGATCATCTTTGAGGTAAGTAAGAGATGGCCACGTGAAATAAAGAATAGTACCCATCAGTACAGAGTTCCATCAACATTAGAGCAAAAGTGATTCTAAAGTAAAGATGAGAAGACAATAAGGACAAAGAGCCTAGAGTAAACTATGTCCCTGCACAACTGGTATAGAAATTGTCAAAGGGAACCTAGTCTGTTCCCGTGACCCTAATAATCTTATTTTCTATGCAACTTTCTTGACCTACTATTTTATACTCTCCCACCCTTAAAATCCTGTTTTGTTTCATTAACTCCGCCTCTTCCTTCAGACTATCACCATTTTGAAGGAAGGAATTAGGTGGTGTTTTTATTTTCATTTTGGGCGTTTGGATTATGTATTTATTTATTTTGTAAACCATCTAACACTTTATCAGCATGGAGTTAGGGCAGGAGTGATTGATTAAATAAAGGAGACTATAAACCACATTCAAGTGGAGGTGAGAAATACACATAAAATGGATTTAGGAATGATAACTTGATAAGTCAGCTGGAAGAATAATTCATTGCAATATTTGGGGATTGATAATGAGACAAAAGTAAATTTTAGGGGTCACCTTTCCATATTAAATACTTGGGAAAGAATGTAATGTCCACATTGGACATATTAGATTCTGGACATTTCTTTGTTGAAATTCGCACATTATCCTACTGATGGCTTATTAACCAAGCTGGTTTCTAAAGTTGTAATTCTCCATCCCACAATAAAACAAAATTGTTTAAGTGTTAGTCATTAATGGCTAAAAGAAAGACAAAGGATGCTGTTATTTTCTTTAACTTTAACTGCATCATTAATTCACCTTGTGAATTGCACACATTAATTTATCTTCCCTCAGTCAGTTCAGGTGTAAAATTGGGTAAAACGCTGTAGCTGATGGTCCACACGAGTGGCTTGATTAAAGAGGGCCAGCAAATTAAATGAGATTGCATGGAGGGTGCCTTGTGAGACTAAAATGAACTCAGACTAGCTCTTTCATAAAGTTTGTTAAAGTCTCTTTAACACCATATGAATAATTATTCTAGTTTTTAAAAGTGCCATGACATTTTAATAACATGAAGCAAATGCATAATGGGTAGTTTGTTTTTCAGAAAAATACTTTGTCTCCATTATCCTCTACGAAGGCAGAGATCCCATGGACTTTAATACCATTGCAAATGTTTAAGGCTTGCAAACTCCATTGGCTTTCCTTGTGATTAGATTGCTTTTGTTTGCTTTTCCATATTTTCTTTTCCATCCCTTCCCTTTCCTTCTCTCTCAATTGCCTTTTAAAAAAAAATCTTAACACTCATTGCTTCCTCCTCTGGACTAGCTTAATGCATAGAAACCTGTTCAAATCGAGGAGGTTTCAAACTCATTGTGGCCATTTTGAGGAGCACTGCCCCACAGCATTTCAAACACTGTGGTCTTCATGGAGACAGACTTTCACCTCTCTCTCCAATGGAGCAACTGAGAGGTTCAAGCTACAAGCATGGCACTTATCAGTTGAGGGCTCAGTAACAACCCCATCAGGACTCTTTTGAATGGGGCTAGCTTGCATATAAAAATATCTGCATGTTTTCATTTTACCGGTATGAACATTGGGGCACAAAGTGAATGAGTGGTATTTGAATATTATGAAAAATAGGCAGGAAAGAGAGCAAATTGACTAGCTAAGTCTTATATTACTCTTGAAATCTTATATAGATAACAACAGTATAGATTTATTTTTTAAAAAGAAATAGTTTCGTTCATTGAATAAATTCTGTATAAAGTAAGCTGTCTCCATCATGAAATAATTCTGTAGTTGATTCTGACTCATTTTTCTCCTAAAGAGCAGTTGGTGGGTTTGAACTCCAATCTTGCATGTAATTGCCAGGCATAGCTATTGGGACTCTTTTAAAAACCAAATTGCTGCTATCAAGTCAATTCTGAATCACAAAATCCATATATGAGCTTTCAAGGCTGTACATCCTTATGAGAGTAGACAACCTCGTCCTTCTCTGTTGGAGCTGATGGAGCCCGAGGCTCACCTCGCCGTGCCACTGTGGCCCCTTGGGAAATTAGAACTCATTGCCATTCAGCACATTCTGACTCGTAGCAACCCTGAAAGACAGTGTAGAACTAGTCCTTGGGATTTCTGAGATTTTAAAATATGTATAGGAGCAGAAAGCCTCACTTTTCACTCACAGAGCAGCTGGTAGGTGCAAACTACTAAACTTGAAGTTAGCAACCCACCCCATAACCCACTCTTTCACCAGGGAGTCTTTGAAAAAACTCATTCTTTCCCTCTGTCCCTCCCTCTCTCTCTCACTGCTATTGAGATGGTTCTGACACACAGCCACGTAATAGAAGAAAATTGAACATCCCCTATGGGTTTCTGAGAGGGTAAAGATCTAAGGGGATACAAAGCCTCATCTTTCTCCCAAGGAGCACTTGGTGGTCTTGAACTTCTGAACTTTCAGTTAGCAGCCCAATTTTAACCCACTAAGTCATCAATACTTTTTTCCCTGATAAACTAAAGAAGAGTTTAATTTCAGCAAGCAGTTATTTAGAAAAGCCTTCACACTGTGTTCTATTATTTGAGATTAAAATATGAATCTTTAGAGGGGGCAGTTTACTGTATTCATCAAAATGAATTTGAAGTATCCTTGTTATATTTAAAATTAAAATTCTGATAATCTAGTATTTGAAAAGCTTCCCTGAACTTTTACCAGGTCTTTATGCTGATTATATTAAAGGTAAATATCTTATTTAATTAATTTTAAATGAGATATTTGTTCTAATGGACATTTTTTGTCATTTTTGATATCTGCATAAACTCAATTCCTAAGTCTAAAAGAGTAGTATGTTTGATGATACAAAAGGTGATTGGTATAAGTTTGCCATCTCATATGAATTTTGATGCAATTTCAGTTCTGAACTGATATAAATCTAGTGAAAGTGGAGGCTTCTTGGTTTCTGTTTTACATTTTGATTTTGTGATTGAGAATAAACTCAACCAAACATGCACCAATTCAACTGCTTCCACACGTACAATTTAGTAACACAGATTTACAAGCTTCAAATTTGCAACCATTCTTGTCCTCCGTTTCTGAATTGTTCTTCCTCCAATAGCATAAACTCAATGCCCCTTAAAGGTTACATAATACCGTATTTCCCCGAAAATAAGACATACCCATCAAATGAGCCATAGCTGGATTTCTAAGCATTTTGTGCAGTATAAGCTATCTCCCAGCAATAAGACCTAGTGACAGGCGTGGCTGTGCAGCGCACCAGGCGGAGCAGTCACGCAGATGGGCAGCCCTTCCCCTCTGCCCTCTCGTGACAGCTACTCTCTGAGGGGACCTGAGAGGTGGGCACCCCCGTCCACAAGGTAGGCTCCCAGGTCAGGTCCCGGTCATTCTGTGCGTGCTGCAAGCTGAGGCCCAGAGGGAGACAGGGACAGTGAAGGTCAAAGTCTCCTCTGTGAAGTGAGGAGCAGGACGCTCTGCTCTAGGTGCTGTGTGTCCTCAGGGGGCAGAGGGGAAGCTGGGGCTGGGTTTGGCCCAGCACTGTGGTCCATGTTCCACCAGAAGATGACTTAACTGTGTAGGAATGCATGTAGATTGCTGTACCATACTTAATACAAATAAGACATCCCCTGAACATAAGCCATAGTGTGTCTTCTTGAAGAAAAATAAATATAAGACAGTGTCATATTTTCAGGGAAACACATTATTTCAAGTTGCTATTGTCACTGTGATCCTTGATCGATAGTTGAGGGAGCATATTCTATCCTTCATCATGAGACTAGAATTTGATGTATACCTGGCTACCATTCCTGAACATTTTGATTAAAGATTCATTAGAATATTTTTGATCAAAGTAGGGTGTGGAACAGTCTCCAATTCAGATTCTCTGCAGTCAAGGGAGTTGGATGCACCTTCGCAATGTTGTCCTGAGATAATCTTTTCAACACCATAGATACATTAAGCTTACATAGACAGTATCCCCTAAAGTCTACTGAAATCCAAACAATGGCTCAGCTTACCTCGTGACAAAGTCTGCCTCGAACAAGGCTTATTTTTTAGACCCAGGTCATCTGGGAAGATGATGTAACTCATTTTAAAGTATTTTAAAAGACTTCAAAAGGCTCCCATGTAATTTAGGAACAATCAAGCAGTGCTATGATCACTTCAGGAATGAATGACACATTCAAAGTATGTCTCTAAATTTGACTCTCAGACCTGGAGGAAAATCAGTAAAAACTGATGACACGATGTGAAACATAAAAGTCATTTTAGGAGAATTGTTCACTTAAATTTATGAGTTTCCTACTTGATTGACACAGTCATTGTACATATGACTTTGGGCATAAAATTTCACGTTTATCTTATCATTCATCTTGAAGCCCTCACTTCTCTGCTTCCTTTAAAACACCCTGACCTAGTTTTGCTGTGTTCCATCGGTTTCTTTATCTCTGTCTCCTTCTCCAGATATTCCCTCCCACCCAAGCTCTTAATTCTTAGCAGGCTCCAAAGTTTGCTGAACACTTCGGGATCGTAAGTGACTCTTGGATTCAGCAGGGTAATTGTACACGCAATCTACACTACATAAAACAGCACGGAGAGAGGGCCACACCTGCCTTTCTCTGATTCCCTCTGGCCTGGCAGCCAAGGTCAGACTTGCTTCCTTCCACTCCATCTCTATTGACCTATGCTGACATCAACTGCTCCTCTTCGCCACTCTCCTTCTCCGCTGGGCTGGATCATTTGCTGCACTGACAACAAAGGACTCACAGGCACAACTCACAATTATGAGAGATAATTAAGATGTTAAC
Source organism: Echinops telfairi (assembly GCF_000313985.2). Taxonomy (NCBI): domain Eukaryota; kingdom Metazoa; phylum Chordata; class Mammalia; order Afrosoricida; family Tenrecidae; genus Echinops; species Echinops telfairi. The sequence goes on from NW_022103920.1 coordinate 26,659,863, forward strand.
AGATTCCAACAAATCAGGATCAGTAAATATTAAGGATGACATCACTGGTTCACAGCAGCACCTCTTTTCAGCTTGCAGCCAAATCTGTCCTGGGGCACATGCCTCTCAGCCATTTCTTCTCTTGACCATTGCTTGCGTGGGCCAGGAAGCTAGCCTGCCATGCAGTCTTACAATCTCTCACACTGACCCTTCACAGAGTCTCAGGGCTGCTCCTCTATTCTGTCTCATGGGTTCCTTGCCTTGGCCTCTGGTCTCAACCTGGATCCTTTGCTCTGTCTCATGGTCCCCAGATCGCAGCCTCTGGTGCCCCTAGTCACAGCCTCCACTATTTCAAACAGATCTTGGAAGTGCTTCCCTTCCGCTGGTCCCAGAATTTCTCTCTGTGCTTCTAAGATGACTCTTATACACAGAGCATGACTGTGATGGAGGTGTGGTTTTGTCTTTCAGCCAACCAAGGACACAAGGGGGGTGACTTGGTACACACCCTCTGCTAAGGTGGAAACTGACAACACATCACCTGGAAACCTGTAACAGATAACTCCCTACACAAGGGATTATAACCAAAGGCAAAGAGGCTAGAATGTATGATATATCAGAAAAGATAGTATGCCTCTAAGGGCCATATTAAATAATTGACTACATTTCCTGTATCCAAATCTATCACCAATCTAGATATCTTCCTCCCAAGTCCAATTGGGTAGCTTCTATCTCTATCATATATCCTAAGGACATGTCTAACTTTTTATATTCTCCCTCCTCAGCTCCAGGAAAGTCAAGTGCGCATGTCTGTGACACTGACTTTCTCTTCTCTGTTGAGAGCATAGCACGAGGTTAACTGAAGACATCTGGGCTAGCACAAATGAGGCTGGAAATAGCATCAACATCGGAAATTGAAAGGCACCCCCTTAGAAGACCTGTTCCTTGATCAGGAAATCTCCATTCTTCTTGGTTGTCTATCTTCTTTGTATCACCATACCTAAAGAGGGTTAGGGCAAGGGAACAAAGATCTTTATGTTGCTTGATGAATTAAAGCAATATGTGACCCAAGGACACTACTTGGTGGGTGGTGAGAGGACAGGACTGTGCAGTATGCTTTTCCTTTGGTGTTCAGTATCTCTAGTAAACCCTTCTATCTTCAAATACATTTCTTTCTAGTAAAAACTCATCCTCAAGCCCAAGCCTACTATCATCAAAATGATTGTAATTAACAACGACCTTATTGTAATAAACAGAACTGTATCTTAGGCTATCCCAAAGTATAAATCTTTACAGAAGCAGACAGCCTCATCCCATGGATGGGTCTGAACCTCCAACCATGTAATTAAAAGCCCAATGTTATACCCACTCCACCACAAGAGCTTCCTCCTAATAAAGTCTCTGTCAATTACAAAATGCTTAAACCAGAACCAGGAGTCACTTTCTTCCTCTTCTTCACTTTCACTGGCTCATAAACCATTGTTTTGTACAATCTACCTCAAAAATCTATCATAAATGTGTCCCCGTGTCTCTACCTCCCTAACAGTTCTATCCTTAGCCTACCGTTATCAATGGCAATAGCCTAGCTGGTTTTTCTATGTCTTCATTTGTTCCCTCCAATCCATCCCCCAGGCATCAGGCAGCAAGAAGGATCAACCTAAACCTGCAATGGAAGCTCACTTCAGAGTTTCACGAAGACCTTTTAGACTTAAGCACGGACCTTACTTTTCTCTCTCCTTTCAACGCGGATACTTTAACCCTGACTAAAATCTAGTAACCTTGAGTTTTTCCTAGAATATACTAAACTATTTTGTGCCCTGATACCTTCACATAAGCCATGATGAACAAGTTGTCTTCCTTAGAGTACCCCTTCTTGGCCACTGTCACACCCCTCCCTTCCCCTTCCCTGATTCCATATATAAAATTCTTCTTTAATTCTATGGCTTTGAGAATAAATGTGTTCATTTCTCCAAAACATCAATTTATAACAATCCTCTTTAACATAGCTTTTAGTGTCATTTTTAACATGTATAACTTGTGAAACTTTTATATCACACACACACACACACACAGAGAGTCAAGTGTTAAAGAGCCCAGATATCACCTTGAGGACTAAGGGGACCTTGACCTCAGACATGATATTTTCAGTTGCCCAGTATGGATGTGGAAGCTGGGCAATGAATACAGACAGAGGAAGACAAATTGCTGGCTCTGACAGAGAATACTGAAATTGCCATGGAGTGCCAGAAGAAGAAACGAGTTTGTCTTGGAAGAAATTTCACCAGAATGGTCCTTAGAAGTGAGGGTGGGGAGACTAGGGGTGACATACTTTGGACATGTTATCGGGAAGGACCTGGGAGACAACCTTCTACTGACTGGAGTGTGAAAAGAAGACAAAGACTCAACAACAGGGTTTGTCTCGGTGGCTGCAACAATGGACTCAAACACAACAACAATTGTGAGGCTGGCCCAGGATTTGACCGGGTTTCATCTTGGTGTGAGCAGGATCCTTATGACCTGAGACAACTCCATGGCACTAAGAATGACAAATATATATGTAGCAGTATATATATAGATGACAAATATATATTAGCAGTATATATATATATACTGCTAACCTACTTACTGTTTTTTTCTACTCCATGGAATTTAGATTCTATGCTGCCAAATGTATAGTGTTAATTTGACCAGTGTTGGTAATTTGCAAATTATTGCTTTTTTAATTTTTAACAGATAATTTTTTTTAAATTTAATAAATATTTACTGAACAAGTGAAGGATTGATTTGCTGTGTTTATTGTAATTCACCAAGGAACATAAGTATACAAATTTTAGCTAGGATTTAAAAGTTGACAAGAATCTCTGATATACTATTGAGAAATATTTCACTAGTGTAATTTATAGATAATAAAGTCACTTAAAAACTATAAAAGGAAATTAAATTTTAACATAAGTAATCCCAATCACAAGTTTAAATATTCTCAATGAACTATTAGGTGCTGAAAAATTTAAAGTTTTAATTCATCTATAGAGTGAAAAATAAATCTGAATTGAGTCAGCTGTAACTAAGGAGAGAAGTATCTTTTGTGCTACCCTCCTTCATCACTCCATATTTCCCCCATCTCTCTGTGTCCCTTCTTGCAGTCTTCTCTCTGTAAGTATTGATCCAGTTCCTTTGAAGTATTTTATAAATGCAAATATCCTCTTACAAATGAACTCCTACTTGGGCTAACATGATCTTGTTCTTTTTTAGAGTAAGAGTGCCCTTCTCGTCCCTCTCTTGTTACACTAGGAGCTGTTCTTTCCTGCTGAGTTTTCAAGGAAGCTTTCATGTGGGTCCAGAGATGTAAAGCATTTCCAGGTCTTGTCTTCCCAAACCACTTAAAAGGCTTCTTGGTCAATTTTATGGCTAAAAGATGAAGAGAGTGCATTGACAGACTAAAATGAAAGTGCGCCATAGTATTTGCTTTTCACTATTCTCTCAGGCTTTCTTCTCTCTATTTGAACTTACAGTATGCAGAGATTCCCTGAGTTGTACTCCATTGAAAATAATAAACACTCATCACAGCTAACTTCATTTAGCTTTCATGAAAATAGCAGCACTCTGCCATTGGTCTTTCCATTCGGTCTCATTCTCAAATGAGCTGTCTGCATTTGTTCTTTGTGGCTGTGCAAAACCCTTATCTATCTACAGGGCATATTTATTTTATGGTTCTCACATCAGAATGCTTTTGCAGTCTCTTTTTTGTAGTTTTGGATTCATTGACCTTTGGCAAGATAACATTTCAGGGGAAATCATAATAAAAAGAAAATATGACAGCTATCATCATTATTGTTGTCACCCAGATATGCCACCAGAGCCCATAGAAAGATGGTACTGTGAACAGGACCACTGTGGAGACCCGGTAGAAGGCATACCGGATGGGCTTGTGAAGAATAGACTTACAGCCAACGTTAGGACTGGAAGCACCTATGGAAGAACCTATGCTCGCCTCCTGTTCTATCACGAAGCTATTCTTTTCACCAAGGGCAATATCAAGGGCATCAAACATTCCTTCCATAGTTCAGTATATTCTGCCACAAACTCACAGGGGACTCGTTTAACTAAGTCACAGAACTGCTGTGACATGACAGAGAAAATTCTTCTGCAGTACAACTTCCCAATCCAAGTGCTGAGCCTGGAGGATATGGGAATCTTCTTCCTTAGAAATGGAGAACGACCATGCATTTTGAGTGAAATTTTGAACAATTGAGATGTAAAACATGGATTACTCTGCAAATAGTATTAAGTGCCCTGTGTTAGAGAGGGTTCTCTACAGAGACAAAACAAGATTGCTAATAATTAGATAGATAGATAGATAGATAGATAGATAGATAGATAGATAGATAGATAACACAAGAACTAAACAGTTAAATTGTAAAGCAGTTATACAGATAGATGATTAATAGATAGATGATAGCTAGATAACACAAGAACTAAACAGTAAAATTATAAAACAGTACAAATGACTCGGTACAATTCAAATGTGTTAGAGAGTTGTGAGACACTGGAAGTCCTTCAAGTCTTGAGGGGCACCAGGTAGTCCTCTGTAGAGAGATTCAGATTCTCCCAGCACAGGCAGCAAACAGCAAGGCAGGTCACCAACTGTCAGCCAGGTCACCAACAGTCAGTCCCCAGCTCAAGAGATGTAAATTCCAATTGTGTGGCGAGGCAAGACTTAAAGGGACCTCAAATTACAGTGACATACTCCATGGGTTAGGTGTCCCACAGGTAGAGTAGCTTGCAAATTGAGGCACAGAGCAAGCAAAGCAGCCGCACACTGATCAAAGAGCGAGAGACAAGAAAGGGGAGGCTCACCAAGCCATTGAGCTCTCCGCCCATCAATTAATCCCACGTGTGTTTATCAGCCAGGCTGGCACAGTAAACTAACTACCTCATGCACTAAACAAAAGAGCAACATGAAATAAGAGGAATTCTGTGTGTCTGGATTATCATCAGTCTCACCTGAATGAGACAAAGACAAGAAAGATTATTAATATCTCTAGGAGGGAATATTGGACTCTCCTGGGCAAGTAAAAATAAGATCCCAATAAATATTTATTGAATTGAGAAATTAGGCAAGAGATACATTATAAACTACACTTAATTGTCTTCATTTCAGTGTAAGGCAGAGCCATACGAGTTAATAATGAGGAAGAGAGCAGCATCAGGGACCCTGAAGAAAAGGAGTCCAGGGTTGGCTACAGAGAACTGTGTGAGCAGAGACACAGCTAAGCACTGCAACTGGAGACCAAGAGGTACTGAAGACAAATCAGAGGGTAATATATTGAATTACACTAGTGGCTGACTTTGGCAGTACTAATTTCAAGCGGGCTTCCTGTCTAGATACCTTTACAGTGTTTTTAAGGCACTTCGTGATTTCCTTCTGTAGGATAATGCCATCTCTAATATGACTGCCATATTTGGATTGTTTTCAAGTAAATTCTGAGAAGTCCTATTTGCAAATGAAACTATGGGCAATAGGTTCTAGAAGGAACCTAGGAAACCTGGGTGGTTTATTAATATATGTGTGTTGTGTGAGTGACTGTATCACAAACACACACACAGCATGAATATCAAGTCTATTTTAAGATGCATACCAGAGCCGACAAGCTTAAAATACTAATAACACATGAATAACCAAATATAAACTTACCTTTTTTTTTAGGTCAAAAAGCCACCTACTTCGGGTCTATTTATATCAGATGGTGGCCTTGCAAGCTAGAACATCCCCATCGTGTTACTACTTACTGTAAGGTGATCTCATATCTGACTCACTTGAGGAGTTTGTTTCTACAGCTCATTTATTTTATTTGCACTTAATGCTGTCAATCCATCAGGGAGTATGATACTCTGAGTGACATGAGAGACATTTTATCAATGGAGAGAGTGTCTTAAACTAATCATTTTCAGTATTTTTTAAACAGGAGAAGATTAGCACCAAGGTTAAGTGCTCAGCCACTAACCAAAAGATAAGCACTTGGCACCCACCCAGCTGTTCCGGATCCCTGGAAGAAACACCTGGCTGTCTACGGCCATGAAAATTATAGCCAAGGAAACCCTCTGGCCCCCAGGCCATATACAGATGATGGGGCCTGGGAAATAGAAGCTGTAAAGGACATGGACCTTCCCCAGAGCTAACGGGGGAAACCTCTCAGAGCAGTGCTAGATTTCTTCCCTCCTAAACAAAATTTCCCTTCATAAAAGTCAACCTCTGGTAATTCTGCTCAAGCAGCACTGAGAAACCAAGACAGACACAGATAAACAGATAGTCAGTTTGTCCTCCAAAATACTTTTGGAAGTTCAACATTCCTTGACAAACACACATTTATTGCCTGATTTTTATTACACACACACACACACATACACACACACACACACACACACACACACAAAAACACATCTCTTTTGCATGCTCTTGGCAAGCCATATAATGTATGATGTCTACAGGTGGCATGCATGATATTCTCTTTATGAGTTTCTTAGATTCAGGAGTAGAAAGTAAAGTACCAAATTCTGAAATATGTTATTTAAACCTCAAAGGAATTTTGCTGGCCAAGCTTATCATGGTGCATAGGCTCTGGAAGGGTTGAGTGCTCTAAAACTTGCACTATATTATTGAATAAGGCTTATTGAAACAGATAAATCATTTCTGTGGTACAAGTGCCCGGGGTATTTTAGAGAAAGTGACTTTGTAGCTATATATATCAGGAAGCATTTGATAAATACTAATCACACTCATTTCTCTCTTGTTCTTATTTTCCTAAGCCACTTTATTTTTCAGAGAGAGGTGTATGTTTTGGCTGCTACAGGCAATGTCTTACAAATGAGCAGGCAGAGATTCTTCCCAGGGATTTTATATAAACTCCTGTAAACCATAGTTTTTAATTCATAATTGATCTGTGGCCACAGCTGGATTATGATATTGTTTACCAAGAAAAGTGCTTATTTTTGCAGTGTTTTTCAAACAGCTTACTGAAACACAGTAAGCTAAAGCCATTCTTTTAATCCAGTGTGAAAGGGGCCACACGGTTTCTATTAAGTCATTAGTAACCAAGGTGACTATAATTTTCAAACTCATAACCAAACCTAAAACGAAACGCCTTGCCATAGCCTTGATTCTAACTCGTAACAAGCCTGTTGGATTCATAGGACACCAGAGCAGAACTGCCCCATTGGTTTACACGTCTGTTAGTCGCTCTGCAAGAAGACTGCCCCATCTTTCCCAGGAGTGTAGCTGGTAGGTTAGCAACGAAGGCAGCAGTTCTCAACCTGTGGGTCGTGACCCCTTTGGGGCTTGAATGACCCTTTCACAAGGGTTGCCCGATTCACAACAGTAGCAAAATGACAGCTATGAAGTAGCAACAAAAATAATGCTATGGTTGGGGAGTCACCACAGCATGAGGAACTGTATGAAAGGGTCGCAGCGGCATGAGGAAGGTTGAGAACCACTGAACAGTGGCTCTAACCATTGAGTCATGGGGGCTACTCTAAGTCTTAGGGGAAAAGTGAGTCGTTTGGGTCCTTGACTGGGGATCAAAGTCTCAGCAATCAAAGCATGAGTCATGAAATAGTGGATGCATTCTCAGCTGATGTTTATCGGGCAAGGATTCCTCTCTAGAAAGAAAGGAATTCTTTTATTCATAAACTTATTTGGGGGGGGAGTTGTCATTTATGTAACCGCTAGCAATCTACTTATATTAGTACCGTTGTTACACTTCAGGGAGAAGAATAAAGAAACCAGGAAACGTGAAACATGATCTGTAGGCATGACCAAGTCTAAGGAAACTCCTTCTTTTGTCCTTAAGTATTTATTGCAGTTGTTTGGTATCAGGGACGGTAGACTTTCAAAAATAAGCAACATAAGATCTGGTGGTTGGGGAAAGAACTCTGTGGCTGGTGGCCTTGAAGACCCTGTGACACCACATGCCACAGGAAGAGAGAGATGTGACCTATGTGAGGAGCAGTGGCCTTTGAACCCTTGGCACAGAGCTACCAGGCTAGAGCATCGCCACCTCAAAGATCCTGAGCCAGAGACTTGTCCATTGGGTGTGATAAGTATCCAACTGTGTAGCATCACTGTGAATCAGAATCGACTCAGCGGATTAGGGAGGCTCTTTGGGCTGGAGCAGCATAACAATGAGTGGACTGTATATGCTCTTGTAACTAATAGTAGAGTTTGAGGATGCTTCTTAAAATAAGAGACATCATTGGCATATTTTAAAACTAGCAGGGAAATCATCTAACTTCCATGGGTGTTGCTATTGTTAGGTCTCATTGAGTCCGTTCCAATTCACAGTGACCCAATGTACAACAGAGCAAAAGACCATCCAGGCCTGCACCATCCTCACAGTTGTTCTTGCGCCTGCGCCCATTGTTGCAACCACGGTGTCCATCCATCTTTTTAAGGGTCTTCCTCTTTTTCACTCCCCCGCTGCTTTCTCAAGCATAAAGGGACTGGGCTCTCCTGACAACGTGTCCAAAGTGCTTGAGACTAAGTCTCACTCTTCTTTCCTCTAAGGAGTATTCTTCCTACACTTCTTTCAAGGCAAATTTGTGTGTTCCTTTGGTAGTCCATAATAATTTCAATATTCTTCTCCAGAACCACAATTCAAATGCATCGGTTCTTTTATAGTCTTCCTTGTTAAATGTCCAATTTTTACATGCTTATGAGGCAATGGAAAATACCCAGGCTTGGATCAGGTGCAACTTGGTCCTGAAAGTCATCATCTTGATTTTCAGCACTTGTGCAGCAGGTTTACCTAAAATGACATGTCATTTGATCTTGTGACTGCTACTTTCATGAGAACTGATCGTGAGCTAAGCAAGATGAAATCCTTAAAATATCAATCTTTTCTCCATTTGTCACGATGCTACCTATGGCTCCAGTTGTGAAGATTTGGGTCTCCTGTACATTGAGTTGTAATCCATTCTGAAGGTGGAAATCCTTGTTCCTCATTATAACCTGACTTTTCTGGTTTGTGTCTCCATAACAGAGTGCGTGCGCTAAGAGCCAAAGAGGAGAAACACTATATGAGACTATAGTGATAAGTGTCCTCTCTGCTACACAATTGTGGTTTTTGGTAGTGTGTTAAGGGTGAAGAAGATTAAAAGTGATTGAATTCAGGAACATATTGAAGATGAACATAAGGGTGTTTGTTGATAGGGTAGATATGGTGTAGGAGTATAAGAGGGGTTTCATGGCTTTTTGAAAGCCTTTTGAAAACAGACCCACCAGACCTTTCTTCTGAAGTAGCTCTGAGTGGGTTAAACCAGCTCACCTTTCAGTGGGTAGTCATGGGATTAATCCCTCTAGGACTCCTGAACAGAAAAACTAGAGATGATGAAAGTATGTACTTGTATAGAAGGCAAAGTTGCCGAGAATTACTCTTGAGTTGAGAATAAAAATGAGAACATGTCAGAGACGCTGAAAAAAAAATGTGTTTTGTGATTTGCATGATGCTAAACCAAATGCAGAAAAACAAATATTAACGGAGACATTGCTCAAAGCAATCCACTTTTTTCTGCTTTCTTCACCAACAATAATTTGTATTTATTTTTAAAGGAAAAAAGTCATAAATCATGAAACCTGGATTTTTGTCAGAAAAATATATATTATCCTTGTCTTCCTAAATCTTACACAAGCCTTAGTCTAGTATGCACAGCTACTAAATAATTATTCTCTGCATGAATAATTGTTGCAGATGTTCTTACTGATTAATGGGTAACGTCTATATTTATGGTGGTATCAGTGTGGTAACTATGTAACTACGGATGTTGTTAAAATAAAGGGGACTATGTTGGGGTACCAGAATATCATGGTCCTGGTTGATGGCCATTATTTGCAACTGTAACTTGCAGAAACCAGATCCAATGCTCCTCTCTCCCACCCCCAACACAAATCTATCCTAATTACACACACAGTTATTTGGTAGGATGCATCTTTTCACATTATCGTTTTGATGCACAGATTAGATTTGTTCTCTTTTATATCTCAAATGTAGTAGCCCCATTATGAATTGCGTTACATCACCCCACCCCCAAAATATATGTTGGAATCACATTCCTATCTATACCTGTGGACTAAATTCTTCTTGGAAATAGGATTGTCTCTGTTACCTTTATGGGAACATACCACTGTCAGGTGTGTACGCACTCCATCTATTCATTGTTGACTAATGAAAAGATCCCATTTGACACAGAGACACATGTTTTGCACCCAAGGGAAGGCAGACACAACACTGAGACTATTTACAAGCCAAGGAGCCAAGGATCTCTTGGACCTATCTACAGTGAAGGAGGTGACTGGGATGAGACCCTGCTTTAGACTTGACTCTTCAGAACTGTCAGAAGACACAGTTCTGTTCTTTAAAGTCACAGATTTGTTTTATTTCTGTCACAAGAGCGCTAAGAAAGGAAGTGCACATCAACTGATTATTTCTTGTCGTCCCTTCTTTGGAGGCCACCCTATTTATTTGTGGTTTTCTGTTTGTGATTATTTCCTGTTTGGCTAATTCATTTGTATCTTGTCATACTATTTTTTGCAGATAAAGAGAAAATGGAAAAAAATTGTGATTCACTTTTGAGGGGAACCAATGGATAGGATCCTCTCTGGCGTACTTCTCAGCATTTTTCTTTTCACCACTCTCAGGAGAAAAAAATTAATGAATAAACTTCTCCTTAATGTCAAAAACTAAATACTAAAGAGTAAGATTTTTTTAAGTAGCCAAAAACCATTCTCAAATCCAAGTATTTACTCCTCCACTATCAAAAATCAATTTCAACCTCCTGGGGTCAATATAAAATATCTATTGAGGGAATGCACAACAGTTATTGAATGATTTGGGGGAGTTGTTTATTAAATTCTGGGGCAAATTCTTCAACTGTATAAAAGTACTTTAAGAATGGTAATTCAGTCACTCTGCTGCAGATGATCGATCCCATACTAATGTGAAACTTGCTGAATGAGGTGTCAGGGGGAGGTGCCCAACACTCTTACACGGTCTGGTCAAGGAGTCACTATGGCAACACAAAACCATTAGGAGTCAGAGGAAGCAGGAATGAGGCTAGCCTTGCTTCCACAGCATGGCCCCTGTTATTAACCATGTGTCCTTGAGCAAGGCTATAATCTCTAATCTCTAAGCCCCCGTCCCATTGTCTCCACAGTGGGAATAATAACCAATGTCTCTAATTTATAGCGTGATTTGAAACAGAAATGTGACCAAATATGAAAAAAGGACACTGAACAATTATCAAGTCCTGTGCAAAGTGGCCGCGGCTGTGGCCCCGCCCGAAGCTCAGGCGCATTTCAGAGCAGGCAGAGCAGCCTGGAGGGGACCAGTCAGTCAGAGCACTGACAGTGGGGAAGGGAAGCAGGGCGGAGCCAGGATGCCCCTGCTCCTCCAGGTCTCAGGGTGAAGCAGGATCAGAAGGGAAGGTGCTTGTTGCTGTGGCAGCCTGGAGCAAAGGGATCTGGAGGAGGACTGAGTACAGCCTGCACCTCTCTGTGAAGCGGGCCACCTGAAGGGACAGGACTCCACTCTGTCACATGGGAGGGAGATGGAGGCTGAGAGCGTCATATGGAGGAATCCTTAAGCACATTTACAATGACACATGGAATAGGAAGAGAGAGACTAGTGTCCATAAATCTTGACGGATCATGGGGTAGACAGAGCTTCGTCTTGCTCATTAGAAAGCTGAGGGGAAAGAGAAGTGACGTTAGCCTGTGTGTTGCTGGCAACACGTCTTCCCGCAGCAGCTGCTTCGTTCAGTGGAAGGATCCCCCTAGGTTACTGGGATTCTAGCTGGTATCCCAGGGAGTCCTTCCAACCCTGTGGGTTAATCATTTAATTCCAACCTGATCCTAAAAGCCTGACCCAAGCCTCTGCGGAGCCACTACCACCTGGCAGACCCCATTTGACTGTCGCCTGCTGAGCGCGGGCACCTTCCTGTTACCTTTCAGTGTCCCGGGCCTGGTTTGCAGGCACACTCGCTGCTCAATATTATCCTGGATTCGATGCCCTTGTCTCATCAACGAGGCTATCCATAAATTTGGTTGACAGCATTTTCAGTTTAGAGATTGAAAACCGTAGCAAGAGGAGGAGACAGCTAATTGCCATCACCAGGTAGCAAACGTGTTCTTTTAGGCAAAGTAGCAGTTCCTTTGGCATCCTCCTGAAGGCACTGAGTCGAAGTCGCCAGGCAGTAATGCCAGCCACTGCATCTGAGTAGTGAGAAATGTGATGGCATGTGAAAAAACAACTCCATATCTCAGTTTACGTTCAGAAATACTCATTTAGGTTGGTAGCTCTATTTCCTTATAACGTTATATGTTTGGATTTTATTTCCTTTGTATGTGTTAAAGAAACTCTACAATGTTTTTTTCTGATGGATGCAGGGACTTACTCAAGCCTCAAAAATTTCAAAGTTAGCAGGAGAATTCAGACGAGAACAGAGTAACAGCAACAACAAAGACACCCCTGGACTTAATAAACACAAGTCCTTCCTAAAAGCTTGGAGAGGAAGTATATCCAAATTGGTTCAAAGCAGGGCTCTAGAACTAGAATCCTTAGGATTTAATTTCAGCTCGAATACTTACTGGCTTTGTGTCCTTGTTTAATTCCCAGACCTCTCTGAACTTCCTTTCTTTAACCAATAAAATGGAGAAAATAATAGTACCTTCCTCATCACCGTAGGCAGGTAGGTTTGAGGATGGTCCCTAATAGCCTATTATACATTAAGCTCTTAGGAGATTAATTTGGCTCATATACATTAAGCTCTTAGAGAGTCTGGTACTGAGTAGTTATTGATTGTTTCTAATACCCATATGTTGAGTATATATTTTAGGTGAATTACTTTTCATATACCTACTATAGCCAATACATACCATTTAAAGAGAAGCAATAATGTTCCCCCAGGGAAGACCTGGGGATTTAAATTTTCTGTTAAAATATTAGATGGCATGACATTTTGAGAGCCCTCTATTTTACCTGGATTAGCATTTTTGTTTTATTTTTCTGAAAGATTGAGTTGTTAGTTACTTTAGTATTGCTAACTGTTTAAAAGTTTCATTTTAAGGATATGCCTGCACCTGTTGCAATGAGTTGGTATATGTTTCATCTATATCCATCGTTCAATACATTAAACATCATGCCAATTATCTAATGTTATCTAATATGGAAACATACTGTTAGAGTAAAATAAAGTATAATATGTGGTATTTAATTTTACTTGAAAATGTTTTACAGGTGTAAATGAATATGAAAACCACAGTATAATAGTAGAAAATAAAATAGTTAAAATATATTTCAACCACAAGTATAATAGGAATATTTACAAGGTGGTTATATTTCTGTGTTACATTATTTTGTATGATTTACCTAGATAAAAGATACTGCTTTCTGTGTGAAAGTATAGAACACTCTATTATTGACATAGCATTTGTTTTCTAGTGGCAACATTTAATTTTAGTCTCTAGAGCACAAAAATGTTTCATGCATAAGTTCTTCTGGAATCAGCAACAACGATAACCTATTTCATGAATCACTCTTGAGTGTTCAAACTGATGATAGAGTTTATAGCTCCAAAATAAATCATCTAACCCTCTTTGCTGATTAGGTTTAAACCGACCCTTGTTTGCGACATATGGCAATGACTTGACAAAACACTTGGGTGTCATGTGCCTTGTCCCTCACAACTGCCACATGTCTGTTTCATTACCAAGTAGTCAGGGCTCCCTGCCTTTCCTATTCCTATAATTGGACCATCTATGTGGTTTGTGATTTTACTTATTACTATTATTTATGAAAAGTTGTTTCTATTCTGTTCTGATGAATATTATTTGGTTTGCTAATTAGATATTTCTTGATAGTGTCTTGTCTTATTTTAGTATGCCTCAATATGTAATGAAATATAAAGATACTCAGCATGTTGTTTTATATTCTGAAAAAAAATTTAAAAGGTGACTTGAATTAACCTAATTCAACTTACCAACGTCAGCAGTGAAAAACAAGACCATACTTTATCGTATGATAAATGCTTAGTTTTCTTAATGAGAATCAATTTATTAAAATATCCATTTCCACGTGTTTTTTTCCATAAAGGAGCTTAGTTCTCTGCTGTATTGACCATTTTTATCATATATATATTTTATATTACTATATTTATATTATTATATTATCAACTACCTATTAGAAAACAGAATCTCTTTGTTTTCTTCTTAGCAACCCTATTTCCCTTTCATAGACACATAGCATGGTTTAAAAACAAAAGCTTCTCATAGTTGAAAAGATCAACTTCATGCTAAATAGGTTTTATTTCCTCACATTAGGCTTTTGGCAACTAAAACCGACGCATCATTGATTTTATGCAACTCTCGCCTAGACATGAAAACAGTGAGCAACCTACCATGTTGCTAGTTTTCTAACAAGAAAACCAGTAGTAAAACAAGTGGCTTCATTTCTTGTAAACTAACCCATTCTATATTTTTATCATTTTCTTGAATAATCAAAATCAATAATTTAAGAATCTCTGTTATCCGTTAATAATAAAGTGTTTGACACCATGCATAGCAGTGAATTTATTATCTTCAATACAGCAGCAATTGTCACCTAGCAGGAATTGTCCACATAGCTGTGGTGGTTATCCACTAGCTGCGATAACAAATGATCACAAATTAGGGTATTTAAAATCATAAAAGTTTATTGTCATCACCATTCTGGAGATCAGAAGCCCAAGTCCTTTTCAGTGGACTGCAGTCAGGTGTGCCAGGTCTGTGTCCCCTTCCGGTGTACTAGGGAGCAACCTTAGGTCAATAGCTCTTCACAAAGACGGCCCTGCAGTCTTTGCCTTCCTGATCCCTTTGCCTTGTCTGCTTTCAACTACACAAAATGTTCTTTTGCCTCCCTCTTATAAGAAAGGTACGATTGCATTGAGGGTCCACCCAGGATAATCTCCCAATCTCAATCTCCTTAATTTATTTAAATCTTATACATATATGTATATATATGTATACATATATGCATACATACATTTACACATTTCTGGGATTAGAAGGTAGCTATGTGGAGGGGAGCAGGAGGAGTTAGACATTTTGCAGCCTACCAGAATGTATATCCTCATACGTGTAAATACATGTTCATTGGTTTCCCAAGATAATATTACAATAACGAATTAGTCACAGCTTGTGTGTATCTTTCTCAGAGCCCTCGTGATAGAGAGGACTATGGGTCAGCCTGCTAGCACAGGCCGGCAGTTTAAAATCAATCGGCCCTCCACAGGAGAAGGATGAGATTTTCAATTCCAGTAAAAATTTACAGCTTCAGAAACCCACAAGGGACAGTTTATGCTGTCCTATGGCCATGTGTCTGAATAGATTAGACGGCAGTGAATTCGATTTTTATTAGTTTTCTGTCTATTTTGGTAGCAAAGGATTTTGTGATCTTGCCTCCCTCTGCTTTATGCTTCTGTTATAATGTGACCAGAAAGTATTCATGTATCTACTAGACAAATGAAATATAAATTCTAAAAAGTTTGTTTTAAAAAATTATGACTTGTATTAGCATAGAATTATGGAGATAATAGAATTAATGATTGCCAAAATTCTAGGAAGAAAAAGATAACTTTGCTACTATTTCCCCTAAAGACCCTAAATAATATTTTTGAAGAAATAGATTTATCATAAGAAATTATCTGACTTGGTGTAAATATTCTTACATTTCACCAAGCTTTCCTTCTCCTTGACCTTAGACACACAGTAGAAATATTAAAATGTATCTACTTTTTGTTTCTGCAAATTATCTTTCTGGAATTAAATGATTAAATGTCACATCCAGTGTGAAAATCTTGGTCGTATGAGGAATTATAATCTCACAAAATAATGAACAGAATATATTCATTAATTTTCATCTACAGAAGGATTATTGCTAGTCGTTTCTAAAGGGAAAATATAAGCCTACTACTCACAGTTATGACTACTTTCCAAAGGCTAGGTGAAAATTGACATTATGCAAAAATGGAGAACTTTTTCCTTCTTGTTGTCAGATCATCTATTTGTGCTTTTTTATTCATTTAGAAAATGTGATCATAGGAACGATAACAGCTAGATTTTCTGATGTTCTCATCAAAATGGACCGTTCCTCTGTGGAGACAGAGGCCTGGACACAAAGCTGGATAAAGCCTAGCGACGTGACTTAGCACCCAGCACCCTTCCATCTCTTGACTGCTGCTCCCGTGAGCATTGCTTGTGGATCCAAGCAAGATGAAATCCTTGACAACATCAGCCCTTTCTTCATTTAGCATGATGTTACCTACTGGTCTCATTGTGAGGATTTTGATCTTCTTTATGCTTTGTCGTAATCCATACTGAAGGCCAAGATCCTTGATCGTGATAAGCAAGTGTTTAAGTCCTTCTCACCGTCATCAAGCAATGTTGTGTCAGAGGCATCTCAAAGTTTGTTCATAAGCATTTCTCCAACCCCGATGCCGAATTCTTCAGATAACCCACCTTCTCTGATGGTTTGCTGAGTATATGGATTGAATAAATATGGTGAGAGGCTACAACCCTGACACACACATTTCCTGATTTTAAACCATGTAATAGTTCCTTTTCTGGTTCTACAACTGCCTCTTGATCCATGTACAGGTTCTGAATGAACATAATGAAGTCATCTGAAATTCCCATTTCTCCCAAAGTTATCCATAGTTTGTTATGGTCCACATAGTTGAATGCCTGTGCGATGTCAATAAAACACAAGTAAACATCATTCTGGTATTATTTGCTTTGAGTCAAGATCCATCTGACATCAGCAACGATATCCCTTGTTCCATTTCCACCTTTGAATATGAACTGAACCTATGGAAACTCCTGTCAATGCACTGTTGCAAGTGGTGCTGGATGACCTTCAGCAAACTTTTATTTGCAGGTGATACCAATAATATTGTCCTATAATTTTATATTCTGTTGGATCACCTTTCTTTGGCATGGATGTAAATATACATCTTTTCCAGTCAGTTGTCCAAATAGCTGTCTCCAAAATTCCCTGGCATAGATGAATGAGTGCCCCATTTGCTTCATCAGCTTATTGAAATATTGCCATTGATATTCCATCAATTCCTGAAGCCTTGTTTTTGGAAAATTCTTTCAGCGCAGCTTGAACTTCTTTCTTCGGTATCATTGTTTCTCGCTCGTATGCTACTTCGTGAAATGGTCGAATGCCAACTCATTCTTTCTGTTACAATGACTCTGTGTATTTTTCCATCTTCTTTTGATCTGTCCTACATAATTCAGTATTTTGCTCAGGGAAGCTTTCAATATTGCAACTCAAGCTTGATTTTTTTCCCCAGGGTGCTTTCCCTTTAAAATATGTTGAGTGTGTTCTTCCCTTCTGGTTTTATAACTCTAGACATTGCATCTTCTGTTATAATATTTGATTTTATCTTCTTGAGCTGCCCTTTGAGATTTTCTGTTCAGCCCTTTGACGTCATCGTTTCTTCCATTTTCCATAGCTACTCTATGAGTAAGAACACGTTTCAGAGTCTCTTCTGACATCCACTTTTCTCTTTGTGTTTTTTCTTATCTATTGAATGACCGTTTGTTTTCTTCTTGATGTCAGCTCACAACTCCATAGGCCTTCTGTCATTATCGTTCAATGAGTCACTTCTGTTACTGAGATGTTCTGAACTTCAGGTGGGATAGACTCAGGTAGAATTGTGGCTTTCCTGGACTTGTAATTTTCTTCAGTTTCAACCTGAACTTATATCTGAGCAACTAATGGTCTATTTCACAATCAGTCCCTGGCCTGATTTTAGCTTCTACTATAGAGTTTCTCCATCATCTCTCTCACAAATGTAGTCAATTTGGCTTCTTTGTATTTCATCAGCATTTACTAGTATAAATGTAAATATAGAATGTCACATAATGAAATAGTAAATAGGTGAGGAGTATGTGCATCCAAATATATAAAATTTACACAAGGAAAGTAGATTATTTTTTTAACAATCACTCAGGACTCGGAATATTTTATTGTTTTGCTATTATCCCATCACAGAAGAAAAGCCATGCATTCTCACTTAGACAGTAGATAAAATAATTGACTCCAAACAAATGTGTGAAGGTTATTCAATAGAAGTACAGGGAAGCCCGAGGACCACTAAGATATGTCATGTATTGGCCTTTGTAAACTTATTTCTCTGTGGACTTGAAAAAATATTAGTCAGGTTTTTAATTTTATGAATATATGATATTCATTCATAAATCTATCGTGATGATTGCCATGTGTATTTTCGTGGGAAACCATCTCTTTAAGTGTACTGATCTATTTGTTGTTGTTCAGTAGAATTGTCTCACAAGGTAGCTATGTCTCTCAATCTCCAGATCAAACCAAATCGAATTCACTGCCATTGAGTCGGTTCCAGTTTCTATGGAAACTATAGGGCAGAGTAGAATTGTCCCTGTGGGTTTCCAAGACTGTAAATCTTTAATAGAGTTGAAATGCTCGTCTTTTTCCTGAGGAAATGCTGGTGTTTCAAACTACTGATCTCACAGTCAGCAGAAGATGTAACCTACTGTGCCATCAAGAACCCTTGTCTTTTCGGTGTTCTGCTAAAATTTCTAACCTAATTAAAGGTACTGCAATTTTTCTGTGACAACCATCATATGGGTTTATAAATAAATTTTATGTAACCGTTAAGAGGGTAAATGTTTATTCTGGTGGACATTTGGACGATATTCCATGAAAAAGTAAGTTGTCTAGTTCATTCTGTTAATCAAATTTTCATTAAAGATGTAGATCTCACTGGAATGATGTTACTTCAAAAAATAAAAACAAAAAATGCTGGAGACAGTTAAAATAACAGTACAATAGAGAAAGATCATGGGAAATCAAAAAGTACGACAGAATGGAAAATTATTTGAGGGAGAGCTATGTATACTTTTCTTCTCATTTCTTGTCTTTCAAATTGACCTTAATGGGTACTTTAGTGAAAATAAGGACAAAGAATGTTAACTCTAGTTTCATAAATGGTCATATATTATTTAGGGAGATAGAAACTTTGAGGTCCACCTGGTTTCAAAAAAATTAGGCATAGACTCCAAAAGAAACTTCTATTATAATTGGGGGGAAAAATGTCAGAGCCAGAACCACAATGAACCAAGCCTGGGATGGTTTTGTCGGCCCAGATTCTGGGGGTCAGCCACTGGAGGCTTTTGAGGCAGAAAAACCAAAGCCGTGGAAACTTCCCCAAACCAGGTGACTTTCAGAAAAGTAGAGTTTGCTGTAGGTCTGTATTCCCAGTGGAAATTCTGAATTTAAGGAAAAGGAGGAGGGTGGAGACTAAATTTACCATGCGTTCCCTAAACCAAAACCCATAGATATACTGAAAATGTTCTAAATTGAATGTATTCTCAAGTCACCATGAAAATAGACCTGAATTAAAAAATAAGTTCCCCCAAACATGTTAAAAGACATACAGCAAGACAAGTTACATGATGAGAATTAATAGAATACAAAGACAACACACTTATATTCAAGGAATATAGAAATAACAATAATCTGATTTTTAAAATATAGACTACCTACACATGCATTTAAAAAAATATAATATTTTCAACTTGTTTCATCAATGTTCATATATTATTTAGGGAGATAGAATCTCCCTAAATAAACAAATGTCAAGAAACCATCTGAATAAGCTGACATAAGTATAATTGTAGAAATATGAAATTCACTGGATGGATTAATCCTGAGATTAGACATGGCTGAAAGGGGAATTAGTGAACAGGAAGACTGATGAAGAGCCATTCAAGATAGATTGAGAATGACTGAAGAAATCTCAACCAAGTCTAAAGAACAGAGAACAGAGCTAATGGCGGATACATTTTCAGAATAATAACAAGAATGATTCCACATACTAGTAGCATACTGTGAAATAGTCGTATAAGTGAAATCAATACAAATTACAGAATTCTAAAGACACTGGAAATGTCTTAAGAAAAATAGAAATGATTCAGTTAAAAAGGAGTAGCAAACTCCACCACTCATCTGTCAATGTTTCATACCGTGGTGGATTGCATGTTGCTATGGTGCTAGAAGCTGTGTCCATGGTAACCTCATGGGAACAGGTTTCAGCAGAACGTCTAGACAAACAGACTGTGAATGACTAGGCTGTCCACTTTGGGGTGATCAGTCACTGAAAATCGTATAAGTAGCAGTGAACCGGAACTCTGGTGGGGATGAAGATTTTGGGAGTACCATGCACTGCTAGAACAACACTCTTGAGTAAGAACAAAAAGAAAGCTCCCGAGAAACAAAGATCACAAGGCTTCATCTCACTTCCTTTGAACATGGTATCATGAGAGGCTAATCCTTGAAGAAGGATGTTATGCTTGATAAAGTAGAAGCTCTACAAAGAAGAGATAGATCCTCCAGGTGATGAGTTGGCATAGTGACTGCAAGAATGGGCTAATAAATGCACAACAATGATGAAGATGGCTCAGGACTGGGCAGTGTTTCCTTCTGGAAGAGTAGCTATGAGTCTGATAGATTCCACGGCACTTAACAATATAGACTTACATTGTATAGCTACTGTTTCAGTGTAGATTGTTGCAATACTTACCAGTCAATTATCAAGTCCTTTCGGCTGTATAAGAATTGGTATTACAGAAATTGATTCACTGAAATGTCCAACAAATGTTGAAAGAGCAAGGGTTTTCTGCCCAGACATGCTAAGCATGGAACAAGTATGTTAAATCTGTGGTTCCTGTCCTTAATTTTAAAACAATTAGCATATGAATATTAATAGATTACAGCAGTAAATCTACCCACCACTGAACATTTTATTAATTAGATGGATTTTGAATATTGAAAGCTACTGTATAGGATGTGTTTTAAAGCACTTTTTAATGAGTACTGGACTTTCAATTCTGCAAGCTTGTTTTACCAGCTCTTTTTTAAAAGCCTTGTTCTTTTAAGATATCAACATGAATTAGTATAAATTGACTTCAACTCAGAATTTTCAGCTTAGTTCTTACCTTTAAAAAGTAGACATAATTGAAATCTTTAGCATCAATGAAAGTTATTTTTAATGCATATGACCATTCATTTTCTTCACAGAGTTCATCTCCCTTGTTGGGTAGTCTGTAAGTCTGGGTAGGCGAGAAAAACAAATCCAGAGACACGCATATGTGTATAAGAGAGAGTTTCATATCAATGATTAATTATATGTACAGAAAACAT
>NW_022103920.1:26681509-26693300 GCF_000313985.2 Echinops telfairi
TATTTAATTGTCACAGATGCAGTAAATCTATCTAAAATAAACATGGCATTCAAGCTAATCTTCATCTATAGGTATTTTGGCTACAAGTTTGAAGCAAAAACAAATACCATAAAGTATTATCAGGGCCCATACAATAAATGTTTTACAGTGCTTATCTATAGTAATACTCATAATGATGCCCAGAGAAAAGTATTAACAAACAGCTCAGTCTCACATGGAAGAATCTAATCTTCCAGGAGATTGAATGATTGGCTCAGAATCTGTAGTGAGCAGGAAGATTTAATTTTACTCTTAGTAATTTAAATGTATACTTATAAGGACTACCCCGGAATATCAGATAGCATATGTTGATCTGCATTTTTTATATCACATTGAGAAAAAAAACTTTATAAAACTTTTCCACATGGTAAGCAATGAAGCATTACTATTTCTTCTTTTCAATTCATCTCTATTCCCAATGTTTTATATATACATGCATATATATTATTATTCTAAATGCCTTGGTACCAGGTTATATTCCTCCATTTGCCTTAACCTAGCTATCACAATGTCTGCCACATAATAGGGGCTCAGTACTCGATTCTTAAACATATTTTATAGAAGTATATGCTAGCCATCAATGTCATGCATGCCGTATATAAGGCTAAAGGCTGGTGCCAGCACTAAGGTTTATGATTATGCATTTAAAATTAGTTCTATAGCAAAGCATGTGCCATTCAAAAGGGTCTGCTTTTAAGTAGCTCCCTCCAATTTTCAATTGCAACTGCAAACAGATGAGTGTCTGCAAAATGAATTTGTATCATTCCTTACAAGCATCAGAAAGATTTAGAGAAGCATCCTATGGCTGTATTTACTTGACAATGCTTTCCACAGACAGCACTCTATTTTCTAGGCAAAGAATCAGAAAATGGAAGTTTCCTCAAACAAGTTTGAAGTGAAAGAGGTTAAAAAAACAACCTTAAGCAGACATCACATTTCCCTAAAATTTGGAAATCCTTTTTTAAATTTTTAATGGTGAGATTCTCCTTTTGGTTCCTCCCCAAAATTGAGTCAATAATTTTCTTTTATTTATTTATTTATTTATTTATTTATTTATTTTTAATTTTCTTAGATAATTTTTTAAAATAATTATTGCATTCTTAGCTGTATGTGAAATTTTGAAAATGCAGATATTTCTTCTACTTTGAAATACCGTTAAGGAGAGAAAAATCGTGGCTATTGCCCTTACTTTGTGAAATATTTTCAATTCCTTCTAGCCTTCTAATTTGGAGAAGGAAGTTGTTGTCTGTGTATATTTTGTGTGGTGACTTTCTTTCTATAGACATCTCCTCCCCTATTCCTTCTATTAATTCTTTATTTGCACCCCCACGTGCAGATTGTTATCTTGCTGTATTAGTTTTCGATTGCTGCTATTACAGATTACCACAAGCTTAGTGCTTTAAAAGAACACGAATTTATTACATTATGGTTCTGGACAGGAGAAGCACAAAATAGATCTCATTGGGTTAAAATCAATATGTCTACCCAGCTGCATCCATTTTGGACACTTTAGGAAAGAATGCTTTCTTGCTTTCTCTGGCTTCTAGAAGCAAAATGCATTCTTAGCTCAGGGTTCCTTTCTGCCTTTAAAACCAGCAATGGCTGGTTGAATCTTTCTAAGGATGCCATTTCTCTGGTTTTGACTCACCTGCCCATTTGGGAACTCTTTCAAATTATTTGAAGGTCAGCTGGTTTGAAATTTCTTCTGCAGTCTTATACTTGGACCTCAATAAAAGTTTTGGAAAATAATGAAAAGAATAATGCTCAAAATGTAGGCATGGGTCTAGAGCCAAAAGACATCCAAAGACTAGGGGTATGTATGTGCGTATATGTGTGCGTGTGTGCATGTGACAACACAGCTATATTAAACAGGGCATTCAGAAACATCTGAGCCATGATTTGAACCCTCTTATCTTGTACACACACTGAACCTCTCCTGATGGTCAACCATCAAAAAGAGGTAGGCCTTTCATTGCTTTCCTCTCACACTGCCCATGTCATTTTGCTCAAATTTATTATATGCAGATAATGGTTGTGAAAGCTAGAGAAAGTACAAGCACTTTATCTTTTACTTTTTAGTGAAAACCTTACATTTATTTGTTCTGAGTGTTCTTTTTCTTGTATTGAGAATAAAATATTGTAAAACTATAGATTTGACCATGTGATTCATACAAGTTAGCGTAATATACTAAATTAATATTTTATTATACAAAATGCTCTGTTGATTTAAACCTTCTCCCTCCGTGGGCAGAATCCTTTATCTCTTTCTATTACTTCGTTTCACACATCGGATGGCTTCTGTGGAATATTTATTAGTTAGTAATTGTGGGAGCCCATGTATAACCCTGCTAAGAAAGAAGCTTTATTCTGTGACCAGCGAATTTCCTCTTTCCTTTCCTTTCCTTTCCTTCAGTAACACAAAGAAATATTTAAGACTTCACACTATTCATCTCATTTCTTTTGGAACTACCATGACTGGCTTAATAAGCAGTTTTTCATTGTGTTAAATAGATTGTCAAGCCTTTGAGTACAATTCATTTATTCCTAAAGAACCAATTATACATTACAGTAATGAATGAAGATAATATCCCCAAACAAGATTAAGTGTTCTTTATACCAAATTGAGGATAAAAAAGATATTCCTTTGGTTTGTATCTATATATACAGTTTTTTTTTTTTTCCATTTCCCTCCTCAATAAATCGTGAATTTTAAATGTAGAGGTGGTTGTGTCTCAAAGATGTGTGTTGCATGGCTTTCATCTTTTCAGAGAAGAGCAAAGAGGTTTTGATAGAAGTCGATTCCAAATCACAGCAACCCTATAGAGGAGGGCAGAATTGGCCCGGAGGGTTTTCCAGGCAGTAAATATTTATGGAAGGTGTTGTGGTGTTGTTAGGTGTTGTGGAATCAGTTCCAAATCATAGACAGAGTACGTGGAACAGAAAGAAATACTGCCTGCTCCTGTACCGTTCTCACAAGGTCGTATACAGCCTCATTTTTTCCCTCTGTGGATCATATAATGGCTTTGGACCTCTGATATGTGGTTTGCAGTTCAACACATAATTCACTGCACCACAGATTTCAGAAGAGCCTCTGATAAAAATAAACAAAAACAAAACAAAACACCCAAATCTCTGAGAATGACTTGAAAAGAGCCTGGCCTCTCAAGCCAGGACCATCTAAAATCAACCCCCATCATTGCCACTTAAAGCTTGTAAAAATCCAGGGGTTATTGTGATGGTTACATAATCTATTGTCAATCTGAGATTTATGAGTGAAGGGGTGGCGTTTAGCCTGTCAATCAGGTCACAGCTTTATGACCTCATTTGGAGACACTAAGGAGAGAAATAGCTCTCTGGAGGCAGGATGCAAGTTCACTCCCTGTGAGACATCCTGTGGAGAAGTCACACAGAGAGAATCTGATGTAGCCAAATCTCTGGAGCTGAACAATTCACGTGGGGACACAGCCAGTGCTGAGATGCTTCCACCACCGCTAGATCCACAAGACTTCCCACACACTGACCTGTGATCTTCCTGCATTCGGCCTCATTGTAGGTGTTTCATGAGTTTGAAGAGGATTTTATAGATTGGGATCAGTCATATGAGCTAGTATCGGACTTATGGGCTTGATCTGGACTGGGCTGGTATGTTTTCTCAATATTCAATTGCCCTTGTATATAAACTTCTTTCTTATATGCATATGCGTGTCCATGAATTTGTTTATCTAGTCTACCTAGACTAACACAATTCTAAGTTAATAGCATGGTGACATTTTTTGGTTCTTAATAGGGGGAATTCTCAAAACTTTTTTTTCTCTGAAAATTTTTTGAGATGCAAATTCTCATTTAGCACTATTCAGAAAGGATTTAAAAAAGAATTGACTTAGTTGTCAAATCCTAAAAATATTTGAAATTACTAATTTTTCCATTGTTATGGGTGCCCAATTTTAGTTTCATCATTCTTAATATCATAGAAATGCTTTGGAACTTTCACAATAGGGTAAAACATTCTTTATGGAATATACTTGAGAACAGATTTGCTGAATTACTGATGATAGCTTATTGCTTTTGTAAAAGAAGAGTGTAACTTTTTTATTATTGAAATCATACTTTTGTAATCCATTTGGAGAATTTCTAAATGTCTTATGATTTAGGATCCCAAAAGATTGTCCAAGTTGTCAGCTACTTAGGGCATAAAAAGTGAATCAAAGTCTAAAAACAGGCAGAGTTTTTAGTGTTCTTTGAGAACCTGAAAAAGACGTGTCACAGCCTATTAAGAAAAAATGTATTTTAGTGAAAAATATCACTCACACACTAAACTTGAAACATATATGACCTTAGCTTTCTGACATTTTCCCAAAATAAATGGCACTTAGATTTAAAGGTCCCTATATGGTGTATATGCATCAACGTGTGAAGGTTGAGCATTAATAAGGAGGACTAAGGAAGAATCCATGCATTTGAACTTTGGTAGGGGAGAAGAATGTTGAAGGTACTGTGGACTGCTAAAATAAAATAAGTATCTGTCTTGGAAGAAGCAAGTCCAGAGTGCTCCTCAGAGGCAAGGATGGCAAGACTTCGTCTTATATATTTTAGGCATATTGTCAGGAGAGACCAATCCCAAGACATCGTGCTTGGTAAAGTGGAGGGGGACAAGCAAAGGAAGGCCCTCAATGAGATGGATGGATATGGTGCCTCAAGCATAGGAGCAAGTGTGAGGATGGCACAAGACCTTGCGGGGTTTCCTCCTGTTGTGCCTGGGGTTGCTATGGGTTGGAGCTGACTCGATGGCACCTTACAACAACATGTGACGCCAGGAGCCCTGGCGCCACAGTGGTTACTATTTGAGCTATGCACAAGGTCAGCAGTTCAAATGGCCAGCCCCTCCTTAGGAGAAAGACGGGGTGTTCTACTCCCATAAATAGTTGTAATCTTAGAAATGCACAGGGGCATTTCTATTCTGTCCTATAAGGTCCCTATGAGCTGGCATGGACTCTATGGCAGTGATATATGGTGCAAAATATGTAGTCAACCATAATACATTGTGTAATAGAGCTGGTCATAAAAATGTGGATGGAGTAAAGGTTTTGGGAGTCAAGCTTTCAGGACCTTCATTTGCTGCCTCAAAATGAGAAGAGACAGAAGAAACATCAAGTAATACTCAGAGCTTAGAATGTACAAAGTATGAATCTAGGAGAATAGGAAGTTGTAACTAGTGAAATAAAACACGCAAGAAAATGACATTCTAGGCATTACTAAGCTCTAATGGACTGGTATTCTTGATTTCAATCATAAAATCATAGTTTATTATGCTAGAAATGAAACAACCAAGAAGAATAATTTTGTATTCCACATCAAAAAGCACATTTCAAGATCTATCTTGAAGTAATTATGTCTAGACATTATTATATCTATCAGCATTTAAAGAAATGCAATCAATACAAATGTTACACAAATTTGTGCACCAACCACCATAGCGAGTGATGAAGCAAGTGAAGAATTCTACCAAAGTCTTCATTCTGAATTTTATCAAACATACAAAACAAGATGTATGGATAATTATTGGTAATTGGAATGAAAGGTTTAGAAACAAAGAGGATCTTGAGAAGTTAAAGTCAAATATTATAATAAAATATTCAAAAACCTAGAGTTAGAAAACAAAAGAGGAAGAACACTCAACATATCTTAAACTGAAGGACTTGAAGAAAAAGATGTAAGCCATGACTTGCAATATTGAAAGGTGCTTTGGGCATAATATTGAATGATATATGAAGCATCAAAAGATGGAAAGAATACATAGAGTCACTTTACCAAAAATATCTCATTGACATTCAACCATTTCCAGAAGTAGCATATGATCAAGAACCAATGATATCGAAGAAAGAAATCCAAGCTACACCTAAAACATTAGACAAAAACAAGGCTCTCCTAATTGATGAAATCCTAATTGAAATATTTCAATAGCTGATGAAGCACTGGAAGCATTCACTCATCTCTGCCAGAAAATTTAGAAGACACCTACTTGGCCAACAGACTGGAAGAGATCCATATTTGTACCCACTCCACAGAAAAGCAATCCAACAGAATCACCAAATTATAGAACAACACTAATATCACCTCCAAGTAAAATTTTGCTGAAGATTACCCAAAAATGGTTACAGCAGTACATTGAGAGGAAGATGCCAGAGGTTTGGGCTAGATTCAGAAGACACGGAGCTGAGGATATCCTTACTGATGTAAAAGAAATCTTAGCCGAAATCAGAGAATACCAGAAAGATGTTTACTTTTGTTTTATTTACTATGCTAGGGCATTCAACTGTGTGGGCCATAACAAACTATGGATAGCCTTGAGAATGCTAGGAATCCCAGTACACATCGTGCTCATGTGAAACCTGTGCTCGGATCACGAGGCAGTTGTGTACACAGAACCAGAGAATCATGACCCAGCCAAGATCACACACATCACAAATACACTGTTTGATTAATGACTGCTGCTTTCATGAGATCCAAACAAAATGAAACTGTCAACTTTCACCTTTTTTCTCTGTTTATCATATGCTTCCTATTGATCCAATTGTGAGGATTTTTACTTTGTTAATGTTGAAGTATAATGGATATTGAGGGTTAAATGCTTCAAATCCCCTTCACTCTCAGCAAGCAAGAGCATATCGTCTGCATAGTGCTGGTTTTAGACAAGTCTCCTCTCATCCTGAGGCTGTCCTTCTTCGCGTAGTCCAGTTCGCTGGCTTATTCTCTCCACTCCAGGTTGAGTAAACGCGATGAAACGATGCAAGCCTGAAGCACACTCTTCCTGATTTTAAATCAAGCTTAAACTTTTCCAAAACTGAAAAATTATACATGCTGATATGTCATTTCCCAATTATGCACTAGATGGGAATCTTGAGATTACTATTTTTAATATTTCATTTATAATATTTTCCATTTCCTGGTCCCCTAATGACAAGAATTAATGAGTATGAACAAGTAATCAAACATTAGCTGTGTTAAAGTACAAAGCAGAACATAGTTTCTCCTACCATAAATCTTCCTGTCCATATGGTAAAGGTACAATATTGGCACTGAAGCTTGCAAGTCCATCTGGACGGAACCTCATTTTCCTGGATAACGCAGAGCCTTCTGAAGCAAGCCATCTGTTTTTGTGCCTTAAAAGAACCTGTCAATAAAATAAGACAATATGTACATGCGAAGAGAAAGATCACACACTAGTTTGACATTTGTTTAGCACAATCGAGTGCCAATTCAAAACTTCTACTGATAATTGTCAAATGTATCATTTTTTCTCTTGGCATCAATAAACAATGCCTATGACCTGTAAATAATAACTAATGCATATTAATCATGAAAGCCCATGGCTCATTAAGCTAGAAAAGACCTCAAATGTTTACCAGTTCAGCCAACTTTTCTGTCTTCTCACCCACTAAAGAGCTGCCACTGATTGTTTTTTGTAAAAAATATTTCAGAAAAGTTTAATGATGAACATATTAAATAATAAAATAGAAGAATAAGAGTGAGTAGTTTACTCCGGAAAGGGATATAGAAAGATGTGTTCAAAATATTTTTTAGTACTTTTAGATACCTTTAATATATATTGTTAAAACGGCACAATGGCCACTTGACTTTTTTCCCCAGATGTTTCCCCAGCCACTATTTCACATTTCGTGGAAAAATGATGAACTAGCTGACTAGTTACCATTGAATCTCTTCTGGCTGATGGCGTGTCTAAGGGTTGTGAAGTTCATTCCACGGGGTCTTTGTGGTGTGACCAAGTAGAAGCAGTTCACCAGGTGGTGAACTTTCGCAGTGCCTCTGGGTGGGTTCCAACATCTGACCTCTGAGTTGCTCTGCCAGCTTGATGGATTAAACATTTATCCCACCCAGCGGCTCCACAAAAGGTAGTACTAGACTATCAGTTGACTTTAAAACATGGAAGGCTCAATGCTGGTGATTTTTTTTTTTTAGGTGAACCTAGCCACAAAGGAGCCCTGGTGGCCTAGTGGGCTGGGCATAGGGCTGTTAACTTCAAGGTCAACAGCTACTTAGAGGCAAAAGTGTTTTTATGGTAACCTCACCACATGAGTTCTTTATGGGAAGGTATGTTTATTGTTAGTAATAGCACAAGAACTCAGAGAGATGTGCCCTGCCGGCCTGAAAGAAATGAATGTGAAAGTTTTTAAACCTTCTGTTGGGTCACATGTCAAGGATGTCTGGGCAAAATCTCAGAGATGAGAGTACCCTTCAGCTGACAGCTAATAGAAAAACAGAGACTTAAGTTATCAAATAGCAAGGGGTTCACATCTATCAACAAACATATATTTGGAAGGGAACTGCAAGTTCCAGATAAAAACTAACATCCTTACCAACACTTTGATTTCAGCCTGGTGAGATCCTGACAGATAATTAAGCCATACAATACTTGGATTTCTGACCCCCCAAAGAAGGTTGTTGTTGGTGGTGCTAGCTGCCACCCAGGCCATGCTGAAGCCTAGTGATCCCATGTATAACAGAAAGAAGCACTGCCAAATCCTGCACCAGCCTCACAGTTGTCATTGTCGTTGAGCCTTTTGCTGTACCCACTGTGCCATCCACTTCTGTCATGGCCTTTCTCATTTTCAATACCTTATTGCTTGGCCCAGCATGCTGTCCTTTCCCATGGGTGATGTAAAGTATGTGAGAGGAAATATTTTAATGTGCTAAAATGTGGGGGGTCTGTTATATGGCAATTAAAACTAAAGCAGTTACTTACAGGATGATATGGAATGGACTACCTGAGAAATACTAGCTCTTCACAATTTGATGCAAAGGCAAATGATTGCCTATGCTAGCATTACACGTAGTGCTTAACATTAGATAAACCTATAAAGATCAGATAATTTTCTATACAGCATAGCTGTGCTCTTACAGTAGATAGAAAAAGCAAGTGGACAATTGTTTATATTTGACTTTCATCAGAAAATACATGTTTTAAATGTTTCTGAGTTTAAATTATTAGCATTACAAAAGTTCAACTATATGAGAGACCATAGGGTATTTTCTACTGGAAAAAGGGATTCCCTCCCGTAATAGAAGAACCTTTTGCCCGTTTCTCTTTATTACTGGTATTGGGCTGGTGCGTGTAGATGTTGCATCTTGATAAAGTGGACTACCTTCACACAGACCATGTTTCCCTCTTCTCTATAAGTCTCAAACAGATCATTCTACTCCGGGAACTGCTGATGGGTCTAGAACAGTTATGATGATACCACTAGACCAGGGAGAGGAAACATTTGAGCTGAAAGAGCCAATCCTATCCCTCATAACAATTTCAAAGTTACTGGAGAATCATAAGATATTTTAAAAAGCAAATGAAACTACTAGTATCTGAATGACGTCCTTTAAATAAAACTAGTATGGTTTTCTTTTCATTTTCAATTTTATTTCAGACACATATGTACACACCGAAAGTGCTTCATATGGCTAAGACCACAGTTTGCTGGCCCCTGCACCAGGGATACATTTATGCATTATAGTACATTGTTGTAATTATATGAAATAATAAGGTAATTTGATATGCATGTAGTTATGTGTATAATTACTCATTTATACTATCCTATTTAAGTGTGAGTCATATATATCTCATTACCATTAGAAAGACGCAACAAAAATGCACTACAAGAACAGTGTTTGTTCTCTGAATAGCATACTCAGTTGGTGGGGTAAACTTCTCCAAATTATGCATATTCCATGATAATAATCATTAAAAATTAAATATTCATGCTCATAGAATCATAGACAATCATACATGTTCTTTATTAGATTTCTCAATGTGTAGTTGTGTTAGTCTGGGTAAACTAGGGAAACAAATCCACAGAAACTCATATGTATATGAGAGTTTTATACAAAAGAGTAAGTGTACATTAAGAAAGCATCCCAACTCAGTGCTGTCCAAGCCCATAAGTCTACCCTTAGCCCATATGTACAACACCAATTTACAAATTCCTCCTCAGTCTCACAAAACACACACTATGACGCTGACTGCCGGAGGAAAGCTGAATCAGTGAGCGTGCAAGCTTCTCAGCATTGGCAGGGGTCTGCACACTCCTGCTCCAGCACCCGTTGCTGCATCGGGGCAGGTCCATGCAGCTTCTCCTCAAGGATGTCTTATAGGAAGTGAGCCTTGCCAGCTGAAGCAGGGAACTGGCTAAGGCAGCTGCATCCTGGTCCGACAATCAGAGAGCAAGACACCCGAGAAAAAGAAAGGGGAGGCTCACCAAGTAATTTATCTCTCTGCCCTTCAATTAATCCCACATGTGTTTATCGACCAGCTTGGCCCAATAAACCTTAACTATCTCAGTGTTTTTTTCTGAAAATACATGTTCTTGTCACATTCTTGTTTGACTGTCCATCTTTTCCCAATTCCATATATTCTCTGGCCTCTCTAATTCTTCTTGGAAACCTGGTAGTATTCTCCACTTTCCCTTGTACCTTTTTTTCTTTTCTTTTTAATTTCAGAACCAGGTAATTAAGTAATATTAATTAAGGAAATTAATTTTATATGCTGGTTTTGTATAATTTGAGCTCTATGTAGCAACATTGTCTTTCATGTAATAATTCTCCTATGTTGTAGACGGTTTAAAAGATTTTATTTTTAAATACATGGTAGAGTTATCACATTTCAAGACACATGTGTCATCATATCATATGTGTACCTCTTCAGGAAGGGTAAAAGGTGGAAGAGCCACCAAGGGGTTGAATTGGTAAGAGCAGACTTTCTCACACAGCAGTTTGACTCATTGTTGGTCTATTTATCTTAATTTGTGAGAAGGGTAATTGAGTGTTGAGAGCAAATAGATGTTAGATCTTGTAGGCTCATGCACTTAGGCATCTTAGAGAAAATGGCATTGCACAATTTACTCACCTTCCGCTAAAACCTGCTCTGGATAGCAGGTCATAGATAAACTACTTGCATGCTAGAGAGGCTTCTCAAACAGTCTTAACAATGCAGAGATCTATATTTGGTAGCAAAAGTAGGCCACCATTTTGATTCAAAGTGATCGGGCATTAAAGATTGGTTCCCAGTACTGGATATCTACTTTGGCAACAGACCACAAGAGTAGAAGAGAGGTGGGAGAGACTGGCGATATAATGTGTAAGGAGAGCAGAGTGAAAACTGCCATGATTTTTGAATATTGGTATGTCAGAGATATTTGATTTGTTTCAATAGGGCAATTGGGCACCAGTAAGTTGAGTGGGCTAATGCTGCCATGTGTGTTTAAAGACCCCACCAACTAGACCCTCTGATATGACACTCTGATTTGGCACAGTGGAAACGATGGAGCTGAAACAACCTCATGAAAATGTGTTCAATGGAGTAGGGGCTTTTTTTTTTTTTTTAACATTTTATTAGGGGCTCATACAACTGTTATCCCAAACCAAGAAACTTTAAAGATTAGCACAAAATCCCAGGAGTGAATCTGATAACAGAGAAGGCATTCAGATCACACAGGGTTGACCAAGGTGGAGAAAAGTCAGGAGGAAACTTGCCATGGCTTCCTCCCTTTTGCAGAGAAAAGGACATTGGTTTTCAAGAGAGCAAGAAGATCAAGACTCTGAGAACTGGTTCTGGAACACTTTCAAGAAGCTGATTAAGCCGAACTCACTGCCATTGAGAAAATGCCTCCTCGGAGTGATCTGGTAGGACAGAGTAGAATGTCCCTGGGTTTCTGAGATGCAGCTCTTTACATAAGGAGAAAGCTTC
>NW_022103920.1:26693722-26704295 GCF_000313985.2 Echinops telfairi
CATGATATCTATTAGAAAGTACATATGGCTTTTATATTAAGGCAACTTCAGTGCCAAAATTGCTTTATATATAGGGGAAAAAGCCTTTTTTTAGGAGTCAATTACCTAAATTTAGAGAGCATGTACTTGAGAGCATAAATATGTAGATATTAATTAAATAAATCCAATGTTTCTTTTGTAATTTGATTGCTTTCACTTACAAGCGTATGTTTATCCTTTCATCGTATATTGCACACACACTTAGAGACATGAGTCTTGTGGGGAAAGCCCTAATCTTATATTTGGATTCTCGATGTGGCGTCTTGGAGCAGCCGACTTTGCCTTTTCTCGCGGGGTGTTAGTGCACGTGTTAACTTTGACAAGAAGTGCTGACTTGAATGAGTGCTTGAGCCAGCGGACTGAAACCTCTTTGTTTTAGTGACTGGGGTTTATCTGTAATTGATAAAGTGACAGAAACTCCAAAACTCTGTACTCTTGTAAAGTGAAAACAGTTTTCTGGTAAACAGAAAATACTCAGAAACACCAAATAAACACCAGAACATAGAGTGAATGGGGTCTATTTTCTTGTAGAACCAAATCTAATTTATCCTCTTAGTGTGTCGATGACTTTTTCAATTTACAAATTGAAGAAAAAACATTGATTGTATAATAAGATAAATGTATGTATTAGAAGCATTAAAGTATTTCCAATACTTTGGTTGGCAAGCCTCTTATATTCCCACGCTACACTGCGATATGTTATAGAAGTATTCATTATATTTTTGGTATCATCAAAACACAAGAGAGAAATCTCACAACAAATTGTTTTCCCTAGAAAATTGTGAGCTTCATGTGAACTGTGCATACAGTTTTGGGACAAGATTATTGTAAAAAGCAACAATGACAAGAGGAAACACGTTCTAGTGTAGGCAAGTTTTCATGATATTAACACAAGTTTAGAAAGTTTGAGAACTATGTAAAGCTGTTAGGTAATACATTTAAATACAATATCAATGTAATATACAATTTAATTATATTGATTTATTATGACTAAATGATACTTTATGATACCAGTAACTGTCAGTGTGTGTTTCAGTTGACTGTTGAGATATTAAAAAGAGGGAAGCGGAAGAAGAGTGTTCGAAGTTAGATTTTTTAAATAAAATCATAATTTTGAACTGGGCACATATTTAATCAGAATGCCAGGAGCTTAATTTGCAACAGAGAAGTAGCAGTGCTGACCTTCCCATTGGCTGGGGAGATTAAGTAAAGTGACATTATGTTGATGACAACAATTAACAGTGCGTAGGCTATAGAATGACACCCACACATTTAGTTATGTCAGACTCTCAATACACTTACTCCACACCGAAGGACATGTTTATGTTCCAAAGATGAGGTTATTATGCAAAAAGCAGCATTATGAGAAAATGGAGATGACCACATAGACACAAAAAAAGGAAGATGACAGCGTCATTACATAACTGCCAAATTACATCATTGCATAACTTCTAACTTACATCACTACATAGATGATGTAATGCATTAAAAAACCACTGAGAACTATGGCCCACCCAGGTTGACAGATAACCTTAAGGAAGCCTCACAGAGAGCATTACTCTCACATACCACCAGGTATCATCATTAATGTGTGATCTAGTCAGGCAGTAGATTTTTTACAATCATAGCAAATGTTAAATGTTGGATAACAAGATAGATAATAAGTGAGATGCATACTTACCATTAAGAAGCCTTGATGGTGACATGATTAAACTCTTAGCTGCTAACTGATAGTTTGACTCAGCAGCTGCTCTCTGGGAGAAAGATGAAGCAGTCTCTTTTTTAAGGTTTACAGCCTTGAAATTCCTGTAAGCCAGTTTTATTCCATCCCCTGTTGAAGGTATGAGTCGCAATTGATTTAACAAAATGTATGCTTCATTTTGGTTGGATAAATAATATTAGTTTTATTTGTATTGATTTTTATTAAGGTGTATAATATTAATGTAAGCAACGTTTCTTAAATTATACAATTAGTCCCATTCTTTGTGATGACAGATTATGAGTTATTCTAAAGTTGTGGTTCTCAACCTTCCTAAAGCCGCAACCCTTTAGTACAGTTCCTCATGTTGTGGTGACCCCCCGAACAATAAAATTATTTTCATTGCTACTTCATAACTGTAATTTTGCTGCTGTTATGAATTGGGTGACCTCTGTGAAAGGGTTGTTCGACCCCCAAAGGGGTAGTGACCCACAGGTTGAGAACCGCTGTTCTAACGGAAAATTCAGGATTGAATCTCTATTCAGTCAGCAAAATTCTCTATTCTCCACACTATAGAAAATGGGTGGAGTTAAGAGAATTATATGCAAACACCAGTATCGTACTTTCAGAGTACTGTAGCACCTGGATAAGCAAAGGATAAATGTTTTTGGTCCACTACTTTGACATGAAAGGACACAGTGTAGGGCACTCCTTATAACTTCACTCTCTCATTACTCTCTCTGCCATCAAGTTGATTCCGACTCACAACTGCCCGTGTGGGGTTCCAATTTTGTAACTTTGTAGGAGTAGAAAGCCCCATCTTTCTCCCATGGGGTGGCTGATGGTTTTGAACTGCTATCTTGAAGACAGAAGTCCAATACATAGCCAGTTGACCTAATTCACTACAGGTCAAAAGAGCATAAGGGATTGTCAAAAAGCATGCCCAATGAAGACAATGAGGGTGTATATTGCAATTACTCACTACTGGACCTGAGGGCTATAGAAATTGAATGACTCATTTCAAAGGGATGGTCATTATACCGTATTTCCCGGTGGATTATAACACAAAATAATTTTACACAATCTAAAGCTCCAACGATATATCCATCTTTGCTCCTATAGAATTTTTTCACTGCCATTGAGTTGATGCCAACTCATAGCAACCCTTAGGAAAGGGTCAAACTGTCCCTGCAGGTTTCTGAGAAGGTAACTCTATACAGAAATAGAAAGTCTCTTCTTTCTCCCTGCGAGTTGACTGGTGGTTTTGAACTGTTGATCTTATGGCCAGCAGCCACTCCATCAAGTATTCTGGAATTCCTGTTCTTCTCAATGCTATCCATAGTTGGTTATTATGTCCAAAACCAAATGCCTTTGCATAGTCAAGACATAAGTAAACCCCTTTCTAGGATTCTCTGCTTTCAGCCAAGATCCATTTGAAGTCAGCAATAATAGATTTTGTTCCATGTCCTGAATTTCTCCCCATCGTTCCAATTTTAGTATATGTGCTGCCGAAGCAAGCCCGGTAGCTCCCTATCAATGTACTTCCACAAACACTGGTTGAAGGCTCTTCATTGAGCAAAATTTGACCTGCAGATAATATTGTTTGATGGTTTCCCCGTTCTGTGAGGTCAGCTTTCTTGTAATGGGTAGATATCTGGATCCCTTCCAGTTGGTTGGCCAGATGACTATCTGGCCTAGGTGAGGGAGTGCTTCTAGTGCTTCATCAGCTTGTTAAAGCATTGCACTTGTTTGCCATCCATCCCTGGAGCCTTATTTTTTACTAATGGCTCAATGAATTCCTTCCATCTTCTTTTGATGCTTCCTGCATCATCCAATATTTGCCATAAAATTTCTTTTCAATTTTTCCATTAAAGGCTTGAAACATTTCTTGAATTCTTTCAATATATGCTGACCGTGTCCTTGGTTTTTGGTTTCCTAACTTCAATTCTTTTCACATTTCATTACAATAGTTAACTTTGTCTTCTCAATCTCTTCTTTAAAATTTTCTGTTCTTTGGCTTCATCATTATTTTTCTATTTACATTAGCTGCTCTATGATCAAGAGCATGTTTCAGAGTCTCTTCTCATATCTACTTTGATCTTTCATTTATTTCCTTATATTTTCATGATCTTTTGCTTTCTTAGTGAATGATGTTCTTAATGTCCCCACAGTTTATCAGATGTCCTGTCATTAGTGTTCAATGAGTAAAATCTATTCTTCAGATGTTCTTAAACTTCAGGTAGGATATACTCAGGTTGTACTTTGGCTCTCTTGGACTTATGTTCATTTTCTGAAACTTCAACTTGAACTTACATGTGAGCAATTGGTTATCTGTTCTACAGTCAGTCCTAAGATGTTGTAGCTCCTGATAAACAGTCTCTCTCCTTTGTCTCTTCCCACATAGGTAGTAAATTTTATTTCTGTTTATTCGTCTGGATAAATCCATATGTATAGTCATGGTATTATTTGTTTAAAAAATATATTTGTAATTAAAAGTCATTGGTCTTTAAAATTTTTATCATGTAACCTCCAGCTATGTTTCTATCTTCAAGGACTGTTTTCTAACTACTGTTGCTTCATCTTTGTTTCTAACTTTAAACTTCTAATCAACAATTAATACATTTTGATAGTATGTTTGAGGAACTTCTGCCTGACTGTATCATCCAAATGTCCAATGCCAAACCATTTAAGTTGAGCATGGCCTAGAATGTTGATCTTTATGTGTTCCATTTCATTCTTGATTTAAAATTTTCCTCAATTCATATTTGGTACATTCTACTTTTATTCCATGTAAATCACTATGGTTGACTCTATTTTGAGAAGCAACTCTTCTTCAGACATGGTCATCTTCCTGCACTATATCTGACAGGATTCTGCTATTGTTAATGAGGTTTTCAGTATCTGATTTTTTTTTCTTTTTTTGCTGCTATTCCTTGGCTAGGGGCAGTTGGTGTTATACATTTACTGCTAAAAGCAAGGTCAACCATTAGAAAGCACCATCCTCTCAGCTCAAGAACTATGAGGTTTTGATGCCCATAAATATTTACAGTCTCAGAAACCCACAGGGGCAGTTCTACTCTGTCCTAAGTATTGCTGTGAGTCAAAATCAACTAAATGTCATTGAGTGTTATTTTGAGTTATTCAGTAGCTGATTGCTCAGATATGAGCAACATACTTTTCTTTGTAGTAGAGTCTTAGTCCACAAGCTCTAGGTGACCCTGCTAGTGTTTTAAGTACCTCCCAGAATCACAACACCACACAAGCCACCACAGCACCACAAACAAGTGGTGGCAGCAAACCTTGATTCCCTGATCAAGTGCCTGGAGTTTATCTACTCTGAGAGTGAACCTCTTGCTCATAGGCTCTCAGTTTTATTTGTTCTATTGGCTTGGGAACCCTGCAATTTAATTATTGCTAGGCACTAATAGGCATACTTTGGATTCACATGGCTCATGCCTGCATTCAAGATAATATAAATAAATGTCAATCTTAAAATCATTTGAATTAGATCATAGTACACTGTACTAAAGGGTCCATTTCACATGATGGGGGGATGAGCTGTTTATTGGGATACTCTCTCTGTTGTAGTCCCCGTGAGGCAGTGGTTATGCATTGGACTGCAATCCACAGGGTTGGCAGTTCAAAACTACCAGTTGCTCCTCAAGAAAAGCAAAACAACAACAAACAGGGCTTTCTACTCCTATAAACAGTTACAGTTTCTGAAACTCACCAGGCCGTTCTGCTCTGTCCTGTAGGGTCGCTAGGAGTCAGTAGTGACTCACTGGCAGGGAGTTCGGTTGGGTTTGGGGTCATTGGTCCGATGCAGGGGGGAGGGGGGAGAGGTCCTTCAACCATGTAGAGTGTGTTTTTCTTTGTAAGTGCTGTGTTCCGCAAGTCAAAGGGAAAATAGTAATAAATACATTTTAATGTAAAAAGTCGAGAGACGGGGCACAGCTTAAAAACCTTCCAGATTCCCCACCTATCAGATCTATCGGCCTGTGTGGTTATAAAAGAAAGAAAAGTAAAATTGACATAGACTTTAATATTTTTTGTGTGACACTCGAGTTACTTTCAAACAAACAAAAAGATACCCCTCATAGAATAGAGTCCCAATTCAAAGAAATCATGTATCCTGTGGTGGTAATGGACTTTAGGTCTTTCCCTCAAAGAAGACATGTGTTTATGTTTTAAGGCTAGTCATGAGAGAACTGGGTCATAAGATAAAGGAGGGGGAATTAAGCAGAAAAGGGCGAGAGAGGCCAAAAGCACAAAGAAGGGAAGTTTCCAGACCAAAACCAAAGCCATTGCCTTTGAGTTGATTGGGCGTCCTTGCTCCTGCAGATTAATGTGACTGTAAATCTCTCTGAGTCAGGAAGCCTTCTCATTTCCTCCCATGGAGTGGAGGAGCGGGGTTTTGAACCGATGATTCTGTGGTCGCAGGCCCAATGAGTAACCCACTGACGGCCAGAGTTCCTTCAAAAGGAAGTTTAACTTGTGAAATCATTATGTTTTTTTATGAATTGAATTGAATTGATTTTTTTTTAAAAGGAAAAGAATATATGTTGAAGTCTTAGCCTTATACCTATAAATTTGACCTTGTTTGTAAATAGCCCCTTTTGGGGGAAGATGTTATTAATTAGCTAAGTTAGACTGAAGTAAGCTAGATCCTAATCCCGTATGCATTGTGTCTTACAATGAAGAATAGATGCGAGCAGTCACACAGGAGAAAACACTGTGTGAAGATATGTCCATAATTCAAAGAACTCAGAGATAGATGAAGGGCTGGCAGAGGCTGGAAGAGAAAAAGAAAGATTTTCTTCTCGTGTGGCCAGGGAGCATGCCTCTATTGGTGCATACATTTTAACTCCTAGGCTACAGCACTGTGTTATAATGGATTTTTGGTTTTAATGCTATCCATTTTGAGCAGGAATACGATAGAAGGTCCTGCATGGAATGGGAGAAAATTGTAAAACAAAATTCTAACTTTAAAAAAAGGACATCCTTGCTGGACTAATACAGACTCATCCTCCCCACCTCTAGACCATCACCCTAAGTTACCCTTCAATATCTTCTATAGAACTGAAGATTATCTGGCTTAAAGATAAGGTTACCTTTAAGCCAGAAAATAGCTTATTAATAAACACTATGACCCATAAGTAATGTGCCCCCATAAACAATCAACTCTATAAAACCAAATGCTCATCATTTACCCAAAGACAGAGATGAGACCAGAAGGAGGGTGAGAGACGCTGGACTTATTGAAATCGAACAAAAATAGTGAAAACGAGGGCACACTGTGTAAATTGTAACCCACGCCAGGGAGCAATTTCTAGAGAATCTGTCAAGTATGTGTAAACTCTCACCTAAAGCTCTGTAAAAATATGTATATATTAATGTATAAAATAACTTTAAGAAAATAAATAAGCATAACGCTTGTATTTTGTTACAATCACCTTAATAAATGTATGATCTTAGGAAATGCACATATGGAGCAGGAAGAGTGAGGTGAGAGGACCATGGTCTGATTGTCACTGTAGAGCAATTGTCACAGGTGCCTGAGGGGTCAGGGCTGGCAGCTAAACTCTCAATTTCAGCTGTTTCCTCTTGAACAGAAAGGGCTTACGCTAGGTGGTTTACCATTCACTTTTAAATGTCTGACCACGGAGAAGTTGCATCAGAAATGCCTATAAAATTGTGTTTCTTGGTCTCTGTTCTGAGACGGTGAATACTTAAGATCTTAAGATATTTTTCTTTTGCCTGATCTCTAGGTAACTCTGATATGGAGACAGGATCTGGAAGCACTTGTGCCATTACTCTAACTATTCCTAGGCTCTGTGGATCTTACTCAAGGTCATGTCAAAAGGTAATGAGCATTCTTCTTCCTATCCTCTCTTATGTAGTTATCCATTATGTCATTTTCTTGGTCCATTGGGCTTCTCTGAAATAGTACTCTCCCTCTCCCTGGTATCACTGATGGTTTCTGGCTCAATCACTGCACGTAGTTTATGTAGGAGGAGCAATTCAGCAGGAAGAGGATTCTTTCCTTGATAGATGTTGGCCCGACCCTGTCTGCATGGACAAATGACAGATGTCTGACCACAGCAGTCTGGGAAAATTACTACATCAGGCATAATTTCTGCTTGTACACCCTAATTAGGCAGATCTTTACTTTTGGTGTACCACTGACTTCGTTGTCAAATTCTGGTCTTTCTGAGAAAAAATGAGAAAACAGTGCAACTAAGTTTCCTGGGATATAGAAAATTGTACAATGCAATAGGACTCCTAGTAAAAGAACCATGTAGTGAAATGTGCAGGGACTGGCACAAGCTACACATCTGTCTGAAAAAGAAGCAGGAGCTCATAGACCAGCGTCTGGGAAACGATCACCCGTGGCCAGCTCCAGTCCATTTCTTATTGTCATGAATTAAGTTTTATTGGAATAAGAGCTCTTCGTCTTCTCTTAGGCTTGGGAAAAATGAGTAGGACTGCAGGGAAGAGAGCCAGAGTTGACATTGGTAAAAATGTCTGGATTAACAGCAATGAACTAAACACACTAATGAACAAACCCACAAGAGCAGAAATGGGTGAGAGGTGACGAAAACTTCATATACTTTCTAATTTAAACTCGTCAAATATTAGTCAGAAATGGGCCATCAGTAACTTCTTAACAAAAGTTCTTCCAAAAATTAGAGATCATCTAATATATGCTGAGTCAGTGTTTCAGAAAACACAGAGATAAAAAAACACCCTAACTAGCAGACAGTTTATAACAAAACGACACCAAAATAACCCTGGATAATGGCAGAGTTTTAAATCAATAGCCAATATATGTTCTTACTGTTTTTACATCCATCACCCAGTGGAGCAAAGGTGGTGATTTATTTGATCAATCCACTATCATTCAGTACATGCCTCATGAGATTTTCTACTGATATTGTGAGTGCTATTTTGAAAGAAAGCCTCATCAATATTTTATTAAACATGTTTTACTAATTTGTGTTTCAAATTATATTGTTAAATTCCTAGAAATGCTGAGTGTCACTCTTCTTGGGCTTCAGTAAGGCATACACTATTACCTCCTGATGCTGCCTCCTGTCTGTCTCCAGGTACACCCAGTCTAAACTCCATCCCACTCCACTCATTTTTCATCATATCATCACAATCGAGGGACACATAAGTGTCCTGGCTGCCTTGAGTTTGCAGATCATGAAGTAAAATATGCTGATGCAAACAACTGACTTAATTTTAATTAACTTACCCTGTGAAGGAGCAAATTCTCCCAGGTTGCATATTTCAGCCTGATTGTGCTGTTTTATCTAGGATAAATACACACTTCTGTGCTGGACATGAGCACAATGAGAAAAACATTAGTTAACGGGACACAAACGGAAAAAGAGGAGTGATTATGCCAAAATACTAGGCAAACTAGCATACTTAAGTGAAGCAATTTATGGAGCATAGATGTTGTTGCCTAGGTGGCATAGTGGGCTACACATTGAGGTGCTCATGGCAAGGTCAGAGGTTCAAATCTACCAGTCACTCCAAAAGAGAAAGATGAGACTGCTCTTGCAAAGATTTACCACAGTCTTGGAAAGCTATAGGGCAGTTCTATTCTGTCCTATAGAATCACAATGCATCTAAAGCAGCAGTTCTCAACCTGTGGGTCACTACCCCTTTGGGAGTCGAACAACCCATTCATGGGTCACCCGATTCATAACAGTAGCAAAATTACAGTTATAAAGTAGCAACAATAATAATCTTATGGTTGGGGGGGGGTCACCACAACATGAGGAACTGTATTAAAGGGTTGCGGCATTAGGAAGGTTGAGAACCACTGGTCTACAGTGATCTGATGGCAGTGAGTTTGATTTTATCATTTGAACTTTTATTGTAGAATGGAAACCCCACTTAACCTGATCTCAGACCCTGACATGCTCTACGATCCTGGGGAAGTCATTTGATACTAGCTGTCTCAGTTTCCTAATAGTATTTTTAGTTTATTAATTAAGGAGAAAAATGAGTAAAGAAACACACAGGCATTGAGTAATGTTATATATTTTTTATAAAAATGGGAAAAGCAGAAGGTAAAGGCTGCAGTGTATTTTAAATCATGCCATGTGATTTTAGGAACAATTAAATATGCAGGTATACAGATGACACAACCTAAAAACAAGGAGGACTTGAATTACTTGCAGGTGAGGATCAAGGATTGCAGATATCAGGTTAGATTACAATGCAGGGTAAATAAAACCAAAATGCTCACAACTAGACCAATAAACACTATCATAAAAAATCAGAAAAGATCAAAGTTACCAAGAATTTCATTTTACTTGGATTCACAGTCAATGCTCATGAAAGCAACAGTCAGGAAATCAAATGATGTATTGCATTAAGCAAGTCAGCTATATAAGATCCCTTTAAAGTGTTGAAGAGCAAGAACATCACTTTGAAGACTAAGGTGTACCTGACACAAACAGTGGACTTTCAATCACCTCATGTGGTTGTTGTTAGGTACCTAGTAATTGGTTCCGACACGTGGTGGCCTTATGGACAACAGAAGGAAAGACTGCCCATCCTGTTTCTTCTTCACAATTGTACCTATGCCTGGGCCCATTACTGCAGCCCAATAGCTATCCATCTCCTTGAGGGCCATTTGGCTCATATACAAAGGTTGAAAATAAATAAAGAAGACTGCCAAAGAACACATGCATTTGACTTATGGTGTTGGAAAATAATCTTTAAAATGTCATGGACTGCTAGATGAACAAACAAATCTATCTATCTTTGAAGCAATACAACAAAAATGCTTCTTAGAAGCAAGAATGGGAAAACTTT
>NW_022103920.1:26709259-26715251 GCF_000313985.2 Echinops telfairi
AAAATAAAAATCAGGGCAGAGTAGAAAGATAAGAGTGGGAAGACAAAAGAACATTGCAAAAATCAATGCAGCAAAAAGCTGGTTCTTAGAAATCATCGAAGCATCAACTGACCACTGGCACACCTAACCAAGAGAAGGAAGGAGCAAACATCAATAGTCAGAATGAGGGTTGAAACAGGGGAAATCACAAAGGACTCCAATGGGATTAAAAGGATAATTGCAAAGTACTATGAAAGTCTGTGCACCAATGAATTCATACTTGGGAAAACAATCCCTCTCAAGGCTCTCCTAGAGAGAAGTCAAGAACCTCGACAGA
The DNA here is from genome assembly GCF_000313985.2 of Echinops telfairi. Classification (NCBI taxonomy): domain Eukaryota; kingdom Metazoa; phylum Chordata; class Mammalia; order Afrosoricida; family Tenrecidae; genus Echinops; species Echinops telfairi. The sequence continues at coordinate 26,709,576 of NW_022103920.1, forward strand.
GCTGACACTGATCCTCTGCAAATTATTCCAGAGCACAGAAAAAGTTGGTAAACTCACAAATCATTCTATGAAGCCTGTATAACTTTGATACCCTAATTAGGCAAGGATCCAACTGGAATAGAGAACTACAGACCAATAACTCTAATGAACATAGATGCAAAAATCCTTAACAAAATATTAACCAACAGAATACCAAATTATATAAAGTATATCATCCACTATAATCAGGTGGGATTCATTTCAGAGATGCAGGGATGGCTTAACATCTGAAATTCCATCAATATTATAAAACACCTTGATAAGAAAATGTATAAGAATCAAAGGATAATATCGATAGATGCAGAAAAAGCATTTGACTGCATCCAACACCCATACTTAATGAAGATACTCAAGAAGGTAGGAATGGAAGGAAAATTCCTCAAGTTAATACAAGCCATCTATGAAAAGCCAAGAGTCAACATTGTAGTCAATGGAGAAAAGATGAAAACAATCCCACTGAAAAAGGGGACCAGATAAGGATGTCCTTTGTTCCCACTTCTATTCAATAGTGACAGTAGAAGGACATTAAAGGTATCCAGTTGGGAGAGGAAGAGGTGAAACTATCACTATTTTCAGATGACATGATTTTATACACTGAAATCCCAAAATCTCCACAACAAAAGTACTGACAGTGATAGAGGAATATGGAAGTGTGACCGGAGACTGATTAACAAACAGAAGTCTATTGGTTTGCTATGTATATTAGACAAGACAATGCAAGGGGAGATCAAGAAGGCAGTACCCTTCACAAAAGCCAAGAACAAATACAAATATCATCTAGGGATATATTTAATCCAAAAAAACAAAAGATTTATACAAGGAAAATAGAGGACCCTACTATAGGAAACCAAAAGTGACCATCGCAAATGGAAGAATGTCCCATGTTCATTGATCTGAAGACTCAATATAGTAAAGTTGTTGATATTACCCAATGCACTATATAAGTTTAACCCTATCCCGGTTCAAACACCAACAACCTTCTTCAAAGAATTGGAAAAACAGACCACCAATTTCACATGGAGAAGGAAGAAACCCAGAATTAGCAGAGAACTCTTCAAGAAAAAGTCAAAGTGGGAGGGCTTGCATTACCTGACTTTAACACCTACTACAGAGCCACAGTGGTTAAGATAGTGTGGTACTTGTATAATGACAGATATTCAGACCAATGGAATGAAAACTAGAAAACCCAGAAATAAAACCATCAGCATTATAGACAACTGATCTTCAACAAGGGCCCAAAAAGCATCCGGTGGGAGGAGGATTCTCTCTTTAACAAGTGGTGCTAGAAACAGTGGATACCCATCCACCTGTAGAAAAATGAAACAAGATACTTTCCTCACCCCATGAACATGAACAAACTCAAGGTACATACAAGACCTAGAAGTAAACCCCCAAACTATCAGGACCATCAACGAAGGATTTGGGACAACTCTAAGAACCTTGGCTCAGGGAACACATCGGCTAACTGCAGTAGGGAACGATACAAGATAGGTGAACCTGAAATTGACAAGTGGGATATATTAAGGATAAAACACCTGCTGTGCTTTGAAAGACTTCACCAAGAGACTAAAAGAGAATCCACAGACTGGGAGAGGATTTTTTAGCAATGACACAACAGACAAAGGGCTTATTACTAAAATCTACAATACCCTCCAAGCCTTGCAAAATGAGGAAAACACTTAACCCCCTGAAGACAAAATAGGTACATAAGCAAATGTGGTGAAGAAAGTGGATCCTGCCCAGCTATCAAAAGATATAGCATCTGGAGTCTTAAAAGCTTGAAGTTAAACAAGCAGCCATCTAGTACAGAAGCAACAAGCCCATATGCTAGAAGCACACGAGCCTGTGGGATCATGAGGTGTCGACCAGGATTGGGTAACAGGCATCAGAAGACCCAAAATAAACAAACCATGTGGTTGAGAATGAGGTAGGTCAGAGCAGAGACCCCAAACCCATCTGAAGACAATGGGACATCCCCTCACAGAAGGGGCACAGGGAAGGGATGAGTCAACCAGGGCACCGTGCTGCACTGAGGAAATACCCAATATTCTTCTGGTTCCTCGAGGCTTCCTCACCCCACACTATCATGACCCCAGTCCTGCCTTTCACTGGGGCCTAGACTGGAGCATGTGCACAGGTACAGATAAGAGAAAAGAGCTGAGGACACAGGGAATCCAGGAGTAGGAATGGGACTAGTGATACCAGGTGGGTAGAGGGAAGGTGGGGATAAAAGGGGAGGAAGAAGGAACTGATTGCAATGTTTGACACATAACCACACACCCCTATCCCCCAGGGGATGAACAACAGGATTGATGGGGGAATGGAGACATCAATCGGTGTGAGACATGAAAAATTATAATAACTTATAATTTTTCAAGCTTTCGTGAGGTTGGGGAGAGGCAGGGAAAAAAGAGGAACTGATACTAAGGGCTCAATAGAAAGTAAATATTTAGAAAATAATGATGGCAACATATGTACAAATACACTTGATATAGTTGATTTATGGATTGTTATAAGAGCTGTAAGAGCCCCCAATAAAATGATCTTTTAATAATAAAAAAGTACATTGAGCAGCTAGTGGGTTTGTACCACTGATTTTGTGGTTAAAAGCACACTATGTATCCCACTATGCCACCAGAGTTCCTTGATAATTTGGTAGGTATTCTCCCAAATGAGTCCCATCTAACAGTGGTTTCAGAGGGAGAAAGACCCTGAACTCTAAAGCATACGCCCATAAGAAATAGGGAAAAGTGTATCCAAGGAGGTTAATGAGACGAGACACTAACATCTGCTAATACTCATCAGAGGAACAGCCTCTTTTTAAAGTTTGGAAGAGGCGTGATAAAAACCTTTATATCATTTTACCAAAACTAAAGTAATGGAGACGTTCCATCAAATGTGGTGTGACTCTTTTCCTTCAAATCTTTTTATCCCTGCTTCTTCTTTGCCACAAGAGCTAATACTCTCATTTTATCTCATGCAATATAATTTTGTTCATTTATCTTTCAATATTTTTCTTAAAGCATCATTTAACCTAATAAAGAGACAGGGTATGGCCTGCCTGGATTTGTGGAGGCTAATGAAACAGTTATATAGACATTTAGACACAAAATAGTATTCAACATGCTTCAATTTCTAGTATTGTAATATTTCTTTTTAGAAAATATCTGTTACTTTTACCTTCTTCCACTTTGAAGGCCTCTAAAAATGTATAATTATTTCCAAACTTAACACCTGAACGCATCTGTTCCTGATATTTTCCTACCCCTTTCTCCTCATGTGCTTAGCATGACTGTTTTCAGCAGTCATGGCTGTTATATGTCCTAGCATTCCTGTAGGCATTCTTCTAGTTCCTTGCACTTGGCCACAGGCTAGCCCTACCTGCCCTCTCATCTGACTGCCTCTTAACCAGCCTTTGAGATTGAGCTCAGGTGTCTCCACTTCAAAGTCAGACCTCCTCACTTGAGTTTGACACTTACAATTAAAAATGTGCCCTCTTCAATACCCAGTGCTAAGTCCCTTGTAGTACAATTCTCATCTCTCCCACCAAAATAAGTTCCTTGAAGGCAAGGATTGTGACTGAACTATGCCAGTAGCCCCGATGCTGAGACAAGGTTCTCAGTAAGTACTAGAAAAGTCAATTAATGGATGAGTAATGGAAGGGAAACTGTGTGACTGAGTGGCTGGATAAAAGAATGAACCAATGAATGAATGCTTTAATCGCCTATAATTCACCCCATCATCCTTGTAGGGTGACAGAAAAGAGCCATTTTAAGTCATTTTGTTATTGTTGTTGCTTATGATTAAACCCATTATATAATTTAATTCAGCTTGTGTGGCAGTTAGATTTTATGTCAATTTGAATTTGTGTGAATGTGTAGAGGAGGTGCTGAACCTGTCAATCAAATGAAAGCCTGATGACATTTTTTTTAGGAGTGTGGCCTTTTGTATAAGAGTACTACACACTGGGAATGCTTCTCTCTTGTCCTTCACCTTCATCCTTGCTGGTGCTCTGTGACTGTCTTTAGTGTCTGTCCCACGTGGGCTTCCCAACCCTGAGTGCTTTAAGCACCATGCCATGTTTCCCCTGACTGTGGATACACTAATTTCTGCACCCACTGGCCGGAGAGCTGCTTGCCACTTGACCTTTCCGAGTCGAGTCGTCATCCTGCAGCGACAGGAGTCTGCAGAGGGCCCCCCGGCGGCCATCAGGCCTTGAGTTGGACTAGGCTGGGATGCCTTCTGGATAGGAAATTACTGCTTGATGAAAAGTTCCTTTTTGTCCATGGATAAGTGTCATTGTTTTGTTTCTCTAGAATACCCGGTCTAACATAGCTTGTATATTGTGGAGAAAAGGCACTATAATTAATTCATACGAGCATCCTCAATTTTTCTGACATTTCATATCACTTGGGTAAATAAGAGTTCATTTTCAGTGCCAAGCACATTATGCTAATAAATATTTATACACTGCCATTGATCAAAATTGGATTGGAAAAGACTTGCTGTTTTGAATTATAGAATCTACTGGTTAGAGATATAAGTTTAATATATATGTTTATCAGTTTATGACCAACTGCTAGGAAGAGCAGACACTTTTGTCTTTTAATATCTGTATGGAATTATTCTAAGGGCTCGATAGACATTGGAAAACAATGAATGATTTTGAACTCTTCCTAGGCATTATACATATTTAAAATGCTGATGATTTTTCTGAGGAAAAAAGGACAAATGTATGTCACCTTTCTGAACCAACCAAACAAAAAACTGTTTTAGTTCACCTCGTGCATAGACTTAATATAGTTTCCAACAATAAAGTATTGCTTTGCACAGTTATAGAAGCCTCATTAGTTTCATTACACAGCTTGAAATGGTTCCTTGCCAAATTAAAAATGTAGGTTATTCGAAGAAGTGAGGTAGCTTGTTCAGGCTGAAGAAATTTCAGACTTACCTATATTAAGCAGTTTGTTTCCTTATCATTCTGCTGCAAACTCTTTTGTTCAAAGGTTATAATTATACATGCCATCCTTTTGAAATCACTTATAATTAAATTGTTGAAAATATCTACCTTTCATGTCCACTGGACAATGGAACTTTTAAGACTATAAGTATCAGAGACTGACAAAAAAACGAAAGTTTCCACCTCATAGAACAGTATTTTCCCCCAGGACACTAATGCTGTTGATTATTCATAGGTGAAAGTTGAAGAAATATTCAACAAATTTGGGAAACAATGAATTAACCATTATGCCATTTTCATTAATGCAGATACCTGAAAGTCTGTTTTATTCATTGAAGGCTTATGACACTGCTTTCATTAAGCACAACAATACACTGAACATATTAGACATTCTTCAGTCCTCAATGTACTTTACTTTGAACTCCATTCAAAAGTGTTGCTTTCCTTTCTGCCTTATTTTCACAATTCCATTTATTGATTTGATTATTGGAAAGGTAACATATTTATAAATATCAAAATGTGTCAAATAAAAGTTTGATTCAACCACGTCTTCACTCTGACCTGTTCTACATATCCACATTTTGAATGTCAGTAGCGTTTTGCATATCCTTCAAGAGTTTCTTTATGCATTGACTAGTTTGTATATACACATACATTTCCTGATTCACACAAAGATT
>NW_022103920.1:26715351-26717957 GCF_000313985.2 Echinops telfairi
AAAAACATTTTATTTTAAATATATTTTATATTTACATATGTACTTAAAATAAAACCTTTTTGTGCTTTTTTAAATATTAGATTTGCCGTACATAATACATCTTTTTGTGCAGTGAATTGCTTGATATGGTCCTTCTAGTTCTCAATATTGTAACCCCACCAAATGATGTTGCAGGACAAAGCAAATGTGAGGTGCTTGTGGCTTACCAAGGGGATTAGATAGCTTGATAGTAATATAAATAATATGCATACACCATCCTGGGCCGGTAGCACGTAAATACTGTGGACCCTGACAAGAGGATGGGTTAGTTATTCTTCCCACGAGGCATAACAGGAGCTGTTCTAGAGGAAGAAAGATGGCTATTACTACCATCAAGAGAGAGAAGCCAGGACTAAAGCATAACACAGAGACCCCTGGGTGAACTTCCTCAATCCAGTAAACAGAGCGTGTGACACCAGAGATGGCCAGAGAAGAGGCAGCAGCAGAAGCAGCAGAAGCAGAAATGAGCAAAAGACAGTGTCGTGGGCTTCTGGGTTCACAGAATGAGGAGTGTCTTTGGGTTGCTGGTTTGTTGGAAGCGAGGGGCCCAGGGACCTATGTTTGCTGAACCAAGGAGTTAGAGCTGAGCACATCAGGCCTAGGATTACTAGCACACTAGGTATTTATAGGCAGAGTGAAGAGCAGTTTATCAGAGAAGGCCAAAGGTCACCGGCTGAGCGACTGAGGACCTGAAAGAGGTAGGACTGTGAACATAGTTGAGAGGAAGCTGTCCTGATCAAAGAACTGTATCCTGATCATTCCTGATACTGAATCGTAACTGAATACTTCCTAATAAAACCCATAACTATGAATGTTGTCTGTGAGTTCTCTGTGGCCATGGCAATATAGTATACAACCCAGTAGAGAAATAGATGGTGCTTGGGATGGATGGTTGGTGTCAGAAGGTTGGGGGGTAAAGGTGGGTCTGGACTTCCCTTTGTGAAGTTAGAGGTCAAATGTTATCCTCCAGCCATTTTAGCACAGTCTGTTTTATAAATTAGGTGAATGTAGGTGATGCCTCTGTGTCCATTAAACATTTTTTAAAGGATATCTAAGGGGGTGGTGCATTGTGAATGAGCCCATTATATGAAATAACCTTAATTAAAATGCACATTCAGAGTATAACATAAATTGTATTTACCGTCCCCTACTCCCACCCCATTCTGACTCTTCCTATTGTAATTTTTCTCTTCCTTGGGGACTCTGAACCAAAGTCAGAAAATACACTCAATAGAGATCCTTACACAGCCAGCTTTCTAATTATTCCTAAATTTTATTTTCATTTCCTAAAGTTAATTTTGCTTCATTAAATAAGGAGTATATCTTTCTGTAATCTCCTGAAAAAGTTGTTGAGTATGGAAAATTTGGGGTACTAGCTATTTTTCAAATTCATCAAATAAACACACTATTCCTTGCTTCAATCTGGCTATACCGACCTGTTCTGTGCTCTAGAAACCAAATAAGCCTGCATTATCAATCTCATTTGATGTAAATAAAGTTTTGTGGTATTTACATAATCTGTTGTCAATTTGAGATTTATGAGTGAAGGGATGGAGTTTAGCCTGTCAATCAGGTCACAGCTTGATGACCTCATTTGGAGGTGCTAAGGAGAGAAATATCATATATACTCAAGTATAAGTCGAGTTTTTTTACACAATTCTAGTGGAGTTTTTGTGGTAAAACTAGGTGCCTCAGCTGATATTCGGGTTGGCTTATACTCCAGTATATGTGGTAGCTCTTTGGAGGTGTGACACACACTCTCTCTGGGAGACATTGTAGGTGACAAGACACATGGAGCTGCACTAGTGTCCTTAGCTGAAGGAGACATGTACTGACATGCTTCCTCTGGCACTGGATTCCCAAGACTTTTTACCCACTGGCCTGTGAATCTTCCTTCATTTGGCATCATTACACGTATTGCATGAGTCAGAACAGGCATTTATAGATTGGTATTGGAAATATGGGCTAATATCGGACTTATGGACTTGATCTGGACTGGGCTGGGATATTTTCTCAATATTCAATTGTGCTTGTATATACACCTCTTTCTTATACACATATGAATGTCTATGAATTTCTTTCTGTAGTCTACCCAGACTGACACAAGTTTCTAATGGATTTAAGAGCAGATGGGCTGTCAATTATACCCAAAGATATATGATGTTCTGATGGTATTTATTTCCACAACAGTTATTACTTTAGCTGAGTGAAAACAAGTAATTAATAAAATAAGTCTAGGCTATCTAAACACACACACACACACACACACACACACACGTGTACAAAATGGCTTTAAAAAGTTCATGGAAATTGTAATAAATTTTAGATAATGGAATTTTCGCACAAACTTTTTGTAATTGTCTCATATATATCACATGTATATAAAATATTATGGATAAGCCTCACATTCTCTTAAGGTTTTCAAAAATATGTATTCTTAGTGAGAATATTTCAATTCTCTCAGTGATATATATCTTTAGTAAAAAGTCTGCATTAAAGACTCTCTCTGAAGTTACTTAGAGGTAAATTATGGGTAAACATAAGAGTGGAGTAGGAAGAAAAAAGAA
>NW_022103920.1:26718057-26719411 GCF_000313985.2 Echinops telfairi
TGGAAAGGTAACATATTTATAAATATCAAAATGTGTCAAATAAAAGTTTGATTCAACCACGTCTTCACTCTGACCTGTTCTACATATCCACATTTTGAATGTCAGTAGCGTTTTGCATATCCTTCAAGAGTTTCTTTATGCATTGACTAGTTTGTATATACACATACATTTCCTGATTCACACAAAGATTAGCATAGCCACACACATATTACAATACCCAAGCACCTTACCCACATACTTTTGGGTGAATTATTATTCATAGCTCTATATACAATTGAAAGAAACACTGCCTCGTTTGGGACCATCTTTCTAATAACTGCTATGTTTGACCCATGATCAATCCATTTTATTTTTAAAAACTTCCTCCTCTTCATTGACCCTCTATTTTACCAAGTGTGATATTTTCCCCCCAGAGATTGGTCCTTCTGATAACAGGTCCAAAGTACATGAGATAAATTCTTATCGTTCTCATATCTGCATAGGATTCTGACGTACTACTTCCTAGACAGATGTGGACGTTCTTCTGGCAGACCCTGGGATAGTCACTCTTTTTCTAACACCATCACGTCTTCAGCAGGCTTCCCCATTCGGTATTCAGCTTGCACATGCATATGAGACAACGGAAAATACCATGGTTTGGCCAGGTGCACCTTAGTCCTCAAGGTAACACATGTGCCTTTTAACACGTTGGAGAGGTCTTGGCAGCACATTTACTCCATTCAATATGTTGTTTGATGTCTTGACAGCTGCCTCCATGAGTATTTTGAGTGTGGATCCCAATAAATGAAATACTTGACCACTTCAATCTTTATTTCCACTTATCAGGACACTGATTGCTTCATTTTTTTATTAGATATGTGTACTATTTTTTTCTGTGTCTATAATTGATTCAGTCTGTGTTCTGCAGTTGAATATCTGTTGCTTTTAGGGGCTAACAATCAGTTTTGACGAAGTGTCTGTATGCAAAAATGACTACGTAAATACTGCCCAGTCCTGCTCCATCCACACAATCTTTGCTGTTTGTGCCCATTATTGCAGCCACCACGTCAATGTATCTCCCTGATTGCCTGCCTCTTCTTCACTGTTCTTCTATTTTACCAAACATGATGTCATTTTCCAAAAACCAGTCTCCCCTGATAACGTGTCCAAAATATATGAGACGAAGTCACACCACCTCGAAGGAGCATTCTGGTTGTACTTCTTCCCAGACAGATTTGTCTGTTCTTCTGGCAGTCCAGGCTACGTTCGGCTTTCTTGACCTGCACTTCATATATACATACAGATGTATATAAAAACACAAAAACATTTTATTTTAAATATATTTTATATTTACATATGTACTTAAAATAAAACC
>NW_022103920.1:26719511-26723451 GCF_000313985.2 Echinops telfairi
TTTTTATTTATTTTATCTCATTAATCATGCTAAATTTGTGTATGCTCATTCATATATTTAAGATAGACTGGTACATGAAAGCCAAGAGAGATAACCCTTCATAAAATAACAGGAGTTATATCCCAATAAATTATTTTATCCCAATACAATGATAAAAATTTTTTAATGCAAACTCTGTTCTATCCCAGGAACTATAATTTGTGGCCAGGTGAGGGTTTGCTGTTGTGTCAGGTGCTGTGGAGTTGGCAAGCCTGTGTAGAACAGAATGAAGCACGGTCTGGTTTGGCAGCATCCTCTCAATTGTTCTGTTTGAGCCTATTATTACAGATACTGTAGTCTCTCTTCTTCACTGCTCATGATAATAAGCATGATTCCTTTCTCTAGGGGCTGGTCTCTCTTGATAACATGTTCAAAATCTGAGAGACTCAGTCTCACTGCCCAGACTTCAAAGGAGCATTGTGGCAATCTTTTCTCCAAAACATTTATGTTAGTTCTTCTGGAAGTCTGTGGAATATTCAATTCCTCATTTAAAATCCAGTTTTCACATGCATACAGAACAATTTAAAATACCAATGTTTGGGTCAGAATGACTTTAGGTTCCAAAATGATACCCTTTGCTCTTTAGCTCTTTGAAAGAGGCTTCTGACAGCCAAAATTGATGGGTATGTGATCAATATTCACTTAGATATTTTTGTTGTTCTTAGACTACAATGGTTACTTGAAGCTAAGTTGGAAAGTGAGTTTTTATATCAAACAATCAGTCAATATCATTGCTAAAACCAAGAAAAGAAGCCATACATTTGTAATTCTTAAACTAGTGCCTTGAATGGTGAATAAGAAGAATAAACTATTTTCGTAAGCTTTTCCTCAAATATGTTGCTGCTTTACTAAAAGCCTTTAGTGGACAGTGGAATTGCCGGAAGAAGCAGAGCACTGCTTCCTGTCCTCTTTGGTGAGGAGAGTTTACCTGAAAAATGCGTTTCACGGCTTACTCATATCACTCATATGTCAGTGGAGTTCTACAGTGTGACCAGTTCTGTAAAAAGATATGAGTGATAATTCCATAAACTTTATTGATACATGTGTGATTTGTAGATGTGTGTGTGATGAAAGAGCACTATACATCAAAACTCCTTATTAGTACGTTAGGCCAACAATTCTACTTATGAATTCTAATATTTTTCCTGAATTGTTTAAAAGAACTGTCCAAAAAATTGCAAGTGTTGTGATTTGTTTGTTTGATTGTTTTCCTGCTGAAGTAAAAGAGCAACTGATACATTTTGAGAGTCACGGTTGCGTATGCATTCTACATTTTATTTGACCATTGTGGCCTAAATAATTTGAAAGTATTTGGCATTTCCCTTCTTGTAAATTCTTCCTTGTTGATCCATGCTTATAAGTTTGCATTTGTTAATACCCACCTCCTCTCTTCTACTATGTCTTAGTTGTCTCCACAAAATTGTAACATGATTTGGGGAACATAACATTAACTAGAATAGTTTTTTCTTTTGGTTCTAACTCACAGTAACCCCATGTGATGGGTTTCTCTTGGCTATAAAGTTAAGTGGATCACCTAGTATTTTCCAACTGAGTCACTGGGTAGATTTGAATGACCAAGCTTTGTTTACATTCTTAGTCACTGTGCCACCAGGAATTATGTATGCGGGGATTGCATGCATGCTTTTCTGTAAAAAAGTTCATGGAAAAAGTGGATTAAAAAATAATGGTATTTTTACATGAAATGGTTGAAGTCCCTTTGTATAACTATTGAGATTGTGTTATATATATTCCATTCTTAACCCACTTTTTTAAAGCCTACTGCAATATGCAAAATTCATGAGGTGACCATAATTCATCCTTCTTTCCTGACTGAGGTTCAGCTTCTATAATTTTTCTTTCAGTTTCTAAACATAATCAATTGAAAAAGCACCACATAATGTATTCTATTTTTGGATGGATACATCTAAAATTATATATTTCTTGAACAAATTTTAAGGAGCTATTTCTCTATTGAAAAAGTATGACAGTGATTTTGAAGTTTATGGCCTTCATTTTAAACATCTGCACAAATGAATTTATCTAAAACACTCTCTTTTATAAAGTTGAGAAGTTTGAAGTAGGGCCAATTGGAAAGGGCATGTTTTGGTTTATTTTTCCCTTAATTGTCACTTTGCAACAGCTGAGACTGCAGAACAAAAATGAGTCAGTTCGATGTTTATTTCATGGAACGTGATTACAGAAAATGCACTGGCACTGCCCAAGACATGGCTCCTTCAAGAAATTAGCTTGTTTGCATATGTAACCTGAATGACAGAAGACATTCTTAGGGCTATGGTTTTGTGTAATATCTGCTTTAAACGATAGCATCCCTTGGTCTTCTGAAGTAGAATATGTAACCTAGAGAGGCTTACTTACTTAATTCCTTATACGTATTAACATGGATTGAATTTTGTTCCTCAAAATGTTACATTGTGAATTGGGCATGATTTTTAGTGGTCTAGCAGTGATATAACGATATAATTTGACGGTTTTGTAATGATGTAATCATTCCCCATGAGGTTGTCATATGTGATTATCTTCTATGTGTGATGTGTGGGCTGTATATACTGCTCTCTATTAGCTAAAGTACTCCACTATATTACCAGGGATCCTCCCTCCCTGTCCTATTGGGCCACCATGAGTCAGAGTTGACTCTATGGCAGTGAGTTGGGTTTTATTTATTCATATATGTATAAGCATATATGAATTTATATAAATATATACACATATACATATATACACGTGTATATACACATATCTGCATATCTGCATATGTGTATATGGATTTATATATACATGTATGCATATATACACATACACATCTATACATGTATATATACACGTGCGTGTGTGTGTGTGTGTGTGCGTGCGTGCGTGTGTGTGTGTGTGTGTGTGTGTGTATATGAGACCTGGATGCATGGTGGAATACATTGGGCTCCAATTACAAGGACAACAGTTCAAAAAACAGCAGCCAATCCTCAGGAGAAAGACAATGCTTTCTACTTCTTCAGAGAATTGAACTCCATTCACTTCCCTTGAGTCAATGCCAACTCCTAGTGACTCTGCAAGCAGGATCAAACTGCCCTTGTGAGTTCCCAAGACTGTAACTCTTGTAAGGACTAGGCACTGGGGATCCTCCTGTAGAGTGACAGCTTCAGAATGCCACAGTCAGTTCTACCCTGTCCTATAAGGTCACTATGAATCAGAACGGACTCCATGGTAGTGAGTTCTTTTTTAAAGAAAAAAATGTGTTAATGAGGCAGAATTAAATATAAGTCACTGAGTCAGGATTAGGGTGGGGTGCAATATATTTATTCAAGTCACAGCCCTGATCTGATGAACGACATTTCCCTGGGTTGTGGAGTACGTATCAACTTTTTTTTTTTTTTCAAGAGAGACAAAAGGAGAGAGAAACTGGAGACAGTGGCTTTAATACCACCAAGAAAGCAGGGCTTGGTGCCGAAGAGGTCTTAGGCACTCAGAGTCCTTGCCCCAGAGCCTCTAAGGACCATGGAAGACAGATGCCAAGGCACATTGAAAATCCCCCGGAAACACCTAGCCTGCAACTGTGGAAGGACGACAGATACTTACCCCAGAGCTGACAGAGAAAGAAACCCTCTGGAGCTGTCACCAGGAATTCAGAATCCAGCTTCTTAAACTGTGATAGAATCATAGTTATGCCTGGGGCTATTCGCCACAAGTCACTTATTTGACACCACTGGCCATTCCATACGAGAAAGACAAGGCTTCCTATTCCTATTAGTAGTTAACCATTTCAGAAACCCACAGGAGCAGGTCTATCTGTCAGTTTGCCGTACTGTCATGGCTTGTGGTGGTGGTGGGGGAGGGGGGCGCTATTATACTGGAATCTATGTCACTGTTATTTTCTTTTTTCTTTTTT
>NW_022103920.1:26726189-26727351 GCF_000313985.2 Echinops telfairi
TTTTGTATTTTTAAGCTTACCTCAGCAGACTCATGTTGTACTTGTCCTTTTGTGCTTGGCTTACTTCACTTAGCAAAATTTCCTCCAGTTCTTGCCATGAAGCAATGTTGTTTATGCATTCATCACTGGATTTTAGGGATGCGTAGTACCCCGTTGTATGTGTGTACCACTGTGTTTTAATCTACTCATCTGTTGATGGGAATTTGGGTTGTTTCTAACTCTGTGCAATTGTGAACTGTGCTGTGATGAATATTGGAGCACAGATGTCTGGCCGTGGTTTGTTTCTTGTCTCTTCTGGGTATATGCCCAGTAAGGGGTTTACTGGGTCATATGGTAGCTCAATTTCCATCTGTTTTAGATATCGCCAAATCGATTTCCATAATGGCTATACATACCTACAGCTTCACCAGCAGTGGATGAGAGTTCTTATCTCACTACAGCCCCTCCGACACTTGTTACTTTCTGATTTTTTTGAATTGGGCTATCTTTGAGGGTGTTAGATGGTATCTCATAGTTGTTTTAATTTGTATTTCTCTAATGGCTAGGGATATGGAACAGCACATCCTGGCCCACCAAACCCTGAGGACAATATTCCTGCTCAGAGCAGACAAAGCATAGAGAGGACCATAGGACCGACCCCACCACGGGATAAGATGTCCCTCACTGATCAATAGCGCTATGGGAAACAACAATGGAGACACAGTGCGGGAATTGTGCCTGATCTGACCCCACCGTATGGAGGTGAAACACTAAGGGCATGCCACAGAACAAGGGGATCAGAGCAATGCATTCCCTGGGGAATACCAAACATAGACTGTGGGGCCAGGATGTGGTACCCATTAGACTCTACTGGAAAACACTTGTAAAGGTCAACAAACAGACCTTGAACTATAGGCTTATCTTTTTTTTTTTTGTCTTTGGGTTTGTTTTAGTTTTTTTGGTATGTGTGTGTTGTTCTTTTGTTTTCTCTGTCTTGTGTTTGTGCAGATGATTGTCTCTGCACGACTACCCAGATAAAATGGGCAGGACAAACAATCTGGAGGAGAAAACAGCAACAGCAGGACTGACAGTTCCAGGGGTTATGGGAAAGGGGGAGGCGGGGGAAAGGAAGTGGTGTTAAAAACCCCAGCAACCTGGGAATAACAAGTGACTTAAAATTGAT
>NW_022103920.1:26728598-26730091 GCF_000313985.2 Echinops telfairi
GATGATGGCAACAAATGTACAAATGTGCTTGACACAATGGATGGAAATATGGATTGTGATAAGAGTTGTATGAGCCCCCAATAAAGTGATTTATTAAAAGAAAAGTAAAGGAATTAGCCAATTTAAAAGAATTAAAGAAAACCTTTGGGAGAGCATCGAGCCATTGTCAGGTACTGAAAACCTCATGAAGAGCAGCAAAGTACATCAGAGATAGTGCCTGAAAAGGAGCCTCAGGTTGGAAGACACTCAGAGTGTAATCGATGAAAAGCTACCTTCTCAAAGTAGAGTTGACCATGACAACATGGAAGAAGTAAAGCCTTTGGAACCTTCATTTGCTAATGAGGCACAATTCAAAATGAGAAGAAACTAGTGCAATCATCTATTAATAATTAGAGCTTGGAATGTGCAATTTATGAATCTAGAAAAATTGAAGGTTGTCAAAATTAAAATGGACCACAGAAAGTCAATATCCTATGCATTGTTGAGCTGGTATAGACTGGTTTTGGCCATTTTGAATGAGACAAGTATACGGTTTACTGTACTGACAATGAGAAATTAAGGAATGGCATAGCATTCCTCATCCCAAAGGACATTACAAGTTCCACATTGAAGCACAATTCCGTCCATGATAGGATGATATCTAACCCCATACCAGGAAATCCACTTAAAACAATTTTTCAAATTTGTGTACCAAACACTAAAGTTAGTGAGGAAGAAATTAAAGAATTCTAACAATGTCTTCCGTCTTAAGTTGATCAAACATATAAACATGCATGAACAATTATTGTTGGCTAAAATGCAAAAGTTGGAAACAAATAGGAAGGATCACTAGTTGAAAATAAGACCTTGATAATAGAAATGAAACTGGAGATTGCATGATAGGGTTTTGAAAGTCTGATGATTTCTTCATTGTGAACACCTCAAATCTATTAGCAATTGTGACGACGGTGCAGGGTGGGCAGTGTTTCATTGTGTTGTGCACACAGTCG
Organism: Echinops telfairi; assembly: GCF_000313985.2. Classification (NCBI taxonomy): domain Eukaryota; kingdom Metazoa; phylum Chordata; class Mammalia; order Afrosoricida; family Tenrecidae; genus Echinops; species Echinops telfairi. The sequence goes on from NW_022103920.1 coordinate 26,729,588, forward strand.
CTATGTATCACAATGACTCCAACAGCACCTACAACACAGTGGACTCAAGGGCAGTGAATTGTTGTTGAGGAACTGTGAGAGGATGAACATCTATCAGTTGAAGTCAGTCACTAATGGCGTTTCACTCACAGCAGTAGGAGGATAGCAATGGCAAATCCAGTGAGAGTTCATTAATACATTACATTCTCTAGTGGCCAACGACAGTTCACAGAAAGTAAGGCCCTTTGAAGGAACACACACCTCGTGGAGAGAAAGGTCCTATGGAAGTTCTGAGCATAGGCTCTATAACCAACCGACTTGAATTGGAATCAGTTCCGTGATATGTGTACTCTGTGATATTCAGTTCATCAGTTTGCTCATCTATAAAACAAGGATAATCATGTCACAAAGATTAAAATTGTATTGTGAAAACAAAATTGCTTATTACTTACCTGACAGTAAAAAATGTCAATAAATAATCCATAAATTATCATCCTTATTAATAGCATTAATGATTAAATAAAT
>NW_022103920.1:26731584-26733098 GCF_000313985.2 Echinops telfairi
AATGTTTTAGATGGAATAGTGTAAGGTGACCAATTCCTTAGTATAGTACCTGTGAGTTCAAATTTAGCATTTTACCTCATAATGCACATAAACAAATGAAAAGGAAATGCCTTGCTCCCAGATAAAAGGTGTGACTTTCTGAAAATTGTTACAATTTGAATATTACTAGTAACGATACCTTTCTTGGCATTGCTGGGTAAATTCCACACCATTTTCAATGACGTTCATGAATGGCAATGCCTGATCTGCCGTTCACATTTTTAACACCACTATTGCACACTAATCTCAGCAGCTGTTCATTGTTAAGATGTATAAAGTTCAAAGAGGGAGACCATAAATATTGAAAAAATATTTTGTAATATTCCCAATATAGATCTTTTTTGATTAATATATTCTTTTACTGTAAAAGTTCTGGGCAATTATTAACTTTTTTATTGTATATGTTTAGTTGTCTTACTCAAATTGACCCTAAAAGTTGTTGAAAAATTATTAAATGTATTTTAAGACATTAGTGTGTATCAAAGTCCATAAAAACAAGTATAGAGCTTAATAAATCAATATAGATCTGCTAATCATGCAATCCTATTTATGAAACAGAACCAGCTAATTAGTTTATTTCTAGATTACTGTAGTTTTAATACGTTTTCTATCTTATAAGGCCATCAAATCTTCAAGAGTATATTGAGGCATTTTATTAAAAAGAAATATAAATAATAGAGAATAGAGAGTCCAGAAACAGACAAATACACATCCAGAGAGGGGGAAGGGAGGCAGGGAGAGAGGAAGGAAGGAAGGATGGAAGGTAGGAAGGAAGGAAGGAAGGAAGGAAAAAACTCACTGCCATCAAGTGGACTCTATATATATATATATATATATATACATATATATATATACAGGTTTCCAAGATGATGTAAACTTCTATGGGGGCAGATGGCATCATCATTCTCTCCAGAAACAGTGGATGGACTTGAAATGACAACCTTGTGGTTAGCAGTTGAAAGCTTTCCCCTAGCATGTGAGATAAACAGCAATACTATTTTCTATGTGATAAAATGTTAAATTAAACAAGTCTGGAGGCAATTTTGCATTTATAAAGAAAAAAATCTTCACAACTATCACACTAAACAAAATTTGAGACTATCGAGGTCACAGATATGAAAATAAAAATTCAGAAACACTTCTAGTTGATGATGCATGTGACATCAAAGACCTTATAAAGAGAATTGGCAGTGGTTTATAAATTGGGATTTATTAACTAGGATAATTTAACAGATAGTTTACAAATGCCCAAACTCATTTAATGAGCTCCATAATATGACATTATCAAATATCGAGCACTATATTCAGTTGGGTTGTTTAGAGAAACAAAACCAGTGACACTCATATATGTATAAGGAAGAACTTTATATTAAGAAGGTATCCGAGCTCAGTTCAACTCAAGCCCATTGGCCAAGTGCTAGCCAGAAGCCCTCTTCTGAGTCAGCTAGCGGCAATGATGAAGCATGAAGGTAAAG
>NW_022103920.1:26734289-26736756 GCF_000313985.2 Echinops telfairi
TGCATTTTCAGATATACATTATGCTGTATTTATGCTTCCTGTTGTTTTGTATATTACTACAGCAGCATTATGAAATTTTACATTTTGTTGTTTGCTTGCTGCTGAGGGCTTTGTTGTTCCTCCTTTATTACCCCACGGATCATCCACACTCCTGATCCATAGCGAAGTTTTTAATTCATGTTTATAAAATCTGAAGCAAAGGTAATAATACAACCCAGTTCCTATCCCCAAATTATCCGTAATTCTAAATCAGTACATACACTAGTGTAACTGTAGAGTCATTTATAACAAAAGTAGTGGAATTTGAATAAATTTGTTTTCAGTTGCTTTTCTTAAATAATAGCAACCATGTGTATTCATAATAAATATTCATTGTGTAATAGCAATTTCCAATCCCTGCACCTATCACTTCACACATATGAGTAACATTCACAAAAACCTAGGATTTTAACTCCTTAATTATGCCCATTTTATAGTCAAAGAAATTAAGCCATGTTATAATTATAGAAAACATATACCCAATTTCAAAGTAAAGCCATATCTTTCTGTCTCCAACATCAAAGAGAATAAATAAAATTTAATTTCCCCTTAATTTTAACTTTGAGCAAGATTATTTATTAAAACATATTTGACTTTTCCTATCATTTGCCATCATCAAACCAAGATTACTTGTAATCCTTCCTTTATGTGTTTTTAATTGTTCTAATCAAATTTTAATGACACTCTAGCATTAGTTTGAACCTCACTTCAGCAAATTGAATACTATTTTCACCATTGTAATAAATAGAATAACCCAAATATAATTAATATTTGCCAAGCAGTACTACAGACTATTGCACTATTGCATGTATAGTGTAGGTATAAAATACACATACATTCATATTTCCTTTATTGGACATGTGTTTCTGTACAAAATGTACTGATGTATATGAAAAATAAGTTTATCCTGTATATTTTTAATAGGAGATTTTCTATACTTGGTTTAAAATTTATAATGAGGGCTATATATATAAGATGACCAACCAAAAATAGTGGTATAAATGTGTAGTAATTTCTATCTTTATAAGAAATAATGTTATTTCCTTGATAGGAAATTTTAAAAATAGATTATTCATATAAAATTAAATTAATAAAAATGTCTTTATTTAACTGTAGTTTAGAGGAGAGAATGTTTTGCTTTCTTTTTACAGCAGATAAAGATGGTCATACATCATCTTTAAAGAATGTCAATTATCCAATCAATTTTACTAAGATATAAGGACATGCAAACAAAAGGAATTCTGTGATTCTGCTTAGAAAGTTTGAAGGAGTTATTTAGATGATGCCAATCATTTCTTTGCAAAAGGTTAATATGAGACTAGTTCCAATAAGTGGAGATTAAAGATGTCTCAAACCTGGCTTCTCCAATATGTTTTACCACTTCATTATTTCAGATATCCACTACCACTCCGCCATTTAGTATATTCCCTCCTGCCCAGGGGCTGTCAATTTGCTGCAACATTTCAGAGGACACATGCACCAGTAAGCAAGAGGTTCACTTGGTTTGGGGGACTGGTAAATGCTAAGTGCGGGGTCCAGACATCCATCAGGAGAATCCCCCTCCTCAAGACTGCAGAAGGTAAGGAAATCAAGTAAAGTGATTAGTTGCAACTCAAGTCCCAAGAACCCAAGGTAAGACAGAGGCAAGTTAGATGTAAGCTCCAGAGGAAGAGAGTCAATGTCCAAAAGGGAAAAGACAGGCCTTGCTCAGAGAGGCAAAAAAAAAAAAAAAAATTGCACCCTGGACCACATATCAAGTTGGCTACCCAATTCCTAGACCATCAGTCTTTTTGGGTGGTAATTGATGTCTGGTTGGTGTGTGCCATTGGTGACTCATCACTAGTCTTCTGAGCCTGTTTAGTTTGGAAAGGGAGATCACCAAGATGGCTTTGGTGGAGATGTGGCTTTGCTAACTGCAGATCATTCCCCCAAGGAAACAGAACATGGTGAGTAGAGGCACACCCTCCAGTAAGGTGAGGCAAAGGGATAGTTTATCAAAATATAGCCCACCTGAATCCTGTTTCATTGCCATAACAGATCACTCTTTCCAAAATGGAATTATAGCCACAAGTGTAGAGTCTAGAATTTATAATATAATACATTTAAAATTATAATAGAAATAATGGTATAACTGTAATACTAATATAATATAAATGATGATATGATACATTATAAATATCATACAATACAAAATAGAAGACTGTGCCTAGAGAGACCATATTGAGTAATTAACTACATCTCGAGCCATCTCCCGACCTTTCATATTGAAAAATTGACTTCCGTCTCCCAGTGATTTTACTAGTCCAGTGCAGCCATTAACAATTAGTGCGGCTACTTAGGTACAGGTCAGCTGTAGGTGTCTAGCTCATCAGATCAAGGTGTTCAAAAGTTCTGTCAACTTCCTGCTTCCTGTCCCTGAAATACTCTC
>NW_022103920.1:26737123-26738843 GCF_000313985.2 Echinops telfairi
TGACCATCCCATCAGCTAAGGGACTTAGTTACAGTCTCTAGGCTGAGGGGGTTACCCTGGTTTCAGCTGCATCGCTGGGCCTAAGCCTAGAACACGCAATTTCAAGTGATGTGGAGAAGAACTGCACAGTGCCACCAGCATCCTCACCTACCTCTCTTCCCCAGATCCCTCAAAAAATGTAGAAATCTATCTAGCAGTGGTTATCCGCTTGCCCCCTCATTTTGAATGTGAGCACAAACGGATGAAGGGGGGCAAAAATGGACAAGTTTAGCTTGCATATTTTTAAGGGGAGCTGTATGCATAGTTTCTATACTTGGGCATAGAATTTATATTAAGGAGACTCTACATATAAAATGACCAGATATGCTGCAGTATAGATGTGGAAAAGTACTATTTTTCTAGGTTGAGTAATAATTTGATTTCCTTGATAGGAGATCTGTAAATATCTTGATTATTTGAATAAAGGATTTAAAAGTACCCAAAGAGTTTTAGGCTAATGTAGTTTATAGGAAATATTTCCTTTTTATTAAACAACAGGTAAAGATTGTGGATACATTATTCAAAGAATGTTCATTAGTCAGGCAAGTTTTACTAAAATGTAAGTGCATGAAACTCAAATAAACTCCGTAATCCTGTACAGAGAGGTTAAGGGAATTGCTTAGGTAAGGCAATAGGCATGTGTGTGGATTGCGGCAACAGCTTGAGTCTGGAATGAAAGATTTTACAGTCATAAAACAAATTTAATGGACTAGTTCACTCTTTGTCAACCATGCTGTTAAGGTTTGCTATTGAAATGCTTGCACTCTAGGGAATTACCACCCCTTCCGTTTATTTACAGCCTGTCCTGTATATCAGCAGGATTTCTTTGCCTCACAAGGATGAAATGGCAATAGTACAGTGAATCTCAAAACAAAAGCAATGGTGATGCTTTTATAAAATGGAAAACATGGATAGAGACAAGAATAGATGTAACCATGTTATAGAACTTTTAGTTCTTTTTGTTTATAAACATTTCACACTCACTAATATATATTAGAAACAGATTGGAATTGAGATTTCATAGGATCCTGCGTGGCACAAATGGTTTGACTTAAGTAATAACCGAAAGATGGATGGTTTGAATTCTTCCAGCAGCCCCATGGAAAACCTGGGCCTGGAGACCTGCTTCCATAGAGATTACAGCTAATGACCTTCTATGGGAAAGCTCTACTCTGCAACACAGGGCTCTCCTACGTCACAACAAATAACCCAAAGTAAAAATTCAATAGGAACATAGAGATTGCATCTTTTTGATATAATACACTCACAATACAGTGGATCTAAACACTGATCCTGTGTAAGAAAATATCTTATTAATTTAATAGAAACACTCTTACACTATGCACACTGAATGAATTTTGGTGACATATGAATAATCCGTAAAAGTAAAGAATGTGTCACTAGTTGAAAATGTAATTCACAGAAGAGAATTCTTTTACACATAACAGGCAGTTGATTAAATTAATCTATCTCCTTTTGCTTGTGAAACCATGAATCAAGAATAATAACACATTCATTAATGAATTTGAACTTTGAAGTATTTTTTCTTTCCTCAAACTCTTAGAAGAGTCCCTATTAGTTACATATTTCTTAATAAATCTAGATTTTCTAATAAATTGTATCACATAGACTTTTTAACTTTCTCCTTCAGCCTCTTTCATGCCCCTACCATGTCCCCTTT
>NW_022103920.1:26739389-26740193 GCF_000313985.2 Echinops telfairi
ACAGAGGAACAGGCAAGCTGCTGTCTTCTAGCTTTTTCTGTAGAATTTGTCTGTATCTCAGTATAGCAATTCCTAATCTGTTTATATTTTTACTTTAGCTTTTATTTTGAATGAAGTAAAGGTTTACAGAACAGATCACCAGTTTTACATTCAACAGTTCATACACATTTTGTGTCCACTCATCCACCGCCATTCTCTCAACGTTCCACCACTTGTCCTGCTTCCTTCCTGGGCTCTCTGATCGGGAATAGGATGCATGGTACAGCAGACGGTGAGTCACGAAGGGGAAGGTCCTCCGTGAGCTGGTTGACACAGATTCAAACACATGAAGTGTGAGGATGGTGCACAGCAAGGCTGCGTGTCATTGTGTTGTTCACAAGGTCACTCTGAGGCAGAACTTACTGGATGGCGCCTAACAACAAACATGTCCAGGACCTGAGCTAAAATGACCTTTTCTGGAGCAGTTTGTCCAGAACTCCATCTAGTTGTTTTTGTCTCAAGATTGTCAAGACTGATCATTGAGTTCCATTAGTCTATTGAGCTAATTGTTTGTAGATATCTTTCCAGTTGTACCACTTTGTTTCCCCTCTGTATGGCGAGAGACAAGTAGTTGCACTTCGGATGGTTTCTCCTGGGCTGTCTAGCCACTAACAACTATTCTCAAAGTAAGAGACAGGTCGAGAAAAATATTGTAATTATGGTTTTTTAATCATTTTATTAGGGGCTCATACAACTCTTCTCACAATCCATACATACATCAATTGTGTAAAGCACATTTGTACATTCATTGCCCTCATCATTCTC
>NW_022103920.1:26740589-26751403 GCF_000313985.2 Echinops telfairi
GCCCTGGGATCCCTGTGTTTCCAGTTCCTTTCTGTTTTTATAACTATGTTTTCCAATTGACCTTGGTGTCTCCAGAGACTAGGATCCTGATCCTTCAAGCCCAGTAACTCAGCCCCCTAAATGTTTGGTTATTTCTCAGAAGTTTCCCTGAATTTTTCCCCTGTATGCTCCAGCACACTGAGGATATATGTGCCCCAAAGGTAACTACACAAATACACATATCCTCTGTCAAGTATGTGTATATTCCTGGATATTCTCCCATTCTCCTTCCCACGGCTGTTCAGTTATTCAAGCGTCTACTTGCAGGTCATCACCATCAGCACCTGCCTGGGGCTTTTGATTGTGTTATAAAGCATAACATTTACACATTTGATGTTCTAACTCCTCTGGTATTTTTGTGGATTTCACATATTAGCATAATATCTACACACTGGATGTATAGTTTTCATTTGTAACTCTTACAGTGTGTCTATAGATTCCTTAGGGTGTTGTATAGATACACAAATATGTCCTCAACAGATACTTGCCTCCCTTTTTCTACGATCACCTAAGAAGACTTTGCACGTTAAGCACTGGCATAAATATCATTTGTTATATTGATACAATGTAAATAAACATACATCCAGACTTTTTAGTATTCTTAAACGTGAGATGTTTATATTTTTCTTAATGATTTTTCCAGTTAAGATTTTCATGATATTTAGTAAAATACCCAATAGAAATACATATAAAGAAATGATGCGTAATATTATATGCAAGCACGGCTAAATTGCAGTACAGTAGTGTGATGAAAGATTAATCTTTAATCTAGCTGTGAAGAGATGTCATAGATGTGTTTAACATCTCAAATAAATTGGATTTTAAGTATTCCTTTGATGATGTGAATTAGCCTCATCCAAAGAGTTGGATGTCCGGAGAAGACAAGGTGGACATTTCTGAAGAAGAAAGTTGGCCTCCAGGTGCCACTACCTCCAGCTCCATTTCTAGCCTGCTGGAGTTCTCCACACATTTCCCCCAGGACTGCAATACTAAAATCTGCCTGCATTTCCAATCTGTAGGTCTACGTACATATCTCAGACTTGCCTGTGTTTCTGTTGTTTTGAAGAATTCTGACTGCTTAATACAAGTATAAGATAGGCATTCTCCTATATTTCATAATATCAATGAGAAAGGATTTAAAATTTTTAATATTAAAAATAAGGTTTGCTGTCAGGTTTTTGGTAGATACTTACACTTGATTATGCATTCATTAATCTACAGACATACTAATTTTATTTTTATCAGTAACATTTTATTAAATGACTTTTTGTATTTATCAAAATAATTCATATTCATTTTCTTCTTGATTCTATTAATGCAATGAATTATATTGTGGATTTTAAAGGTTAAAATACCTTTAAATTAAGGCCATTTGATGGCAAGGCATTTGTTTTATGTATCACTGAATTCTGTTTGCTTATATAATTATTAGGACATTTTCATCTGTGTTCATCATGTAAACTAGTCTGTAATTTTCCTTTCTTATAATGTCCACATCCTATTTTATTCTCAAAGTTGTTTGGTTTCCATATTTTACAGTAACCTACTTTCTATTGATTGGTCTACTATTATATCTTCTGTTATTAAAATCATTCACTGAATTCTTAGTTTATGTTTCTGTATTTTCAGTTATAAAAGTTTACTTTTATTGATTTTCATTTTCTTGTGAAATTATCTCATTTCATTTATTTTCACTCCCACATCTTAGAAAATATTCTTCTATCATACCAAACATTGATGTGATGTTCATTTTACGGGATCTTTATCTCTCATCTGTTTTCTCTCATGTTTGCTTTTTTTTATTTTACCACACTGGTGTTGCTGTGGCTTGGTACTGTCCAGTCAGTTCTCAGTCACAACAGAGTGAAACACTGCCCTGCCTGGTCCTAAGCTATCCTCCCAGCTGTTGTCTTGATTAAGTCCATTGGTGTTGCCCTGAGTCAATTCATCTCACTGGAGATTTCCTGTTTGTGGCTAATCCTGTCCTTTACCAACCATGATGTTCTCTTTCAGGGCCTAGTTCCTCCTCATTGTGTGTCCAACGTAGCTGAAAAGCAGTCTCACCAACCTCAGTTCTTAGGAGCATCCTCACTATATTTCCTTCAGTGCAAATTCATCCATTCTTCTGGAATTCTTCTGACATTTTTTGCCAACAACATAATTCAAATGCATCAACTCTACACTGGTCTCTCTGAGTAATTGTCCAGCTTTAAGATGCAGACGATGCAATTAAAAATGTCCAGGCTTGTTGCATATCTCAGTCCTGGTTGGTTTTTGTTTGTTTGTTTTGTTTTTCTGTATGCTAAATCCAGCATGCATAAATCTATAGAGACAATCAGTGAGTCCTGGGAGGTATGGCAGGGAAGGTTGGAGGAAACTGGGGACTAATAGTGCTGAGCACAACAATGAAGAAAATGTTCTGTCACTGACTGGGAGGATGATTATATCACTCTTCTTGATGTGATTGAACTATTGAATTGCATGATATGTGAATTATAGGTCAATAAAAGTTTAAAAATGAAATAAAATAAATAAAATATATTGGCTAGATAAAATTTTTATTAGAAAAAATTAATTCTTTATTCTTTAACACTTTAAAGAAGTCATCTCCAATAGTTTCCCAATGCAATGCACCATTTCATTTCTTGACTGCTGCCTCCGTGAACATTGGATCGCAATGAAATAAAATCTGTAAGCATTTCAATCTCTTCTCTCAATCTATCATGATGTTGTCTATTGGCCTAGTTGTGAAGTTTTATTTTTCTTTACATCAAGTAGCAATCTATACTAAAGGTTGTATTTTTAAATCTCCTATCATTAAGTGTTTAAAGTCCTCTTCACTGTCACCAAGCTTAGTTGTCTCATCTGTCATCTGTAAATAAGGCTTCCTCCAAATGCAATGCCCTTTTCTTATTTATATAGTTCAGATTCTCTGATTTGTTCCTCAACCAGCACATTGAATACATAGGGTGAAAGAGCACAACCCATGCACAACGTTCCTGATTTTGAACCTGGCAGCATTCCCTGGTTCTGCTGGAACAACTGCCTCTTGATCCATGCACATCTTCCTCAGGAGCACAGTGTTCTAGAATTCCCATTCTTTTCAATGTGATCCATGCTGTTTTATGATCCACACAAATAAAATGTCTTTGCAAAGATTAAAGCACAAGTACACATTTTTTTTTGCTATTTTCTGCTTTTAGCCAACATTCATCTAACTTGAGCAATGCTATCTCTGCGCATCCTCTTCTGAAACTGTCTGCTCTGCTGACAGCACCATCAATGTCCTCTTGTAACCACGTTCAACTTTTTGCACAAAATTTTACTTGGATATGTGTTCTTTCCATTTTCTTTTGGTATTTTCTGCATCATTCAATATTTTGCCCATAGACTTTTGCAATATTTTAACTTGAGACACATTTTTCTTGAGTTCTTTCAGTTGTGCTGAACATGTTGTTCTTTTTTCGATTTTCTAACTCTAGGTCCTTGCACATTTCCTGATAATGTTTTACTGTTTCTTCCCGAGTTGCCCTTTCAACTGCTCTGTTTATCTCTTTTCCTTCTCCATTTCTGCTATCTGTCCTAGCTGCTCTCTGATGAAGAGCAAGTTTCAGAGTCTCCTCTGACATCAATGTGATCATTCCTTTCTTTCTTATTTTTTAATAATATTTTGCTTTCCTCTTGAATCCCACAGCTCACCAGATTTTCTGTCATTGTTGTCCATTGCAGCAAATCTGTTCTGAGGTGTTCTCAAAATTCAGGTGGGATAGACTCAAGGTAGTATTTTGGCTTTCATGGACTTCTTCCAACTTTCTTCAGGTTTAACTTGACTTACTTAGGAGTGATGATTGGCCTGTTCCCCAGTTGGCCCCTGGCCATGTTTTAGCTGCTGATGTTGAGCTTCTCCATTATCTTTTCCCACATATATAGTTAATTAGAGTTCTGTTTATTCCATTTGGAGAAGTCGTGTTGCACCATTGTGTTGTTAAAAAAAACACACAAGTAGTATTTTCCATGAAGAAGTTGTTGGTCTTGCAAAATTCTATCATGCAATCCACAGGTAAAATCCGTAGGACTCAAAAAAGTTAGTAGCTTCCAATGATAACCTCTGTGGATAGTTAATGCTGATTGTTTTCAGCCCTTACATAACTGATGTTTGGCACAGTGTAGTCCTGTTTGAAAGCAAATTATTCTGAGACAGTAAGTACTAATCACAATCCTGTGTTTACCAATACATCCTTCTTAGAGAATTTGATCTGCCTCTTGATCAATGCTTAAGAATCATTTCACTTTTAAAAAAATGCAGTGTGAAGAATTTACTATTTCCAGTTAATTAATAATGTAATTATTAATATATGAGCAGTTACAGTGAAGACCTTTAATTTTAATTTTTAAAGTAGCAAAAATGAATGACCACTTTGGATTACTTTGGGCCCATATCTACTAATACATGTGCCTTTCCCATGACACCAAAATTTGACCGCTTGACATACACTCAAGACACTGAAATGTACATCTACTAAATAATCAATACACTAATTTCATAGCAGATCCATTGTAATTGTCTAATTTTAAAAAGCCTAAATATTCTATCAAAGGTGGAATGCATCAATTCTTTCCACACTCATAAGATGGAATATTATATACTAATACCAATAACAACAACAAAGCTGTTAGGTACCAGAACAGGGACCAGGGGTTTCTAAGGGCATGTGCCAATTCAGGCCCCCAAGCCAGGGGTCAGTACACCTGGGTGGCCCGAACTAGGCCATATTGGCATAAATCAGCCAATGGGGTCAACCAATCCCTTCAACCATGCCTCCCAGCTGAAGACCCAAATACCTCGAGACTGCCCGGCCCTTTGGCTGCTTCTCTACTTTCTGCTCAGCTGTGTCGCAGTCTCGCTCTCTCTCTCTAGACACAGGCTACCACGTGTGGGTGTACAGACCTCTGAGGTTGCCCGTGTTCGGTATCTGTATAACTTGAAACTTCTTCCATCCTTTTACAAAAACTCACTTGGATCACAGACCAGGCCTCTGCATAAATTCTTTCTTGTGTGAAGCCAAGAACTGAGGTATTTCCCACTTGAGAAACCTAACAAAACTACTGCAAACTGCAACATGTAAAGGTGACTCGCCTTCATATATCATGAACAAAAGAAGTCAATGGAAGATTGTTTATGGATTCCATTGATAAAAAAATCAAAATAGATGCAAAACTAATTTATGATCATGGATGTCAGAAATATTGCTTATCTCTGAGGGATATGCTTGGGAAGCGATGCAATAATTCCTTGTAGGAAGTCAGAAATTATCTAGGAAGTGACTATATATCACATTGAATTCTGTATGCTGTATCTTTCAGATTTATTAAGCTTCAATTAAAAAGAAACAGAAATAGCTTAAAGGACAAGTATATGAAGTTGAGAATTCTTTGTTATCCAAGAATTATTAGAAATCCTCTATGTATATGAAAGAAAAGTCAAGAAAAAAATTAAACATGGTTGGTTTTAATCGTTCAGAGAGTCCCATATAAAATCAGAGAAATATTAATTGTTGTTATTGTTTTATAGGTGTATATATCTATAGATGCTTATTTTAATTATTTGGTAGACATAAGGAAAAATATTGAAACAAAATAAATTAAAGTTACCTTAAGTTCTAAAAATAAACACAAAAACAAAGCTCAAGGTTAAATAAAGAGTAAAGATCATAATGTATGATGATTCATTGAATGAATTATGTAGATTTTCATCTTCTGAAACTGTTCAATAAATTTGACAATGAGTATAGGCTGTGAATACTAGGTATTTATAGGATCTTTTCAATATGGAAAAAAAAGTATTTAATACTGAATTCTTCAGCAAACACTCTCACAGCCATAGTCAGCTCTGTGGCTCACAGAGCCTCTCACAGTGGCTATATGAGTCACTGCCCCTGTGGGTTCTGAGAATGTAAATCTTTCTGGAAGCAGAAAGCCTATCTTTCTCCCAAAGATGGCCTGGTAGATTCGAATTGCTCACCTTACAGTTAGTAGCTCACCTTGTAACCCATTAGCTTTAATTCAATGCAGAACTTCAAAGGAGTTCATTCTAATTCAATGTCTTCTGAAAATTAATGTTGGCCCCCCATATATACTGAATCACAATGTGCTTTTCAACAAGATTGCATGATGTTGCCGAGGGAGCTACAAGAATCACTATATTAAAATGTCATTTTAGTGTCAGTTAAGCTGGGATGGGAATGCAAATTCTGGTGAGGGTGTAAACCAGAACGAACTGTTTTGAAGCCCCGATTTGAAGACTCCTGATAGCGCAAATGAAACTTACCATCATTGTTAGTGAAATCACCTACACTTCACTAAACATTATCTGTTATCTAATATTTCATAGTTAAAATAACTGTGATTTTTTTATACCCTGCTCCTGGCTCCACATTGGCCATAGTGAGAGCCAGGGTGACCTCTGTGAGCCCCTCCTAGTTCCATTAGTGAGGGCCCAGCAATGACCGGGGCAAGCAGGGAGAATAGTTGTCTGTCCACGGACTGCTTCCTCCTCTTGACCTGTAACATTCAGTCTGGCCACAGAAGACCCGGGGTAGTGGCAGAGTGATGTGAGGCCATAGGTGGGCAAGAAGAGGCTAAACAAGGCCCAAATTTAACACAGAGATCAGTGTGGAAGGGGACAGTATAAGGGCTGGGAGAGCAGGGAGGATAAGAGCAGTGGGAAGGGCAGGTGACAGACAACACACAACTGCCAGCACAACCAGCGCCAACTCCTGTGGGCTGTGTGGTGACAGAAACGTGCAGTGTGGAAGGGGAGTCTGCCCAGCCACGTGCACTCTGGGGTGTGCTGGAGGCACTGGACAGGTAGTAAGCCACCAGAGAGACATCAGCACAAAGGCAAGGCTGAGCCTCTGATTCTTCAATAGTGCCAATTTTTCATAGTGACCTTGTCCTTAGAACCTTCAACCACCCAGCTAGCTCACTGCCATTGAGTACATTATGACTCATAGTGACTCTATGAAAAAATAAAAACAAACAAGCAAACAAACAAAAACCCTCACTGCTTCTCCTGGCGAGTCAATGGTAACTCATAATGGCCCCTGTGGGTTTCGGAGACAGTAACTATTTCCTGGAGGAGAAAACCGTGGCATTCTTCTGGGGAGCCGATGGTGGTTTCGAGCTGTCAACCTGAAGATCTCAGCCTGGTGTTTAACCACGACACCGCCACTGACTGGCCCTGTGGCTTTCCAAGGCTGTCTATCTTTATGGGAGCAGAGAGCCTCGGTTTTCTCCCACTGAGTGACTGGTTGTTTTGAACACGTGTTGTCAGGTGGTGAGTGGATGTACTTACTTTCTTAAAAAACAGACGAACGCCACTGTTGCTAGAAACATTCTGTGGCAAAGCTCTCTGCCTCTTACATGTTTCCTTTTATCTCAATGGGACTCTGATGTAAGAAAATGTGCTCAATGGATCATAGACATTCCCATGGACCACAGATTAGCATAGTTTATCGCTAATGTGTTCCCAAGAGCAATAGCAGGAGAACATTTATGTTTAGTTTTCTGAAAACCCCTTAGGCTCTGTCTGACCCATGTTTACAGAATGGTATCCTAAATGCTTCTGTTGAAACCATATTTTTAAATATTCTATGTATAAGAAAGAGCTTTATGTCAAGAAGTCATTATATATCAAGAAAACATCCCAGCCCAGTCCAACTCAAATCCGTAAGTCCTATACTTATCCTTAAGTCCCTCCTCAGATTCGCGAAGTCACATGCAATGGGGCAGAATGCAGCAAAATCACCCACAAAATCTTTGGGATCCAATGATGGTGGATGCATCTCAGGAGCTCACACAAATCTCCAGGTAGTATCAACAGGAAGGTGAAGGCAGTGGGGAGGTGAGGGGGGGGGGTGATGGTGAAGGCAGTCGGTGGGGGGGAACAGAAGGGAGGTTCCTAGGACCCTCCTATTTTCAAAATAAATCTCATTTAAAACTTACTTTTAAAAATGTTTCATATGTATGAGTATATATGAAATAAATGTTGCCATTTTGACCATTAAGTGTATGACTTGGCTATGATATTTGTTTTAGCCACTGTGTATTATCATCATCACTTGAGAAGATTCTTAAAATTCAGTACCAAATGCTTAAATTGGTTCTTTTACATTAAAGGCTAAGAGATCACCTTCACAGCTGTACAATGTGAATTGTAGGAGGCCGGCATAGCATTACATCACGGGTGAACATCCTCTTTCAATTAATAGTGAAATGATCAGGGTCTGGCTTCCATACCAGTAACTTGTGCTCATTTAGCCTGTATGAATTTTGAAGGGTAGGTCTTCCAGTCAAAGGCAATATTTTATATAAAGTATTACTAAGAAAGCATCTAATCCAACATAATTTTATGGTTATTTTAGTATTTCATTCATCTAATTTTGGTATTATAAAGCAAATCAATTATTTCCTTATAGGAGCTCAATGGTGACCAAGAATTTGGGAAAGTTTCTTGGTTTCTTTTTCTTAATCCTGTGGTTTGCTGTTTTGTTTTGTTGTTTTGGGTTTTTTTTTCCTGTTAGAAGTAGAGTTCTTTCTGGAGGAAGGTATTAAATCACAGCGTTAGCTTGGCCCCATTATTTTATACACTTTGGTTTGGAACTGGAAATGCCTATAAATAGAAATTTATATTGTAGAAGTAAATAACTTCAAACTCAATGTGTTTCTTCAAGGATGAAGTAAGTATTCATACAGTACAGTGGAAATCCTTAAAGGTGGGGGGGAAAGACTGAGAACTTTGACAATTTATTGTACTTGAACTGAAATTTTTAGTAATGACAAAATGTTCTATTAAACACTGCTTTTTATTACCTTTTTTTCTGGGAGTCATATTAATCAAAAATATTCTGGCAACTGAAATTGAACACAAAATAATATCCAAGTTCTTACATGCAACCAAATAACAGCCTATTGTACTAAATGAAAAGCATGACACAGGGCCCCAAGGAGAGCATATAAAATATGGCATTACAGAGTATTAAATTCACTGCAGATAGCCAGTAGCATACGAACAATATTACAATGGAGAGTGTGAACCGTAAGCTGCAAAACATTGATTCGTATCCTGCTAATGCTTTCCTAAGGGACATACCCAAGGCCCGATGGGGATTTATTTTTAAATAATGTTAGTTTCTCACTAACCAATTTTGGCTGGTTCATAAGGACAGAGAGTGCTTGAGCGACTATTTTTATGAGCAAATGGAAATCCGAAGAATTATTCTAAAATTTGTGTTGCACTGTGACATGCTACTTTTAAAAAATCAACAAATTAATCCATGAAATATGTCATAAAATAATGTGTTTGTGTATATATCTGAAGGGTATCCCCACTTGTTTTTCAAAGCTATATATTTCTTTTTTTTTTAACAAAACAACCTTATCGCCTTCAAAGATCTCCATTGCGCTTACTACATTAGTCAAATCTGCGATTCCATTCTTGCAAACATTTGCCAAACTCAACTGTTTGGATCACTGACAGCACCTCCCTCATTTTTTCCTTCAGTTCTTTACTTCTTCCATGTTGTCATATGGCTGTCCTTTCATGTCCCTCTTCATTTTCAGAAACAAGAAAGAAGCCACAGTGAGTGAGGTCAGGTTAATTAGTTGTGTAGGGCAAGAGAGCCATGCGAATTTTTTGCCAAAAACAGGTGCACTGAGATGGCTGCATGAGCGGGTGCATAGCCTTGGTGGCAAAAACAGTACCCAATCTGCCACAAATCAGGCCTTTTTTGTTGCACACTGTTATGTTGTCTTTTCAAAACCTCTAAATAGAAAGCTTGATTAACAGTCTGATCTGGTGGAATGAACTCCAAATGCAACTTCCATTCTGGAAGTTGACAGACATCCAGAATGAGGTTTGTCATCAATCAACATTTCATCCTTTTTGAAAAAAGAAAACCACTTGTATACTTGAGGTTTTTCCCATAATGCTGTCCTTGTAAGCTGTGTTCAACATCACAATAGTTTCTGTAGCATTTTTCACAAGCAAAAAACAAAATTTCACAGCACATGCAGTTCTCTTAAATCAACCATGACAAAAAATAAGGTTCAACTGAGACTGCTTTTTTGAAAAATTCACTGTGAACAGAGAGAACCTTCCCAGGTGACACCACTGGGTGCATCAACTCAGAGATAGTTGTTTGATGGTGCCTAGTGGGGACAAATGCATACTAATAAAGCTTGACTCCACCCAGTGCAGTTCCAGTTTTTTGCAGATACTCCCTTACACACACACACACACACACACACACACACACACACATTATTTCATGATATATAGCATGAAACACATATATATGAGGGGTTACCCCCCCCAAAAAAAACAGAACAAATTTTCAGAGCTATGTATTGACATTTTTTAACAAAACAATCGTATGTCCTTCAAAGTACTCTTCATTACACTTAATACATCTGGCTAATCTACAATTCCATTCTTGGAAACATTTTTCTAACCATCTGTTTGGATGGCTGACAGAACCTCTTTTTTTTCTACAAATCTTCTATGTCATCAAATCACCATCCTTGTATGTCCCTCTTCATTCATGGAAACAAAAAGAAGTTGCATGGATTGAGGTTGGGTGAGTAAGGACCTTGGACAAGAGAGGCCTGCTGTCTTTTGCCCAAAACTGGAGTGCTGAGATAGCTGCATAAGCAGGTGCACTATGATGGTG
Source organism: Echinops telfairi (assembly GCF_000313985.2). Taxonomy (NCBI): domain Eukaryota; kingdom Metazoa; phylum Chordata; class Mammalia; order Afrosoricida; family Tenrecidae; genus Echinops; species Echinops telfairi. Next base: position 26,751,359 of record NW_022103920.1, read on the forward strand.
GCAAAACCAATCCCCCATCTTCCCCAAATCAGGCCTGTTTTGTCA
>NW_022103920.1:26752424-26757018 GCF_000313985.2 Echinops telfairi
CAAATGAGTTTGAAAAGTGTTTCCAAGAATGGAATCACAGATTTGACAAATATATTAAGTGTAATGGAGAATACTTTGAAGGTGATAAGGTTGTTTTATGAAAAAAATTAAATACGTAGCTCTAAATAAAAGAAATCTGTTTTGTGGGGGTACCCCCTTGTGTGTGTGTTTCTGCACACTATTTCATGATATATTTCGAGGCTAGATGTAATGATGAGGTAATGGAGTCAGTTCCCTGCCTGCCGTGAGTCCTTCTCACACTGTGGTATTTTGCTGTGGGTGCACTCATACTGGCCGCCATTGTGTCAACCCAGCGCACGGCAGTCCTTCCTCTTTGTCACTGGCCCTCTGCTTTGCCAGACGTGTTCCTTTTTAGAGTCTGGACCCTCCTGAGAACAAGTTCCAACTATGTGAACTATAATATGCCATCCTCATTTCTAAGAAGTCAACTGTATTTCCAAGACAGATTAATTTTTTCTGTCACTTCATAACACACACTTGTCCTCATTTTAAACCATCAGGTATCCACATGTTAGTTTTTTGCAATCACTCCCTTTTGGTCTGTGCATGGGATTCACGTGAGCACAATTGAGTGTCCTAAAATTCTCATTCTTCTCAATGCCATCCATAGTTTGTTATGATTCACACAGTCTAATGGCTTTGCTTAGTCTGTGAAACACAAGTAAACATCTTTCTGGCATCCTCTGCTTTAGCTATGATTCATGTAATGTCAGCAACAATATTTCCCACCACTCCCACTTCTAAATCTGACTCGGGTTTCTGCCAGTTCTTTGTTGATGTACTCCTGCAACTGTTTTTGTGAACTGTCTTTAGCAAAACATCATTTGTGTGTCATGTTAATGATGTCCAACAATTCTATTGGGTCACTTTTCTTTGGAATGGACACAATACAAGCTTCTTCCAGGCTGTTGTTCAGGTAGTTGTCTTACAGTTTTCCTGACATCGGCTAGGGAACACTTTCAGCATTGCATCAATTGGTTGAAACCATTCAATTCATATTCCCTCCATTCTTGGAGCCTTATTTTTGATTAATCCCTTTGGTCCAACTTGAATTTCTTCCTTCATAACCATTGGCTCAAGGTCATATGTTACTACCTGAAACAACCAATCATTTTTTGTTGTCACTTCTTATTATTGCTTATTACTTCTATCGTCTTTTAATGCTTCTATTGTCCTTCAATATTTTGCTGAATATTACAATTCATGCTTGAATCTCTTCTTCAGTTCTTCTAGTTTGGGAACTGTCAAGCATGTTCTTCATTTTTGGTTTTTAACTCCAAATATTTACACATTTCATTATGATAGGTTAGTTTGTCTTCCACCCAACCCTTTGAAAATCTTCAGTTCAGCTCTTTTGTTTCACCAATTCCTTCATTGGCTTTAGCTATTCTAAGTTCCAGATCAAGTTTTAGATTTTCTTAAGACATTCACTTTTGTCTTGTGTTTATTTTCTGCCTTTTAAATTACCTTTTAATTTAATCATGCATCATGTCCAAATAGACTATATCTATTGAAAGAGACTGAAGAAGTTCACTATCATTAGTCAGAACAAGGCCATGAGCCAACTACAAGGGCCATTAAATGCTGTTATGGAAGTTCAAGTTTCAGCTGAATAAAAGTAAAACAAGTTTATAAGATCCAAATTACAATCTTAAATATATCCTACTTGAACTTAGAGATCAAATGGACCATGTTGCATTAAATATTAATGTTAGCCTGTAGAATATACAAGTCATCTGATGTTGACATTTTTAGTCAGTATAAAGTGCACTTGGCGGTAATTTTGTGATGCATTAGTGAAAAACAAGGCTCCAGGAATTGACAGTATGCCCATTGAAAATTTTTGGACAGCTGAAGAAACACTAGAAACCCTCATTTTCTATGCCAGGAAATTTGGAAGGCAGCTACCTGGCCAATTAACTGAAATGGATCCATATATGTGCCTATTACAAAGAAAGGTCATCCAACAGAATGTTCAAACTATAGAAAGATATAACTGCTATCACATACAAGTAACTTTTTACTTAGCATCATTCAACAGTGGTGGCAGCAGCACATTTACAGGGAACTACCAGACTTGGAGGCCATATTTAGAAAAGGACACGGAATGAGGGATATATAGCCAATCTCAAATGGATCTTGGCTCAAAGCAGGGAAACCACAAAGTTGTTTACTTGTGTTTCATTGATTATGCAAATATGTTCCACTATGTAGATCATAATAAATTGTGGATGACCTTGAGAATAAAGGGCATTCAGAGAAGCTGGAGTATATGAAGAAGATTGCAGGATCAGGAGGGATGGAAGGCTTATAACAACCTGTGGTCTGCAGATGACACAACCTTGCCTGCTGAAAATGAGAAGAAATTGAAGCACTTGTTAATGAAGATCAAGAATTGTAGCCTTCAGTATAAATGACACCTCAATGTAAGGAAGACACAAATCCACAACAACAGGCAACATAGGTGACTTCATGATAAATGGAGATAAATGAAATTTTCAAGGATCTTGTCTTAATTGGATCCATAACCCATGCTCATGGAAGCAGAGCTCAAAAGATCAAAAGACATATTGCATTAGTTAAATCTGCATGAGACTCTGTAGCGTATTGAAAAATAAGGATGTTTCTTTGAGGATTAACATGAATCTGACCCAACCCCCGGTATTCTCCATTGCATCATATACTTGTAAAAGGTGGGCACTGGATAAGGGAGACTGAAGAAGAGTCCGTGCACTTGAAGTGTGGTGCGGGAGAATCATGGAGAGTGCCATGGAGAGCTAAAAGGAGAAACCAGTCTGTTCTGGAAGAAGTGAGGCGAGAATGCTCCTTATGGGCAAGGAGGGCAAGACTTCCTATACACTTTGAACATTGGATGCACCAATGGGCTCAGGCATAGGAACGGTTGTGAGGAGGGTGCGGGACCATGCGGTTTTGTTCTTTTGTGCTATGGGTTGGAGCCGACTCAACGGCACGAAACAACACCAACAATAATATCTTAATGAAAGGATTTTGTAAAAGCAATCAACAGATGAGTGAATAAATCAGTCATATTCAAAAGTTTGTGGTGGTTCATTTCCGGGTGGCTATACATTTTTACTAATTTTTCCACTTTGGTAAGTTGATTCTGATTCAGAGTGATCCTGTATACAGTTTCTGAAACGTTGTAAATCTTTATAGGAACAGAGGATTTCTTCTTTCTCACCACCCTCTTGATTCGCAGTCTAGTTCTTACCTCGCAGTGCCACCAGGGTCCTTTGGAGGAAAAAAAATATTTCGACTCCTAAGAACTTCTTTAGTACGCTTATCAACACAAACCCAAGACGACTATGCTTTGATGAGAACCAGCCCATTGTAGTCAAACAGAAAACCCAGATTCCTAGTCAGAATCTCATGCATCTGTCTGTGAGATATCATTTAAATATCCAGTGATGCACATATCAATAAACTTGGTATTTCTAGACAAGGAAGGACTTGAAATGGAACCTAGGATAATGGGGTGGGAAATTAAGTTAGATCCCCCATGGCTGCACTTTTTTGTTTCTCTAAAAGAAACATCTGACTTGTACTGAAAGGATGATTCCAAATAACATGGTATAAATGTATTTTAAAATAAAAGCATTAGGAATTACTGTACAAAATGTAATTACAAATTGATAAGCCAATTGATGTATGAAGATATTCATATTGTTGAGACACAATTTCCCTAAGACTTTTAGAAGTTTTTGGATGCTGAAGGACTTTTGAGTAAAGGAAATTCACTAGCAATAATAAAGATAGAGCACCCCAATATATACATGTGCACAATTATCTCCATTCTAGGATGATATCCTCCCACACTCCAGAGCCTTTCTGCTCTTGCCTGCATTTATTAAGGAAGTGCTCAAAATAAAGTGCCAACGCTCATACATCCACAAAATAATCATAGATTATGTCAAAAGGATATAGGAACAAACTGAAAGAGCTCCCAATGGCCAAAGATGCAGCAGTATGTTCAATGAAATAAATAACCCAAAATGTATAACAAATCCAATGTACACTGATATAAATGACGGTGCACTGGTATAAATGATGGTATAAGTAAATAAGATGATAGGAGAAAAAAACTTTAATACATTATTTTGCATATTCTAATATTCTGCTCTGCTGTTTTTATGTCTTCTGATTCAAGAATCTTTATGAAATAAAATGAAATACCTGTAGAAGAAAATTTCGTTTTCTTTATTTGTTGTTTTTCATTGATACTAAAATATACTTTTAGGAATTTAGATTTTTCTTTGTTCAATGTACTAGGTGGAACAAAGTGCCTTCAAAGTAGAGATTATATAGCAATATAAAATAGTTCTAATATATCTACTATGGTATTGTGATGGTTAGGTCAGCTGACTAGGCTATCTTCCTATCAATTTGACAGATGCTATGTAACTGACTTCTAGTTTGTGATCTAGCCTAAGGAACTGATTGTTTGAAAAGGGAGAAACCTCAGTGTGTGGCCCATATATGCAAATAGGAAATACATGAATATTCTGGGAAAGTTTGCACTCTTTCTTGACCCTACATCCTTCTCACTGCCTGA
>NW_022103920.1:26757375-26762825 GCF_000313985.2 Echinops telfairi
CTCCTTTGTCAATGCCATACTTCAAATACAATAGTTATTCTCTGTTCTTCCTGAATCAATGTCCAGCTTTCACATGCATATAAGGTGACAACAAATACCATGGTTTGGTTAGACCTCAAAATAGTGTATTTCCTTTTCAACACTTTAAAGAGACCTTGTGCATCATATTTGCCCAATGAAATATGCGGTTTGATTTCTTGACTGCTGTTTCGATGGGCACTGATTTTGCATCCGAGCAAAATGACATCCGTAATCATTTGGTCTTTTCTCTGTTCATCCTTCTTGCCTTTTGTCCTCAGCATAGACGTTGAGTAAGTATGGGGAAAGAATGCAATTCTGACACACATCTTTGCTGATTACGGGAGCATATGGCGACATCGTTTCTACCTTACAACAGCTGGGGAGGGTAAAGCGCCAAACTTCTGGTTAGCAGGCGAACACTTAACCACCGCTCCACCGAGGTTTACTGAGGACTTGTAGTGGAGACAAATCGTGAGCGAAAGTATTTAGTGGGCCTGTTGAGTTTATAATGGAATAATTTATATTCTCTTCCAGAGAAATTCTCACTCTGTGCATCTTATTTTTCTGTGTATATTTATCATTTGAATGCAAATGCATTTCTCTGAAATCTTTTCTACTTGTTTACAGCAAAATTATTTTTGATGGAGAGTCAGGAATATGGGGTAAGCCCTTGTTTTGGACAGAATAAGTTGCACTAACTTGGGAAGCCCCTTTGACCTTTTTGTACATTGATTTTCTCACTGGGTAAAAGGGCATTCACTCTATGTTCCCCAAGTCCCCTCCAACTGTGTCTAATGCCAGCCTCTTTTATGGCAAAATCAATTGCATTATAGACCTTAAAATTGGATTTTACCAACACAGAGCCTATGGAATTGGCTTTTGAAAATACTAGTGCCTTGTTGTAGCATTAATGATGAGTTGCTTCACTGAGAAAACATTACTATGTGTGTGTGTGTCGGTGTGTGTGGTGTGTGTGTGTATAGTATATATATGTATATATATACACACATATATGTATATGTGTGCATATATATATTTGTGTGTATACATATTATTTTCCTCAGACATTTCTCCAGGAAAGCTGATTTTTTTTTCCTATTTAAAGCATGGATAAAATCCAAGTAAGTATAAAAGTGTTTTTTTTTTCCCTTTCTTCATGATAATTACATGCTTTATTCAGCTTGTGAGTAGCTACAGAATTACTGTCAATTTCCTCTATGTAGAATGCACGGAGATTACAAAATGAAGTATGGCTTTACTGTATCAATAAAGAAAGCTGTGCTGCCCATCACTGTAATTACAAGGTTCAGGAGAGAGATAATGTGAATGTCTACTCCCTGAGTCCATTCACCTCCTTTTGAATAGGAAATAGTAATCATTTTCTTGAAGATGATACATTAATTAGTGAAGCAAGCAATTGGTTGAGTCATATCACGTACTTCCACGTTGGTGTGCCTGTTTTCAGGTAACAGTCAAGAAATCCCTGTGATTTTCTCCCCTCCCTGTCTTTAATCTTTAGGATATTGTTCTCTTTTAAACTGTCAGCTCAAGGCTGAAATCTTGTTTGGGACGTGAGAAATGGCTCACCGTTTCTGCAGGTCTAGTGCTCGCCTCAGCAGCTTTCTCAGGAGCCCCAGGGCAGAATCAAATTAGCAGAGGCCATTGAACAGGTTGCTCTCTGTGTGTATCATACCAGATTCTTATCACTGATATGACTATAAGTTTAATCAACATTACATATGCAGGCATTAGAGATGAGTGACTTCATGGTTGGCCAACCAACACCCAGCATCTCCCATAATGATTCCTGCCACATGACAAGATCCTGGTTACCCACTATATTCTGATTTATTAAAATACACTGAGTTCCAGAAAATTTTGCTTCTTGGAAAGCATTCTTGGTAGAGAATTTAATTTTAGCTTACATATGTTTGGATTTTAGAGTGATTTTTCTCTGGCTGTGTTGTTGTTAGGTGTTGTTGGGTCCACTCGCAGTCATGGTGACGATATGCACAACAGAAGGAAACCCGGCCTGGCCCTGTGCCATCCTGAAAATTGTGTGTGTGTGTGTGTGTGTGTGTGTCCTTTTGTTGCAGCCACTGTGTTCATCCATCTTGTTGAAAGTTTCCTATTTTTGTTGACACTCTGACTTACCGGGCAGAATAAACTTTTCTAGGGACTGATCTCTCCTGATAACATGTTCAAAGTATGGGAGGCAAAGTCTTCCCATTCTTGCAGCTAGGGATATCTGTCTTCTCAGGATTTGCTTTATAGCACCCCGAAGGAACAGCCGTCAGAGAAGGACATGCTTGGTGATAGAGATGAAGACCTTCCACAAAATGGATTTCCACAATGGCTGAAACCATGGTTCCCAAGCATAGGAACGATTATGAGGATGGGACAGGACTGGGCAGTGTTTCATTCTATTGTGCGCAGGGTCTCTATGGGTCTGGACGGACTCAATGGTACCTAACTAGGAGAATTCTGGTTGTACTTCTTTCAAGACAGATGTTTTAGTTCTTCTGGCAGCCCATGGTATTTTCAATATTTTTTGCCAACACCTCAATTCAAATACATCAATTCTTCTTCAATATTCCCTATTCCAAGATTGCGCACATATATAAAATGTATCACATATACAACTTTATGTATACATACGTATGTGTGTATATATAGTTCTCTCTATATACACATCTTTAAGTGTGTGTATATACACTTAAATATATACACATTATATGCACATTACCACTCGTGGTCTACAGCTTCTCATTAACCAATAATTTTGAGAGATATAAGTACCATTAGTACTTAGTATTTACATATCTTAAAGGTTCAAATATCCCAGATAGTGATTAACTTGACAATGTTACTATAGACATAGTTATGTAATTGAGATAGGTGGTCAGGGAGAAGATTGTATACAAATATACATATTTGTGTATATACATATATATGGGATAAAGAAACCTAGGTAGCATAGTATATTACCTGTTGGGCTGATAACCTCAGGGTTAGCAGTTCAAAACCACTAGTTGCTCTGCATGTGATAGATGTTTTCTATTCCTAGAAACAGTTACAGTTTTGGGAACCCACAGACAAAGTTGCACTCTGTCCTTGGGGTCTCTATGAGGCAAAATAGATTGGGTGGCAGTGAGATTTTTGGATTTATAACTTTTTAAAAATGTTAGCCAGGGTGCTTCATTACAATCCAAAAGATGCATTTCTTGAACAGCATAATATGCGTTTAGTATTTCAAATATTGCATTTTAATTATATCCTTTATAAAAGCTTAATGATTTGAGTTCTTTTCTCCCTCATAGCAGAGTTGGCTCAGTAACAATGACTAATAATCTATAATATGATTCCATGAACACCATTTATGTTCAAAACTACATGCATACATTCTCATCTTTACAAGCATATTGTATGATATCTCTGTGTCTTTGAAGTAACTGGAACATAGTCAACATTTGCCACTAAAAATACAAAACTTGTTTTAATTTAGAGATATAAATCCCAAGTCTAATAGTGGAATAGAGCATTAACATTTTAAAGTGCACTTGAATTTTTAATCTTCTAATACACAGAGACAAAAATATTTTTCAAGTGAAGTCATATTTTATTCAATGTCATGGTTAGTTTTTTCATGACATAACTAAACCCAGATAGTCTATTTTTTTATAATTTCTTGGAAGAGAGGGAAAAGAAACATGACATAGAAATCTCTTCTTTACGGCAATATATGTTTCTCATGGCCCAGGAATGTTGTCATCTTTACCCAAGTGTTACTTGAGAATTTAACTCATTGGACATCTCTCTAGAAACTCTAATAAGCCATTACTATCACTAAAACTTGAACTAACTTTGCTGATGACTCTTGTACAGGAAGCCAATATATGTTAAGACTGCTTCTCATCCAGTGCTACTTTCGTATTTTTATTTATGGTTAATACTAGCAGCTGCCTACATGTGACTCTTTGGTGCTTGAACCAAACAGGAAGAGCGGGACTAATAAAATATAAGGAATTCCTGGTAACTTAAAGCACTACTTGACATTCTATACAAAATGTGTTTGATTTTATGTTGGAGATATAAAGGGTAGAAATATATACATACCGAGAATATGGAATGCATAAAGAACGATTGTCCTTAGTGTGCTGGAGAGGGTGTTAGCATTTCATTCAAACATAATTAACAATCGTCCTCAAACCTTCTAACATTTAATCCCACGGTCTCTAAACCAAAGAAGCATATCAGATAAAAATAACACGCTCCAGTTCTTAGCTGAATTAGTTTAGTAATGATCGCTAATTATCTATAATATTATTCTGTGAACACAACCCATGTTACAAAATAGATGCAGACATTCTCAAAACATGCACATTACCACTCGTGGTCTACAGCCTCTCATTAACCAATAATTTTGAGAGATATAAATACCATTAGTACTTAGTATTTACATATCTTAAAGGTTCAAATGTCCCAGATAGTGATTAACTTGACACTGTTACTATAGGCATAGTTATGTAATTGAGATAGGTGGTCAGGGAGAAGATTGAATTAATGATAACGATCTCAAATTGAAAATGTGACCTTCTTATTACAGACACCAAATAGTCTGTGATCCTAATTTGCATTAAATCTTTAAATTGGTTTTGTTTACTATTATTATCTATATGATCAACTGTTCAACAAATTAGCAATACTTCCTTTTGGGGTATAATTATCATCAATGAGTTCTGGCTTCAACATATTTTAAAGTAGTTATTAATAGCAATAGAATTTATTATGATTATCAAATTTAGTATCCAATTTCAATTGATTCACACATGCTTCTCTCTGTTGCAAGGTCATTTTTAGAAGTTTCATGAAAAGCTACACAGCAATATTATATGTTTCAACTAAAATAATTTTTTGGTTACATTTGAGTAAATCAGTTTTTCCCACTGAATTCCCATAGTAATGAAGCCAAGATATTTTTTCCAGTTAAGCAGATATTTGCACACACTATATAACTTTATACTGTATACTATCTAACTTTTGATAAAAGTTTTAACTTATTTTCTTGATAGCTAAAACACTGAGTACAATGTTGACTAGAAGTAATAAGAAGGTACATCTTTGCCTGGTTCTCCATTTTATAGTAAAAGCACTCTTTGTAGCCAATAAATACAATCTTCTGTAATTTTTTTATACTTGTCCATTAAGAGATGCAGTATATTAAATCAAATCACATTTTAAAAAGTTTTTATTTATTTCATCATGAATGGGTTTTAGGTTTTTTTTAATGTTATTGTGCATCTCTTGAGAGGGTAATGTGGATTTTGACTTACTATATTAATATGATTTATTATATAGCTGATTATTAAATTTTACACAAATACCAAGTTCTTAATGTAAATTTTACATAGCATGGTGTTTGTTTTAAA
>NW_022103920.1:26765257-26766029 GCF_000313985.2 Echinops telfairi
TGGCAGGCTTTTCATGCCCCCAAAACTAGAAGCTATGTGACAATACAGAATGGAAGCGAGAGTAAGCTTTGCCAGAACATCCATTTACTTCGTGGATGTCAGCCACATCTCCGAAGAAGCTCCGCCTCCAACCAGTGGGTCTCTCACATGGGAGCACAACATGGGAAATGCTTATATCCTACTTTTGAAAGCACTGACAATCTTAAACTAGCCAAATTGACAAATAACATTAGCCATGATCATAATCGAGAGTGGTGCTTCCTAAACTATGAAAGAAAAAAAATGTCTGGAAAGCCGTCTACTTCTGGTAATTTTATTTTAGCAGCAATAGGCATCTAGATTTCTGAGATAATTAAGTATTAGGGCCTGGGAACTGTATTGATTGCCATGTCTCTGCCCTGAAATTATTTTGTAACATATATGTAATTTATGAATTTTCACAACATGTGCCTCTCAAGTATCCCGATAATTTTTAAATGAAAATTATTCTTAATAAAGAACAATTTTAGTCACAAATCCTTCACTGAGTGACAACACAAATAATGATCTTTCTTTTCAATTTTTTCACTGACGGGAAACTTTAGAGAAGTCTTGTGGCTAACCGTATCATTAGCACGCTTACTTATAAAGATTCAAAAGTAATTTCAGCCAAATAAATGTGTTTCCAGTTTGAATCTATATTTGTTATGCATATACTATTTTTTTTAAATGTGTTAATGATGATTCTTATAATAAAAATAAGAAATAGGAAATAAAGAAGAATTTTGATAAG
>NW_022103920.1:26766223-26772667 GCF_000313985.2 Echinops telfairi
AAGTCTTCAATACTCTAGCAAGATAGTATAAATCTGTGGGAGGGTGTTGTGCTTGGAAATTTTTTCTTCTAATGGAAGAATGTGTTGATTGGTTTTGCACCAAGTTGTAGGAAAGTCCAGGGATAAAATGGCTTTGATAATTTCCTTTATTAGTCTGGAACCACCAGCTCCCCCACTGGAAGAAATTGAGGCTTTCGGCTTCCATTGAGATTTCTAGCTTCAGAAACCCAAAGGGGCAGTTTCTTTCCCCCCTCTTTCTTTTCTTTTCTACAGGGCAGAATTGACATACTTTTTGTTTTTGTTTGTCTATTTGATTTGTTTTTAGCTGTTTTTTTACTACTAAGATAAAATGAAGAAACACGACTTACAAGTTCAGAAGCATCTGCACAATAACAAAGCAGTCAATAGAAGAGGGAAAGTAATGTGAATTTGTAGTATCTTTTAATATTCATGTGAAGAATGAAGAATTGGCAAATCCAGTCTTTTCAAGTCATCTATATAGTATACTTAAGTAAATTGACCTTTCATGGCTTGACTGAGTTGGCATGGCATTCAGATTCTAAGTAAAAGGAGAGGTGTTTGTTTGTTTGTTGACTCTACAATTGTTGCTGGGTAAGTGCCGCCAGGCTGGTTTTAACTCACAAGAACCTTTTTCACAACAGAGGGAGATGTAGCCCAGTCCTTTGCCATCTTCCCTGCCTGCTGTTTCAGCCACCGTGACAATCTATCTCTGAGGACATTTTCTCTTTTATGCCTACCGTTTCTTTACCTCATCGAGCACGGAGGACTGCCACATTCTGGCTGTGCTTCTTCCAAGACAGATGGTTTACTCTTCTGCCAGTCAGTGCTATAGCCAATATTTTTCATCAGCACCCTTTTGCCTGTTTTGTGTTAAAAAACAAAGATGTCACTTTGAAGACTAAGATGTACCTGGAGTTAAGGTGTGTGTGTGTGTGTGTGTGTGTGTGTGTGTGTGTGTGTGTTTTCCAATGGTCTCATGAACATTTGACATAAGGACAATGAATAAGGCAAACTGAAGACAAATTGATGTTTTTTAAAGATAGCAAAGGATTATTTATCAATACTTATCTTACACATTTTCAGGAGATCTTAAATTAAACCATGAAAAATACTGAGACAGTTCCATTCTCCAAACTTGAAGAAGATTGGGGTTGTACTGCCTGGAGCAATCCTCCTGCAGGCTGTGGGACTGAGGGCTCTTGAGGCAGAAGGAGCAGAAATAAAGCGCCAGGGGGTAAACATCTCTGCAGCCGAGAGAAGAAAATAATATTCAAGGAAGCTTTGACTAGACTGCTAGGTACCACCTTGCTTCCAGAACTCACTCTCATTGCCTCACTACAACTAACCAGAGATTTTACTTAATCTGAACCCATGCTTATTTAAGGCATATTATTAGTTGATTAGGAGTTCCTGGTAGTAAGAGCTATTAAGCACTCAACTACTAGTCGAAAATCGGCCATTCGAATGCACCCAGCCTGTCTTGGAAGGAAGGCTTGGTCACATGCTTCTAAAAGGCCACCACTTTGAAGAGCCTCCAGAGCAGCCCTATGCTGCCCTCCTCTCCTTGGGCGGCCATGAGGGAGGGCGGACTCACTGGCAATTAGCAAGATCAGCAGGCTTTTAAGCTGGCCACAATTGCTTTAGCTATTATTTGATTGCTGTTGAGAAAGAACACGCTGTCACTTCAGCCTGCTTGAAGAAAATATGAGGACTGCAGGCTTTCGCATTAGTGCTACTCCATTTTCTTCTGCTAGTATCCCCAAGATATTAAATCTATGTGCTGATCTGTAGCTCACGTCAAACGTCTTACTTTGCAAGATTTAAATAACTTTCAATATGTCTCTAGGGTTCACCCCAATTGAATGAATAGCCTGGGCCATAGCACATAATCTCTTAAAAGGCAGCACAATCTTCCCTTGTTAAATGGCTCCCCCAAAGAGTTTCCATCCAAAGAATGATTTCCCAAATGTAGTGTGCATGAAACACACCCAGCAGCCTGGTTCAAATGCAGGTTGTTTGGCCACAGCCTCAGGGTTTTTGATTCTTTGAGGCTTGAGTAGGCACAAGGAGTTTGCATTTTTAACAATCCTGTAAGGTAATTCGGAGGGGTTCCTGGTGGCTCAGAGGGCTAAACATTGAGGAGATAACTGCAAGGTCTATGGTTCAAACCCACCAGCTGCTTCATGGGAGAAAGTTCAGGCTGATTCTGATTATCTCAGAAACCCTAATCTGTCCTAAAGGGTTGTGTGAATTCAGAATCTGGTCCATGGGAGTGAGTTTTGTATTCAGGTGTTTCTGATGTTATTATTTGTTGAGAAACCTGCCTCCCAGGCCAACTTCAGTCCCTAAGTTCAATACTAGTCCGTAAGTACCTCTGCAGACTCATGCAGTCACAAGCAAAGATGCTGAATGGGGGAATATCACAGGTTAGTGGATGCAAAGTCTTGTGGATCCAATGGCTTTGTGGAACCATCACGGGGATCCAACAGGTCTCAAAGTGGCTCCCAGCAAAAAGGTGAAGGCAGAAAGGGGTTGGGGGGAGGTTCCCAGGGTCCTCCTTGTAAGACCATGCCCACAAAGAGGCCCCATCAGATTGTGACCTGATGGACAGGCTAAACTCCATCTCTACATTTCCATATATCTTCAAGTTGACATGAAATTATGCAACTACTCCAGTGTGCCATAATAAAATCTAGCCTCCATAGGGTTTTCAGTGACTGATATTTTTGGAAATAGATAACCATAACTTGCTTACAAGGTGTCTGCGGGTGGCCTCAAGCATCAAACCTTTTGGTTAGCCTCTGAAAACTTTAACCGTTTGTACCACCCAGGAAAATCTCTTCTGAGCAAATGATATTATTTATTGCTGTATCTCTCCATTAATCATTCTTATTTGCCCAAAGACTACATTATAGACAGACCCAAGATGTACTTTTTTTTCAGTTACAGATTACAAATTCCTATCAAATTTCAAAATACCTTGCTATCTCATTCTGATTTTTTTTGGATTTTAATATCAAACTTTATTAATTTAAATTTGAATGTATGCATGTGGTATTCTGAATCATAGGATTTTATTATTAATTTGAACAAGCTCACTGCCATGGAGTCGATTCTGACTCATAGAGACCCTGAACACCCTATAGGGTAGAATGACCCCTGCAGTTAGTTTTCCAAGACTGTAACTTTATATGGGGGTAGAAAACCTCTTCTTTCTCCTGCAGAGCATCTGAGGTTTTTGAGTTGCTGACCTTTCAGTTAGCAACCTAACGCATAATGCCTATGCCAACAGAGCTCCTTTTGTTAATTACCTTACAGAAAATCATGGGTGGCATGAGAGCCAATGGAATGACCTCCGATATGAGTGGCTGGGCGAACCATAGACAAGTACCAAAGGAAAATGGTTATTTTCTCTAATAAAGGGAAAGGAAACATCTACCCTTCTTCTGGTTTCTTCAGATTGCCATCCCTTTGTTATGTTGATGGAGCCTCTTTATTGTATAATGTAATTGTGAGATTTCTCCTTGTACCTTGGCTCTTCTGACCTAGTATGTCTCCAAATTCTTGTACTTCTTCTCTTTTGAAACTACATTCTTAAGGAAATAGATCTATCGCCTCCCTAGTTTTGTCTGTGTTCCTTCGCCCTTTTGTATCACAGCAATTATTAGACTGATGGCTGCAGATCTAATTATTACAGTATGTGAAAGTAAAAATTCTCTATTTTCATATCACATCTATTGTTTGGTATCCGGAGACAAAAGCTTTATATCAATGTTGTTGTTAGGTGCCATTGAGGCTGCTCTAACTCACAGTGACCCTTTAACAGCACAAGGAAACACTGCCTGGGCTTGAGCTAGCCTCAGATTGTTCTTAGGGGCGAGGCCCTTGTTGCAGCCCAGCTGCCAGGCTAGCTCATCACAAGCCCTCCTCTTGCTTGCTCTCCACTACTCTACCAAACTGATGTCCTTCTCCAGGGACTACCCACTCCCGATGACATATCCAAAGCACCTAACACAAAGTCTCACGGTCCTTGCCTCTAAGGAGTAATCCAGGCTGTGCTGGTGAAAGACGGGTTTGTTTGTTCTTTGGGTAGTCTTTGATTCTTTCAGTATTCTTCCCCAAGGATCACTAAACACTTGAGGGAAGTTTTATTTCTCTAGAATAATCCGCATTTCAACAAGTCTACACAAAATAGTAGAGGGTGAGATGTAATCAATTAATATGGTTCTTCAAGATATAATAACTTAGATTGTGCAGTATGAATCTGAGTTCTCTGTCTATGACTATCATCCCATTTATGAGAGCACCCCTGCTACAAGATTGGGGTGCGATAGATCTTTAACATTCCTTTTATAGAAGGTATGACTTAAGCCACCATCTTCGTTTCCTTTGGGAGCATCGTTGTCTAAAAAACAAAACCCACACTCCGCCAAAGCCATTCCTTGGTGTATAAGAGCCATCTCAGACACAGATAAAAGACCCAAGACTATTAGAAGGGCACATTCCAGATCTCTGAAGTGATGGGGCACGATATGAGTGGCTTTGGAAAAAAAACAGGATCAAGGAAAAAGGATTGTTTTGTGTACTAATAAATAGGAATTAGACATCTTCCCTCCTTCCATCCCAAAATGGTCTCTTGACATCTTCCTTGCTTTGTTATGTGGGCAGAACCTCTTCGCTATATAGTCCTAGAGGCAATAGTGCCTAGATACGTCTCCACGGCATCAGATGCGGTAGGGTCAAGACTCAGAAGAGCAGCAGTGATACGAGGAGGTGCCATCTCTTCTTCTAGCCTGAGACTATGGGACTGTGAGACCGAACAAGCAGTTTCCCCGGTTCATGAAGGCAGAGATCCAGGGAAGACTTGGCTGCTGGCTGAGAAGAGGGGTTGCTCTTCACCAATGACACTATCCCTTCTCTTTAATGGTCCCAACTTGCAGTAATCTCTTAACTTACCTAATAACCCCCCTTCATTGGGAGTATTGTTTGCGAGTTATATGTGCCATTGCAATGAATTATGAACTCAGCAAAGAAATTGACTGCTATGCAGGGAGCGGTTGTCAGACTAGGTAAAGGATAGAATGTGGAGGCATGTCGGACCCTTGCCTCGTGGCAGTAGGGAAATTAGAGGAGTGTAGGGCCCCACGCTTTTGACTGCATACAATATTTTTATATGTGCTGGAAAGGGGTAACTCAGTAAAGGTGGATTGCTCAAAACCTGAACATTGCTGAGGTTTACCTTTAGGGATATTGTATATTCCCAGACTATGGTTGGGCCATTGTACATAATGTAATGGCTCAAAATTCTGTAATTTTCCATTTTAAATTTGGAATGCTTTATTTCTCTCTCTCCCATTCATCATCAATTCTATTACTGTCCCAATACAGAAGTAAAATACATCTATCTTAACCATTAAAGGTTCCTCATTGGTGCAGACAGTTAAGTGCTCTACCACTAGCCAATTGAAACCTACTCAAAGTTGTCTCGGGAGCAAGGCCAGGCTACCTCCTCCGGAGGACACCCTTTGAAGCCGTTCTAATTTTGCACACATGGGGTCATCATGAGTTGTGAGAACCTCTCTTTTTGGAGGGAGGACATTACAAGAGCTTTTTATTGTAACTTGGTACAGGTTTACAGAGAAAATCAATTTTCCATTTGACAATTCATACGCATTGTGTTTCCTATCATTGAGTTTAATCCTGGCAATGTAACCTGACTTATTTGACTCTTTCCTTGTGCTTCCTGTTTGCATTCTTCTTTCTTTCATAGCCGGTCCTGCTCTCTGAACTTCGCCCTTGGGCAAATACTGTTCCTTTGTTCTCAGATGATGGATTATTCTGTGGTGTTATTCTTCTTCTTTGAGATGTAGTTAATTATTTCACCTGTTCCTTCTAGCCACAATTCCTTTAGTGATGTATTGTACATTCTAGCCTCTGGTTATGTCATTCTGGTATGTTAATAGTCGGATTTAGGTGGATGTATTCTGAGTCTCCACTTTACTAGAGGGTGTGACTCAGTCGCATCCGTTGTTTCCTTAGGGGTATAATTGTTGAAAAACAAAAAATACACATTTATTGTAGCAGTCTACTTTTGTGGTCTCTGGTCCTGACCGAGCATTTGTAGAAGCAAGAAGACTCATGTAGCAGGCCATCGACATTAAACCAGGAATTGCGATTCAGGCTGATGAGTGCAGAATCCCGTGGATCTAAGGCCAGTGGAAACGTGGCAGGGCAATGACAGCTCTCAGGATCGGCAGCCTATATGAGGACACCCCCGGAAGCAGGTGCAAAGTCCCAGCAAGCAGGGAGGCCAAAGGCAGAAAATAATGTTGGGGTATCTAGTGTCTCTCTTATAAAAAGGCCACACCTCCCAGCTTACATCATCAGACTGTGACATGATTGATAGGTTGGACTCACCCCCAA
>NW_022103920.1:26773016-26774112 GCF_000313985.2 Echinops telfairi
GATACACCATCAATGCTATATCTGACTGAGTCCAAAGAGCAATATGTGATTAGGACTTTATAAACAGAGGTCTTTTGATAGATTTAGGTCTTTTGATAGAGATTTCGGTATTTTGATAGAGATTTAGTTCTTTTGATGGAGAAGCTAAGCATAAACAGTAATTTCTGAAAAGCTCTTGTTCAAAGCTAAGTAAGGGCCCTTTTGTTGGTTCATCGGATCAGAATTCGGAGGAATAAAGAAGATAGCTCTCTTCTGTTTGCCTGAGGGGCACTCCCTTAATCCACCCCTTGTTTTTATAGGTATGGTCCTGCTCCATTGAAGGTTTTTCTTTCCACCTGCTCCTGTCTGCCTTCCTGGATCACCAGGGAGATTGTTCAGAGCTACTATCTCTCCTGTTATCCTTGTGAATTCACCTTGCCAATTTGGTGATCAAAAAATAGATGTAGGATCCTCAAAGTGGCCTGAAGACTATTTATATCAAGCCTTAGCGTGAAGCTAGAGCTCTATCAAGGATGCTTTTGGTTTCAGGAATTGTTGGAGAAATAAGAGATGTATTGACCAAATCCAGTAATACTTTTACTGCAAATATATAAAAGTTGCTAAAGAATATTTTTCATTAGCTATGCCAAGAATTTAAATTGTATGGATCATAAAAAACGATGTAACATTGCAAATAATAGAAATTTGAAAGCACATCATTGTACTTAAGTGGAACCTGAACCTAGATCAAAAAGCAGTCATTCCAATGGAGAGAACAAATTCAAGGACCTTGGAAGAGCATGTCCAAGCCCCGTCTGAAGTTGCGGAGGCTGCCCAAGACCAGATGCACCAGACCCTGTGACACAGAGCCTTAGATGAACAGCTCTGAGACTGCAGGACGTCTTCTCTTCATCTGAACAGACTATGAGACCGAGACAACAAGGTGAATGGGTCTTCATGGCCAAGATAAAGGCCAAGAGACCATGTAGCTGAGAAACTAAGGAAAAGAGAGAAACTTGGCTACTGGCCGAGGAGAGGTGTTTTTACTTACTTAATTTTAAGTATTCTCTGTGAGTTCTGGGTGACCCATTGCAATGGAATATTGAATGCAATATAG
>NW_022103920.1:26775030-26784030 GCF_000313985.2 Echinops telfairi
GATATACTAGTGATGAGTTGGAATAAACACAATGGCAAAGAGTTTAGGTTTTGTTTTTAAAATATCAATTCAACAGTAGTGTTTTTTATTTGCTAGAACTCAAGCAAAAAGAAAACTACACAGCTTCAGAACAGTGACTTTAGGATTAGATTGATTTGAATAGTCATAAAATGATATATGTCAAAGTGTTGAACGCGTGCTACTAATGGTTAGCTAGATTCATCAATTCCTTCCCACCTTTAATGTGCAGAGAAAATGTCAGTGGATTCATTGGCATTCATTCACTTATGACAAATAGAAAGAGAGAGAACCTAATTTAGAAAGATTCTTTTTCATGAGCAATTTCTGTAAACTACTAAGAGTAAAGAGATTAGAAAAATCTTGTGTTTTTCTGAGAAGGCACACTTACAACTCATTTCATACTCTTCTGAAAATAACGGGCAGATATTACAACAAATGATTCTGTTTACGCCATGTATCTCTGAACTAGGTCATATATGAACGCAATATTTGTGTCCTATTATTCATTAAAATGTCAAATCAGCTCTATGCTTTACCTACGACTTTGATACTACTAAGAAGGGGGAAATGCTACTTGCTAAAATAATTGCTTCTCATTTAAAATAAAGATAGGGTCTATATCTGATGTCCTCTAGCTACACAAAGGAGAAGGAGGATCAATCTCCCCACAAATCTGAGGCCTCTTGCCTTGGTCCTCGACTTCTCTGCTGGATCTGATAATCCATTGAAGTGGTCGCACAGAACTCAGGCAATGCTCATGATGAAGGGGCTTTATTGGGGAAGTTAAGAAGTTGCTATAAGCCAATATTAGAAAATAGTGAGGGTATAGTCAATGGTCCACAGCAATAGCTTTCCTCAGTCAGTGGTCAAATCTTTCTTCAGTCCTCAGCCTCTGTCAGTCCCTTGGCCGCTGTCTCTAAGAGCCAGGTATACAGTCTGTGGCTCTGCCTTACAGTCCCACACGCTCCTTTCTGCTCTCTGGCCTCTCATGATCTCCTCACCTCTACCTTTGGTTTTAGCATGGCTCTTCTGCTGTGTACCATGGTCTCCATGTTACCGCATCGGGTGTCTATGGTCTTGTCAGAGGTCTAGAACCAGTTCCACTGGTGGCTCTTCTCCCCTGATGGTCCCAGGATTTCTCTGACTTCTCATTTCTGAAATGGCTCATAGAGAGCACCAGCTAACATTGACCAATCCCTCTATTACTGGTTCACAGGCTATTTGTATGGTACCACCCAATCATTATTTGGTGAGCATTACAGAGACATGAATAGAAGAGCCGTAATAAGAAATTTCACTTCATCATATGCACATTTCATAGGTTTGGTTTTTTTTTCTGAGAAAAGAAAATTTTCCTCTCAATAAAGTCGGTGTTTCAGCCTTCTATCCCTTTATACATTCCTCATTCATGGTCTACTCATACCCTCATTCATGCTCCCAATGATTCCTAGCCGGGCAGTTAAATCAAGAGTAGATTCCAGGTTCATGTGTCAAAGTCAGACTACCTAAGAGGCAATCACTACCTTGTATTTATAAACTGCCTCCTGAGATGATTTTATAGGCCTTTCGAAATTAACCCCCAGCTTGAACATATTATCTTTGCCTGGTTCCTGTTCCTTACATTTGTGACAACACTGTCATTTACAAAGTTGCTTTATTCATAAGAAACTGGACATTAATAAATATCAATGGCTATGTTCAGCTATTGATATGCTATTCATGATTTTAAAATCCCAACATATGTTATCTATTAACTGAATATAATGGCAACCAAGCAACCAAGCCCAGTGTCATCAAATCAGTTCCGATTCCTAGTGACCCTGCAGGACAGTAGAAAATGCCCTCCAGGGTTTCTAAGACTTTAACTCCCTGATGGACGCCAACTGCTTTATTTTTCTCCTGTGGAGAAACTGGATTCAAACTGCCAACCTTTCTAATAGTAGCCCTCTGTGTGACCAGAATTCCTAAGCTCCTTTGAATTCTAAAACATCTTAAAAATTATATTCATTTTATTTATCACTAAAGAGAATACATAAACTTCCATTTAAAAAATGAGTGTGTATGTGTGGTGGTAGTTTTTGCTATTAGGAGCCCTTTAGTTGCTTCTGAGCCATGGCAATCCTATGCACAACAGAAGGAAACATTGGTCAGTCCTGTGCATTCCACACCATTGCTCCTGTGCTTGAACCCATTGTGGCAGCAAGGTGTCAGTCCATCTCCTTGAGGGCCTTCCTCTTTTTCATCACCCCTTTCCTTTACTAATTATGATGTCCTGCTCCAGGGACTGATCTCTCCTGACAACCTGTTCAAGGTATATGACTCTTACCACCCTGCCTCTAAGGAACACTGGCCATCATTCTTGAAAGATAGATCTGTTTGTCCTTTTAGCAGTCCACGCTACTTTCCATATTCTTCTCTGGCACCACTAGTCAAATGTATAGTTTCTTCTTTGGTCTTTGAATCAGCCTTTTCTATCTTTGTATTCCAATGCTAGAAGCGCAGGAGGTAGAATTAGAGGGGAAGAGAGAATGAAGAGAGAGAAAAGAAAAAAACTACATGCTTCTAAATAAAAACCTCAACTCCAAATTCATATAAATATCTGTTTAGTGTTCATTTTGACCTGGATGTTTGGCAGATTGCTCACACTCAAAATTAAGCTCTGGGGAGATATTTTTTTCCTGTTTAAAACATGTTTTTCCTGTTATTGTCTTTGTATGTTATGCTGTTTGGGCCTATAATGTCCACCCCAGCGTTTCGACTTCTATCAACATTTCAGTCTCCTATACCTCTGAGCCACCTTTTGTATAAGGCAGTCCTTGAACCTCCAAAGTGAATGATCTGTCTCCTCAAAGTACTTTCTTCATTGTGTCTACTTTGACAACTTGACAATTCCTCTTTTGTCATGGAAAAATTTGTGATATCCAACTCTTTTTTTCCCACTACATTTTAAAGGCAAGATCCTCATCATTTATCATTTTCACAGTTCTTATTAGAGTGCTATATCCATAATTGGTGCCATTATACATACACCAAAAATGCTCTTTTAGCAAAATTTAGCAAGCTGATATTTCCTGTTGTAACCAAAGCTATAATTTTTATATCACCCTATGTTTATCTTACATAGATTCCTCTTACCTTTAATCTATATATAAATTGAAATTAATTAATGATTGAATGTTAAACTGATATAAAACTAGAGAAGAGTAATGGTTTTCCAATTCAAATAATTTATAGCTGTGGGCACGACATGACGTATTAGGGAAAGTATTATGAAAGCACAATTGATTTCCACTCGGTTTCCTTTCAGGGTATTGACTCTTCACGTAACAACTATTACTCACATGTATGTATCAAATGCTAAATCTAGTTATGAATCAATTGAAGAATTGAACCCAACTTCTTCAGTCTGAAATTGATCAAATATGCAGTCAGACACCTTAGTACTTCTTGGTGATTTGGATGCAAACATGCAACAAAGAAGGGACAGCAGTGGGACAATACTCAGGGGTAAAAACAAAGTTGGAGATGTCACAATTTTGCAAGACCAACCATTGCTTTATTGCAAATCCTTTTTGAACAACATAAGTGGCAACTGTACACATTAATGTTGTCAGATGAACTGCACAATAATCAAATTGACTTTTTCTGTGGCAGGAGACAACAAAGAAGGTCAATATCAACAGCACAATAAAGACCAGGGGCAGACTGTGGAACAGACCCTCAATGACTCTTCTGCAGGTTCAGATTGAAGATGAAGAATTTCAAAACAAAACCATGAGGGTTAAAATATGACCTTGAGAATATTTTAGAATACCTCTAAGATAGGTTTTATTCACTAAACATTAATAACATGAGATCTGACAAACTGTGGGGTAACATATTCTTGGGGGAGGGGGGCTTGGCGATAACATATTCTTAAACACCATATATGAAGAAAGCAAAATATCATTAAAAAGACAGGAAAGAAATAAAAATCAAAGTGGATGTTGGATCATAGAGTAGTATAGCAAATGGAAGCAATGACAAAGTAAAAGAGGTAACTAGGAAGGACTGATGAAGTAAAAGAGGTAACTAAGCATTTCAAAGGGCAGTCCAAGAAGACAAAATAAACGATTATCCTAAAATATACTATAGGACGTCAAAAAGGACAGGCTCCGCACAACCTCAAGGTTAAAAAAAAAAACAAAAAAATTCAAGTCCTGAGTTTAAATATTGAAGGATTCTAGCAGCAAACTATTAATTGATGCAGGAATCATCAAAAGGTGCTGAAAGGAATAAAGAGAGTCACTGTAACCCAGAGACTGGTTATTATTCAGCTATTTAAAGATGTACGTATGACTAAGAACTAAGAGTATTGAAGAAAGATAGCCAAGAAGAGATTACTGAAAAACAAGACCCCAGGAATTGACGTAATGCCAACAAGCTTATGAAATACAGAAAGCACTCAGTCTATGCCAAGAAATTTGGAAGAGACCTACCCAGCCATTTCACTGAGTGAAGAGATAAATATTTGTCCCCTTTCCAAAGAAAGGTGACCCAATAATGGGTGCAATTATTGAACAATAGCATTAAGAGTGTTGATATCATTCAACAATGGTTGTAAGAATACTAGTGGGTACTGCGTGGTTTAAAATCAAGAAAGACGTGCTCCAGGGTTGTATCCTTTCACATACTAATTCAAGCTGCATTCAAAGCAAATGATATAAGAAGTGGATGAAGAAAAACATAGAATTAAGATTGGAGGGAGGAAGAAAAAAAGTTTGGAGGAGTGCTTTTTAACAACCTGCCATATGCAGCTAACAAAACTCTGTTTGCTTAAAGAATGAGTAGAAGCATTTACTGATGCAAAGACTACAGACTTCACTATAGATTAAAACTCAATATAAAGAAAACCAAAATCCAATAATCTTTGGACTTATTATCAGAAGAGGCCTGTCATTGGAAAAGGGTACCCTTCTTGGGAAAGTCGAAGATCCTGGCAAGCAGTAGCCTATTAACTTCCCTAATAGGCCTCCTTAATCATGCGCATTCTCTGTAAATTCTCTGTAACCATAGCGATGGATTATTTAATCCAGCAAAGATATAGAGGAAGCTTTGAAGAATGGTGATGGCAAAATAATTAAGAAAAGATGAAACCTGGAGGCATGTCTGACCTCCGCCCTATGACAATCGGCCTTGAGTTTGTTTGGAGATGGATCTCCTCCCTTGTATAGTCAGAGGACATCAGATATGGCCTCTACTGTAATTATCACTAGATGGCTCCTTTTTTTTTTTTTTGTTTGAGTTTTTAAATGAGAAATATAATTGAATCAATATCCCCTCCTTATTAGTAATATCACAGTAATAGTTAAACCAGAGAGCTGATGTGGCATTTTTATGAGTAAAATGACACAAATAATGTATATATGTGACCCAGTTGGATGACATACTGTACAACAGAATAATAACCTCTCCTCCATATTTTAAGAATTGTAGGAAAGAGGTTGTTACTGTAGCTACTCAGGTAAAAAACCAAGATTTTCTAATCTTGAAGGATTAGTAGTAGTTTGTAGACATTCCTCATTAAGCTTGTTAACGTTCCTAGTCTATGTACCTTAGGGACTCAATCCATGTAGGGAACCTACAACTGGATTTGGGAATACTACTATCACCCATAGCTCTGTATAAAACAGGTGGTTAGAATTTAGGCACTGGTCCTCCAGGTTAGGATCTCATTATTTACAAGCCAGGTTTAGGATCTCTTTATTTACAATCCTTGGATCACAGAGACTGGTATACTTCTTCCCGGCAGACTTAGCTGATTCCTCATTTAGATGACAACTTGTTTTGAAACAAGCCTTTATGACTTGAGATGCTATTTTTCATAATAGCTGGTTACCCTCTGAGTTTTTCACCACACTTTGCTATGGTACCCATGTCTTCAGTGACCTCTTCATAAGGGTGGAAGATGAGTTAGGGCCATGGCCTAAGTTCTAATTAGTATTAGTATTCTAATTGGTATAATAGTATCTAATTAGTATTAAATAATCTAATTAGCATTGTATATATTATATTATATTACGTTACATTACATTATGGTTACAACCAAGGAAGAGCTTAAATTCATTCATATAACTATTGTTTCCATACATCTGTGATCCCTTTTGGAGACAGAATTGTCTTTTCTTTGTAGTACATCATAGATCTTCCCCATAGTAACATTATCTTAGTCAATGTTAAAGCACTGTTGAACAAAGGATTTGGTAGGTGTGTAGAACTTCTTATCAGACACCAGCACATGAATTATTAACTTGTACATCTTCAAACTATGGATGACTGGACACTAGGTACACATGTCATGACAGTTGGAGACATGTGTCAGATCTCTGACAAACTCTCATTTATGAGGGTGGAGCCATGCCTGGTAGACTAACACATGTCACATAAAAGCAGAGCATGAAAGCAGAAAACACACGTTGGTCTGGGTTGCCATTTGTTGGGAAGCTTCATAGTAATCTGTCCAAAACCAACCAAACCCCAATGACCACTCTTTCTCAGTCTTGGGATATCAATCATCTGCTTCTTCCACTAGGACATTTTAGCTTAAAGTTCAAGGGTTTTGTTATAAGTTAGTAGAAGGTAAAATTCCAGTTCTCTTGATGTGATTTCCAATTCAAGACCTTCTGGTGTGGTCTATGAAGAATGTTGTGCACTTCAGAAGGACAGTATATTATGTCTGAGATGTCTATAGCATGTTTCCTGGGTCACCAGGGTTAGTTGAAAACAAGTTAAAAGGATGCAATTACGAACATATTATCAGGAGCATTTTCCCTTTAGAGCTTATGCAACAAAACATATATTTTTACCCAATGGTTGAGTGCCACACTCTACCCACCCACCATCAGAAGTTCAATCACCCTTACAATATATAAAGATATAATGACCCCCTTTCCTCTTGATCTAATCTTCTAGTAAAAGTCACTAATTACTCTTTGAAGAATGACTTTTCATTTGGAGTAACTGTAGAACACTATTATATGGTGGAAATTACTTGGTCTTCTCCTTTCCACATGTAGTGAGGTCACCTCTCTTTGGCTGATTTTTAAGGGACTCTAATGAGAGGATTATATATATATAGCAGGGCTCACAGCCTTGTTGGTTGGGGAATCATAGGAGAAGACAACATGGCTTGGGAACTGGAGCCTATTCTTGCCTTGATTTTTATCCTTATAGTAGTGTACTCATACAGTAGTTGTACTTTTTTGGTTGACTAACACCACTCAGCATAATTGTTTCCAGGTACCTCCTGTCATGATCTTGCATGGTTGCATCAATGTTTTATAGGAATGCTTACTATTCCACTGTGTGTACACACCAGAGTTTCTTTATTCAGTCTTCAACTGGTGGGCATTTGGGCTGTTTCCAGCTTCTTGCTACTGTGAACTATGCTACTATGAACGTGGGAGAGCACATCTGTTCATGTTCTTTCTCTTATTATTATTTATTTTTTTAGGGGGGGGTTATGTGCCAACAGTACTATGTGTTTCAGAAAGCACCATATCATTTTCCACAATGGTTGTACATGTTCACAATCAACCAGCAGTTCATGAGAGTTTCAATCTCTCCACGCCCTCTCTAATATACAAATACAAATACTGTGCTCCTTTTATTTATTTGTTTGTTTTGTTTTTGTATTGGGCTATAATTGTGAATGTAAGGTGATACCACATCTTTGTTTTGATTTGCATCTCCAGGATGACTAGTATTCTTGAAAATGTCCTCATGTGTTTGTTAGCCATTTGAGTGTCTTCTTTGCTGAATTATCTGTTCATGCCCTTTACCTACATTTAATTGAATTATTTGTTTTCTTTTTGTTGAAAAAAGATTTTGTTGAAATAGCAGATTTCTACATATTTTAGGGATTTGTCCTTATCCTTTCTGTGGTTGCTAATCCACCCCCAGTCCCCAATCTATGGATTCTTATTGTTCTTTTAAAATATTTTGATGTGCATAAGTGTCTTATTTTTAATAAGCCCCAGTAATCTACCCTCTTTTCTTCTGTATGTGAAGAAGACAGCCTTCATTATATACTTGGTAGTCTGTGTATGTCCTGCAATGGGGCCCTTAAATTTCTCCCAGTGTTCTCAGGAATGATTCTTACATCTTTGTAGTATACACTTATGTCTTTAATCCATCTTGAGTTCATTTTATGCATACGATGAAGTGTGAGCTCTGTTTTATTCTTCTACAGATTAAAATTCTGTTTTACCAGCACCTGTTATTGAAGATTATATCTCTTTCCTATTGAAGGTTTTTTTAGTCCTTTGTCAAAAATCAGTTATTTGTAAGTGGATATTTTTATTTCTAGATTTTCTCTTCTGTCCATTGGTTGATGTATTGTCATTACAATAGTACCAAGCTTTTTTGACTACTATGACTGTAATAGTAGTCGTGTTGGAAAACAAGGAAAAGAAAGAATATGTAAATATCTAGAATTAGAGATGAATGGGGCATCACAGGCAGATCTGAATGAAATAAAAGGAATAATAATGCCCTTGTATGAAAGCTATACTCCAACAAGATTGAAACGTTAAAAGAAATGGACAAATAACTAGAAATACCAAGACCTCCTACAAGGTTATTTTTTTGAGGAGTTATTTGCTTATCCTGGGTTTCTTCCCCTTCCAAATGAAGCTGGTAACTTGTTTTTCCATTTTTTAAAGAATGAAGTTGGGAATTGTATGGCATTTATAGGTTGTGTGTAGGCTACTAACCTCAAGGTTGGCAGTTTGAAACCACCACTTGCTCTGCAGGAGAAAGATGAGGCTCTCCATCCTCATAAAGTGTTACAGTCTTGAAAACCCAGAGGGGCAGTACTGCCCTGTGCTATAGGGTTCTCATGAGTCAGTATCTGCTAGAGGACAGTGAGTTCAACTTTTTTCGTTTGTTAATATTAACATTTTCACTATATATCTTCCTATCCATGAACATGGAGTATTC
>NW_022103920.1:26784556-26797296 GCF_000313985.2 Echinops telfairi
AAAGTTGTATTTTTCATCATTGTTACATCGCACCCTGACTGGCTCATCTTATGATTTCTTTTAATAGTGTTCTGTAATATCCTACATACAGATCTTTTATTTATTTGGTGCTAATCATTCCTAAATATTTAATCTATTGTCTGGCTATTGTAAATGGTATTATTTTATTGATATCGTTTTCAGAGTTTTTTTCATTGGTATATCAGAATCCATTAGATTTTTGTTTGTCAATCTTGTATTCTGTCACTTCCAAAATTTCTCAATTGTTTTCCACAATATTTTTGTGGAGACCTTTGAGTTCTTTGTTTAAAATTATGTTGTCTGCAAATGAAATTTCGGTTCTTCGTTGCCCAATTGCATTCCCTTGATTTCTTTCTGTTGTCTAACGGTTCTAGCTAAGACTTTTGTAAGAGTGGTAATAAGGAACATCCTTGTCTAGTTCCTGTTCACAGGGGAAATTTATTCAGTTTTTCCCTGTTGGGTGTGATGTTTGCTGTTGATTTTTTTGTATATGGCCTTTAATATATTGAGGAGTTTCCCTTATATCTCTATTTGGTGAGTTTTTCTTTGTTTGTTTGTTTTCAGCCTAAATGAGTGTTGGATATTATCAAAAGTCTTTTCTACATCTATTAATATGATCATGAGATACTTATCCTTTGTCTGCTTTTTAAAAAAATCATTTTATTGGGGATTCTTATAGCAATCCATATATCCATCCATTGTGTTGAGCACATTTGTACATATGTTGCCATAATCATTTTCAAAACATTTCCTTTTTTTCTTGAGCCCTTGGTACCTTTGTCATGGCTATGAGAAATATTTGATTAATTATTTTTGTAATGTTAAATTATCATTGCATTCCGGGTATGAACTCCACTTGTTCATGGTATATTATTTTTAAATATGTTGTTGGATTCTGTTCACCAGAATTGCTTTGAGAATTTTTGAGTCTGTGTTCATGAAGGTTATTGTTCTGTAGTTCCCTTATTTTGTGGGGGTTTTGCCCTGTCTTGGTATCAGGGATATGCTCACATCATAAAATAAGTTTGGTAGTTTATTATCTTTTTTTCTATATTCTAGAATAGTTTGTGCTGAATTAGTGACAGCCCTTTACTAAATGTTTAATGGAATCCCCTGTGAAACCATCTTATTTTTCTTGGCTATGAGTTTCTTGATGATTACCTCGATTTCTTCTTTTGTTATAGGCCTGTTGGGGGGTTTGATTTCTGAGTGTATTTGGGTAGATAATGTATTTCTAGTTATTTGTCCATTTCTTCTAGGTTATCAATCTGGTTGGAGTATAACTTTCATACAATGGTGTTATTATTCTTTTTATTTCATTCAGATCTGCCTGTGATTGCCCCATTCATCTCTAATTCTAGATATTTACAAATTCTTCTTTTCCTTGTTGTTTTCCAACAGTTTTTTCAATTTTGTTGATCCTTTGAAAGAACTAATTTCTTTCTGTTGAAGTTTTTCATTTTTTTTTTTGCTTTTTTGTTCATTTACTTCTGCTCTAAATTTTAGGGTTTATTTTCTTCTGTTAGTGGGATGCTTGTTCTGTTGTCCATTTTCTAATTAATAGAAGTGTTGTATTAAGATGCTGATTTTGATTTTCTCCTCCTTTTTCTTATGTGCATTTATTGCTGTAAATTTCCCTCTGATGACTGTTTTTGCTGTGCCCCAATGGTTTTGCTATGCTGTATTATTGTTCTCATTCATCTCAAGGAATTTCTTTATTCCCTCCCTGTATTAGTCTGGGTATTTTGGAGAAACAAATCCACAGCAACTCATGGATAAGAGAGAGTTTTATGTAAAGAAAAGGTGCATCACGAAAACATCCCAACCTAAAGCTGCCCAAGCCCACAAGTCCAACATCAACCCATACCCAACACCAGTCCACAAAGTCCTCCACCTCACAAAACAGAGGCAATGATGCCGACTGCAGGAGGAAAGCTGAGTCCGTGAATGAACAAGCATCTCAGCACTAGCAAGGGTCTCCACACAGCTGCTCCAGCACCCAGGGATGCATCAGGATAGGTCCTTGTAGCTTCTCCTTGGGGATGTCTTGTAGGAAGTCAATCTTGCAAGCTGAAGCAGGGAACTGCTAAGGCAGCTGCACCCAGTGCAACCATCACAAAACAAGAAACCCGAGAACTAGAAAGGCGAGGCTCACCGCCCATTTATCCCTCCGCCTTTCAATTAGCCCCACATCTGATTATCGGCCAGGCTGGCACAATTAACTAACTCACTCCCTTATTTCACCTATTATTCAGTCTTTTTGTAAGTAATATGTTATTGAGTCTCCATGTGTTTCCTCTTTATGTTTCTGTTCTTTCTATTTTTGACTTCCAGTTTAATAGCATCGTGACCAGAGAAAAGAGCTTGTGGGATCTCATTGTCTTTGAATCCATTGAGCCTTGCTCTATGGCCTAGCACGTGGTCAATTTTAGGGTATGTACCTTGTGCACTGGAGAAGAATTATAATGTGTTATTGTGAGTTCCAGTGCTCTGTACATAAGTAGGAAGTTGGACTGGTTGATAGAGTTGTTTGGCCCTTCCATTTCTTTATGAGAGTCTTTCATGATGACCGGTCTTTCCTTGAGAGTGCCTGAAAAGGAGCTGATTTCTCAAAGCAAAGTCCACCGTGATCACGGGAATGGAGTAAGGCCTGGAAGAGCAGCTCCTTTGTGACCTTCATTTTCTGGTGGGGCAAAATTCAAGGTGAAAGGAAAAGCTGCAAAAATCTAATACTTGGAATGTGCAAAGTATGGATCTAGGAAAATTGGCGGATATCAAAAATGAAATGGAACGTATAAAGATTGCTATTGTAGGCATTAGTGAGCTGAAATGGACTGATAATGGCTATTTTGAATCAGGAAAGGGGACGTTTTACTATGCCCAGAATGATAGACTCAAGAGGAATGGTGTCGGCTTCATAGTCGAAAAGGACATTTCAAGATCTGTTTTGAAGTGGAATGCAGTCTGTGACAGGAACTACAGCCAAGGAAATTCAATCAATACAACTCTTATACAAATTTTTTGCACAACCACAATAGCTATCGATAAAGAAACTGGATATTTCTACCAACATCTTCAGTCTGAAATTGATCAAACATGCCGTCACGATGCATTAACGATTATTGGAAATTGGAATGCAAAATTTGGAAACAAGGAAGAGGGAATAGTAGCTGGGAAATATGATCTTTGCAAGATTGTATGGTAGAAATTTGCAACATTGACAATTTGTTCATAGCAAACAATCTTTTTTCAACGACACATACGATGACTGTATCCATGGACATTTCCAGATGGAATGCGCTGATATCGACTTGACCACATCTATGGAAAGAGATGGCGGAGAAGCTCCATCTCAGCAGCTAAAGCCAGGCCAGGGTCTGCCTGCGGCACAG
Source organism: Echinops telfairi (assembly GCF_000313985.2). Lineage (NCBI taxonomy): Eukaryota > Metazoa > Chordata > Mammalia > Afrosoricida > Tenrecidae > Echinops > Echinops telfairi. The sequence goes on from NW_022103920.1 coordinate 26,787,970, forward strand.
ACCATCAGTGGCTCCTATATTAATTCAGGTGGAAGCAGAAGGAAATTATAACTAGTCTATGAGAACCAAAATAAGATCTTGAGTCTATCCCCCCTGAACTTTGAGAACATCTCAAGAATTGATTTCTGAATTGAACACTAATGACAGAAGGCCTGATGAGCTGTGGAAAGAAATCAAGAGCATCATACACGACGAAAGCAAAGGGTCACTGAAAATTCAGGAAAGAGAGAAAAGATCAAGTTGGATGTCAGAAGAGATGCGGAAATTTGCGTCTCCGCTGGAGGAAGGAAGCTAAACAGGATGAAGTGGTGACATCGCTGCTTTTGGTGGGAGTCAGAAAGGCTCGGCCTCTGTTGTCCATCTCTTGACGTTCCCCTCAAAGAAAAAGAAATGAAAGCAAACAATCAAACAAATAGACAAGCCAGAAAAAATAAAACAACACTTGGTGCACTTCGTTCTCAGGTCAAGTGGCTGGGTTCAAAACCCTTCTCTCCTTGGTTATCTCGGGGATTCACGGACGGGTTCATCCCACGGTTGTCACCAGGCCGTTCCTAGATCTAAAAGTTCGCCTTTTTACTGGAAGTTTGGATTTAAAGTATTGGTTAATTTCACTTGTAAGTGAGGTTTCGTCTCTTTCCTTTATAAATACTTAATTTCATGACACAATTATAATTATTAGAAAAGCATAAGAAAAGATATTAACATAATTATTTATTTCTTCGAAATCAGTTCGTCAGAATGTCAAAAACACGGTAAAAAATCAGTGGAGTGTATTATGGCTCAGAGCAGCCCTACAAGGCGGAGAATTGTCGCAAAGGATCTTCAAAGTTCTAGTGAAAATAGAAGGTGACTTCCACATCTTTCAGTCAGCCATGGTGTGGCTGCTGAGTTTCAACGTTTGACATTGTGGTTAATCAGCCTGAGTCACTGTGTCACCAGGATTTATTCATGATAGGTAAACAAAATATTTAGTTTAATCAAATATCAAAGTAAAAAATGCAAACCCTATTATTGTTTTGTATCCTGTAGCTAAATCTGTAAAGATATTATACAATTAGTATTCATGTGTTTATTGACCCATCTAAATCTTTTAGTACAAAAATTAATTGGAATACATAAATATGTTAAGGCTAAGTAAAGTAGAACTTTGTGAATAAAGATGATTTCATGTTAGCACTGATTTTGCCGACAGGCCTTGAATTATTTAGAAAAGGTCATGAAGATACAATTGCAAAGAATTTTAGATTTCCTTTGAAAGATGTATTTCTTTAACATAACTTACACAAAATAAGTCTGTAAAGAAATTCTATACTTACTTTTAGAGAGTGTATTGCTTTAAGGAAAGCAAAAATTGCCTTCTATTTAAAGATTCACATTGAAAAGTAGATTGAGTAAATCGGCCTATTATAGAAATGTAGATGATGCCCAGAGGCTTCTCCACTTTCAGTTAAGGGCTTCATTCCAATCTCAGTTTATAAAAACACTGTAAACCCATTTCCTTCCTACACTCACTGGAGGCTTAGGTGTAAATGATAGACCATTTAGCTCAATTTTGGACCAGGACATGTCTGCTTGGTTCGTCACATAATCATGCTTGACTGAGAGAGTTTGGCTGTTAATGGCTGATGTTACAAGAGAGATTGAGACAGGGGAGACTTGAAGAGACTGAGGGTTTGAACCAGGTATTGAGCCCTTGCTAAACTCCGTGCCCTTGAGCCTCAATCCTCTGTAGAGAGCCTACAGAAACAAAGACTGCAAGCAAAAATAAATAAATAAAGTCATCTCAGCCAGTGAAATACAAGCAGCACCTCCATCAACCTTGGGGCAGGTTACAAAGGGTGAGACAAATAGTAAAAAGAGAGAGAGAGAGAGGGCATTGCTACCACATTGATGTGAGACACAGCATTGCTTTGAGCCTTAAAAATGGGTTCTATTTATTCAAACATTGGGCATTGAAGTAGAGATGCTCACTGGCCATGGAGACGTCTACAGCAGATGTCTGGGGCACATAAAGGCCATGAGAAAGCCTGAGGCAAATGAACAGGGTGATGGTTGTGTGTGACATACCAAGAAATATTTAGGAATACACAATTATTTTGCATGTTATTCTACCTTATTGTGATAAGGAAAAGATTCAATAAAAGTTTATTTGTTTCTCTTAATTCACCTAATCACAGTGGACCATACATCATATCTGTTTACAGGGGTAATCCAGGACCTTTCTTGATATGTTGTTGGGTTTTATTTCTCTCTTTTTTTAATGTGATAGAATTTGAGACAGATCATAGTTAATGTTCTTTGAGTTTAGATATTCAAAGTGATATTACTTAACAATTTGATGATTAAGAATATATTAAACAGATAACTTTTAAATCATTTCTTAGTTAAAATTGATTTTGAAAATGATTTCCAAGTGTCAGATTTTAAATAATTTACATAACCAAGGGAAATTTTCAAAGAAATAGCTTTAGCTGTCAAATATTTCATAGATTTTTATCTTGATAATGTATTGAAATCATTAAACTCACTCACTGCCAGAACAACCCCCCTGTGGGTTTCCAGTACTGTAACTGTTTCCCGTAGACAAAACAGTCTATCTCCCACAGAGCTGCTGGTGGTTTCAAACTGCTGATCATGTGGGTGGCAGGCTAACAAGTAACACTACACCACCTTTATTAGTGTGGATCAAAACAAAGATAATGAATTTAAAATGAGTCTATGTGAGGAGAATAAGAGGGGGTCCCCCACAAATCATCACAGGTCTGGTAGGCGAAATTATACAGCAATAATAAGTAAAGATTATAGTAAAGGCATAGAGAGCATGAGAGATGGAAGAGAGAGTCAAATAAGGGAGTCAGATATATTACATGGTAGCATTGCTCACCCCAGCCCCCCTTGATGGTCCACGTGATTGCGGGGGGCCCAGCCAGGAGAGCAGGAGATAGCCTCGGGGAGCAAGAACCAAGGAGAGCCCCAGGCCCCAGAGCTGGGGAGAGCTTTTTCTTTATGGATAACCAAGCGTTATATCTCTTTAGGGGGATATGATTACAGGTAACCACACATCACAGGTAGGGGCAGTACAATAGGCATACACATCGTAGGAAGGGGATTTATGATAGGCATAAGCGTAACAGGAAGGGGATGAGATAGGTATGTGCCCACAGGAATGGGAAGGTGTAGGGGTATACATGTGACATGATGGGCGGACCCTTGATTCATGATGGCAGCCCAACCTTGGTCATCCTTGGGCTGGTTTGACCTCTCTGGTGTCTCCTACAAGGAAACAGACAACTACTATCCTTCTCAGAAGGGAGTGGGCTCTACTTGTTGTGTGATAAACTGTGGTGTCTGCTTGGTCTAGACAGCTGACAGCTCTCAGGGAGAATGACCCCCAATCTACTCCTGATGGCCTCAAGTGTCTAGTCATTCTCAAGCAGCTACATTTGGCATATATTTGGGGGAGACAGCTTGAGAGAAATCCTTCTATTTACCATAGGTCTAAGAACCAAAGGGAAATGGATGTAAAAAATACCTTGTCCTGGATATTTGTTTAAAATAAAATGAATCAAAATTCAAAATAGGTTTGGTCCCTGATAAAATGGTGAGTGAACAATGCCAATTACAATATTTATTCTGAGGAAATTATGAAAGAGTAACAGAAGTAGTCATCTGAGAAAATATTATTGAGAGAAGAATGTCAATAAAAGCCTGTTTTGAGAAAATGTCATTGCTTAAACAGCCAGCTCTGAGAAAGCTTTCAGAGAGCAATAATAGTCTTCTAGTAAAGTGATAGAACAGAAAAGGCAATTATACCTCAGCTATTATGCCAAATCGTCCTATTAGCAGCTCTATCCGGCCTCTCAGGACCCTGTGCTGGACTATGTCAAGCACAGTTCAGAGAGTTCGGAGCATAAAGGAATCTTCATTGCTTCCCCACAAATAAGCTCACAGAGGCATAGGGCATGGAATTTAATCAGGCCAACTCAGCTGGTGAGACTCTCAGAAAGATGACCTAAAATACATCATATAATTGCCAGTAAGTGAGATGAAAATGAAGCTTGCACAATGAGTACATAAATATATATACATATAATTTATTTATTTAAAAGAAATCGCTCTATTTATTGAATTTCTGGCACTGTCCTAGGTCTATTTTGGCAATACTTCATTTATCTTTGTTGTAATGGTAAAAAGAATTTTCCTCCATTGTTAGCCATAAAACGATTGAGACTCTGAGAGATGGTAAGTCCTAGAGTTACTCACAGGTCTGTTTGACTAATGATCTTTCCATCTCCCATAAAAAAATGAAAGATTCTGGCTGGAAGCAATTATACAACATTGAAAGGAAAAGAGACCACATGGTATAAATCTCCTGTGTAGGGTCTTGAAAGCTTATTATTGATCACAGATTCAATTTTTTTTTCCTTTAGTAGTTCAGGTGATTTTCCAAAACTCTAATCTACAAATTAGTATATTATTGTAATATAAATGTAAAAGCCTCTGAATTTATTATTCACCAAATAGAAAGTCCATTTGAATTCTCAATAATGAGTAATTTTTAAGTGAATGACTATGAACTTAGTGTAGACAAAATTCTGATTTTATTTTTAACTGGAACACTCATGGTTTTCTATTCTGGACTCGTGAATATAAAAGGTTCTTTTTAATTTTCTGTGGTATGTGTGTTTAGGAGAGTAAAGAGAGAAGTTGGGTTTATTCCTTGTAAGGACCTCTGGGGAGACATCATAATAAAGCATGGGTATATTAACTTGGTGTACTATTTGAAGAATGCCTGCCTTTAAAAACATTGTAATGATTTATGAATAATGCCAAATTTGACACTCTGTGTTAGAATCCTATTACCAGCCTCGTGAAGCTATTTAAATATTCTAGACCTCTGTTTTCCTTTCTGTAAAATGAGAACTAGAACTCAATCTACATAAAAAGGGCTGGGGTGATTTAAAAATATTTGTTTTAAATATGATTAAATACATTTAATAATTATATTAAGTATATTAGTGTCATATTTAGTAAAAATCAATTCTATATAAAACTTATGTTTTACTAAATACTTAAAAAAATTTATCCTGGAATATCATAAAAAAATTACCTATAGTAGAACAGAAAGCTGTATTAGTTTATTTTTTGAAGACAGCTTAAAAACCATCTAGTAGACATAATTTAATATTTTAAGTTCACCAGCTCATGAAGCTAACCAGGACATCTATTTTGGAGTATTTTAAAGATATACCAGATTATCCTCAAATTCCAGTATATATTTCTAAACCATCTAGATTATGTGAAGCAAACAGTTGAATGTTACAGAAATAATTAGTTTTTAATGAGGAATTGAAGAAATGCATTTAAATGAACTAATAACGACTACATTTTTGCATGTAAAAAATGCACAAAAACCATGACAACCTGCTTGGACCTGATACATTTGACTCCTTTTACTCAAAATGCATTTGAGGGTGTCAGTCTTCCAAAAGGCTTACACTACAATATTTCTTCCATGGGATTTTGAGTATAACTGAATGTGCATGACCACACCTGTTCCTTTCATAATATCACTGAAAAGAAGAATCAATGCTGACTAGATTGACCTAATTAATGCTACTTTAAGATACTCGGTAGAAAAATAATAAAACATTTTGACAGTTTTAATTTTTTTTATTTTTATAAAGCATCAACACTTTTATAGGTAGGAGAGCTGATTAATAACAGAAGTATTTGATCTTAAGGAGAACTCATTGATATCCATTTAATTTCCCCCATATCCACTGACGACTTCTTTGAGTGATCCTGTTATTCAATGGTAAAGGCACTTTTTGAATGCTATCAGAATCAATTACAGTTTGTCCACATTGGTAGACCAATGAGGCAGAGAATTAACCTCCAACTAATTTCCAAAGTCATTTACTAGCTGATGGCTTTGTACATTTAGGGCCAAAGGCAGCAGGCACTTTGGAACATTTGCAAAATGCCTACTGTAGGGTGCAGGGAATTGGGGTCATGGTAGACCCATGAGCTATGCTTGTTTATTTATTTTATGCTCATAAAACCCCCTGAGGCCCAGGGAATGAACAATTTAAGTTCAGCATTAAAGAAATCTCTAAAGTGAACAAGAAATCCTGTACTTTCTAAAGCAAACTAAAATCTTCCAGTTACTTAGTTAAATCATAGCGGAGAACATAATAAAGCTAGAGGATTAAAATGGTACAGATTAATGGAATGGAATTCCTTTGACAAGAAGCAGAAACTAACTCCAGCCATTATGACTTTTATAGTGATAAAATTGATTGAAGTAATCAATCACTTGCTTATGGTTAAGAAAAAAATGTCACAATGATATATCGGCACTGTGGACCAATTATGTTTAGATTCTAAGTTGGGGAAGGAGATCATGTAAATATATTAAATAGCCAGGAACACTAATTGACTTTTCGACTTAAAGATTTAGCTACAAAATATTCACAGTGATAATAACTCCTTATTATTTGAGAGTTGGATTGGACATCACTCTAAAATTTGGAAAGTCTTCTCAGAAAGTGTTTATCTGAGGGAACTTCAAAAAGTTCATGGAAATATTCATCCCATTCTCTTTTAATTCCATTTTTCCAAGAAATTTCTGAGGTCCCATCATATTAATTACACATATCTGTTATTAAAGGTTTCTCTTCTCAAAGGCATTCACTAAGCCTAAGCCGAGCGGGGAAGGAAATGTCTCCGGAGATGTCAGGATTACTAGAGGAGAACAATTCACCGTTTTCTCGGAACCAAGATCTCTAAGAAAACCATCCTTCTGCACTCTGCCAGAGAAAGTGATCTCCGTCAAATTCCAAAAGAAAAATAATCTGACAAAGGTGCAGAGGGAAAGGCAATTGATATTGGAGCTAAAGGGGGAAAAAGGAAAAAGAAGAAAAGGATTTGGTGGGACATTTTCTGATGACCACGGCTAATATGGGGTGATCAAATGAGCCCTTAAATATCTAGGTCTCAAAAGACTGAAAAAACTTAGTGGTTTTTTTTTTTAAATCAATTTATTGGGGCTCATACAATTCATCACAATACATAGATCAATTGTATAAAACACATCTATACATTTGTTGCCCTCATTATTCCCAAAATTCGCTTGCCTCTTGGGTTCCCTGAATCAGCTCAATTTTCCTTTTTTTCCCCCTCCCCTTCCCTTCCTCCTCCCCTCTCCCCCATGCACCCTTAATAATTTATAAATTATTATTGTATCTTATATTAGACTGTCCAGCGTCTCCCTTCACCCACCCTTCTGCTGCCTGTCCCCCAGAGAGGAGGTTATATGTAGCTCCCTGTGATCCATTCCCCTTTCTACACCCCCTTTCCGTCCTGGTATCGCCACTGTCACCCCTGGTCCTGAGAGGTTCATCTGTCCTAGATTCCCTGCATTTCTGATTCCCATCTGTCCCGCTGTGCATCATCTGGTCTAACCAGCTCTGCAAGGCAATATTGGGGTCCTGGTAGTTGGGAGGAGGAAGTGTTTAAGAACCAGAGGAAGGTTGTGGGTTTCATTATTGCTATACTGTACCCTAAGTGACTCATCTCCCCACTACCCCTCTGGAAGTTATGTCCAATTGTCTAGAGATGGGCATTGGGTCTCCATCATGCGCCACCCTCATTGATGAGGATATGATTCCCCCTCCCCACCTTTCGTTTTCCCTGGCATAGTCTAATCAGCTAGGGTGTTCCCTACTACAATATGCATAAGGTTTATCTCATTATTTCAGAGGTAATTGTTAGAGTGATCGTTGTAAACGCAGAAAAAGCACTCTCAGGCCAGTCACATCAGAAAAATATCCTCAGAAGACTTATTTATTAATCAAACTAGTACTACTCATATTCGGAAAGGGCAATCTGAGTGGTTCTCAGAAATCCACACATCTTAAAATAGCTTCTACCCTACATTATGAAGTGCCAACTGTTAAAATCATCAACAGGTTGGTTCCCATCGTAATCCTGGAAGGCAGACTGTAATCTCTAGCAGTGAGTCACTCCGTGACTGCTAGGCCTCGGGGCCAGTGCGCAGCCAGTGTGGGAAGACTAGGAACGGAGATCTGCTTTGGGAGATGGCGTCTTTCTAGAATGGCCAGAAAAGCCAGCAAGATGCACATTATTTTACTCATACATCTTCGTAGCATTGATACGTGGGTTTTTTCATTTAACCTCGTTTTATTTGGACTAACAATCATTTTAATAATTTCTATCAACATAATACCAATAATAAACTTCTACCCATTTCATTGTCATTATTCCAATAAATCTAAAGCTATTTTTATCAAAACACCTTTCACTCTTCAAAGGCTATTTTCTTGCTTACTAGGTGGGAAGATGTTACATCTGTGTTGAAACTCAAGCTTGGAAAATAAACTATCCTTTCAATCTTACTAATATGCTCTTGACAAGGGTAATTTTTAGTAATATAACTTTTAACCCTCACCTCTGGCATAATGTCATTTTTTGACTGCAAACTAATGCTTAGGAACACTGAGACATTTGCTCCTTCCATGACCTCATGTTAGGGAATTCCTCTTCTGACTTTAATTTTTTATTTACCTGACTTTGGAAAAACTAATTCTCTCCATTAAAATGAAAATAATTGTGCTCGCTTCGGCAGCACATATACTAAAATTGGAACGATACAGAGAAGATTAGCATGGCCCCTGCTCAAGGATGAAAAATAAATAAATTAAAAGTAAAAAAAAGAAAATAATTGAGTCTCAGATTTTTGTAAAAATTATAAAATCTATATATGAAATTTCCATCTCCATAGATCATACATTCTGTATCTATCAAAGTGAATGCTCTTCATACACTTGATTAACATTTAACCATCCTCATAGTCTACTCACTGAATACCTACCTGATCATGCCAGGAGGGTCTCATTTTCAATAACTGTGACTTATTTACATTTAATTTTCTAACATTTTTCTGTTTTCGGGGTGGGGTGCTTAAATCTTACCAGCTGATTAATATTTTAATTTGTACTTGTTCTCGATCACAGAGCACAACCAGAGGAAAACACAGATTCCATATTATTCTCCATATCTTTCCAATATCAAGACTTGTATTACAGAATTGCTGAAGGTATAACACCAATATCTCAAGATGAACCTCAAATTGGTAATATACAAAACAAATCTTGTTACCTGATTCCTCAAATGTGCTGCAGTCACTCTTTTCCTCATGCTTTGTTGTTGTTAGATGTCATCGAGACGGCTCTGCCTCGTGGAGACCTTCTGTACAGCAGAGCCCAACACTGCGCGGTCCGTGTCATCCTCACAATCGCTCCT
>NW_022103920.1:26797396-26799959 GCF_000313985.2 Echinops telfairi
CCTTCTGTGAGTATGTTTTATTATATAAAATTATACTTTTATAATGTAATAATACTGTGTATAATATATTCAGCAGCATAACTTTTGGTAGAAAAGTTTACTAAACCACCAACCCATGTTTATACTGATGGAAAATAATTCCTGTTCTTATTATAATATCAAGTTCACCAAAATATCAGAAAAGTTACAAATTTCCCATGAAGTTTAAACTTCTTTTTAAAAAGATTTATGTACTATTGGGCTTCTTGAATGAGACTATTTATCATTGAAGGTAATTACCTCATTTTTCTTCCAGCTTTTCAGTGTATATGGATTAGTGTCCCATACTTAGTTGTTGTTGTTTTTTAATTATAATCACAGTTCATTTCACCTTTTGAAACAGGCTTAAAGCATTGTTTAAAAAATATTTCTAAATGGAAATATCTATTGTGTGCACCTTTCACCATCGTATGCCTTGCCATTAATTAACGCATTCAGTTTCTTTTTCCCAGCAGTTTCTTAAAACATTCCTGTTTTCTTTGCTCATTTGTTGTTCTTTTAATTTTATAGCACCTCCCTTTTTAGGTTCGGTTTCTTCATCACTTATTTATCTCTGGCCCCTTCATTGACTTCTTATTTTCTATCACTTTATCTTGATACTTCAAACTGTCCAGTGCTCAACCCTGGCCTCTCTTTTCTTCTCTTTCTTTTCTACCAAAATAATAAATTCTCACAGATTTATATATTATATTTTGACTGATGAACATCTCGGTGATCTTCATATTTCCATGTGACTATCTTTGAATGTCTTCACTTTGATGTGCCAAAAGTCTTTTCAGAAACATATAGCCCAAGTTAAAAAATGTTTCCTTCAAAATGACCATCAAATCCCCATCTCCTCAGCTCACTAAATAGACACACATTGAATATTTTCACATCATATACTTAAATGACTCCCTTGGTTTCCTCAATTTTCCCCAACCTTTAGACACACTGAGTGCCCATGGCAGATTTATGTCAATTCTATTTTTTTAATATGCTCTTCTCATTCATTCTGCACTGCCAACATTCTGTCATCATGATTTAGGGCTTGAATTGACCTTAATGACTGCAGAATTCTGCATCTTTCTGTCCTCATAATCCTCTAATTCTCCATACAATAACAAAAATGTTTCTGTTAAAATAATTCGTTATGCTTATGCTAAACCCCTTAAGCTCCTTCAGTGGCTTCTATTGGGGTGAGGGAGGACAAAAGGAATCCAAACTTCTTCCAGTGGCCAGCAGACCCCTGGTGGCGGATTGGTTAAGCAACATTCCCATAAAGAGTTACAGTCTTGGAAACTCACATGGGCCATTCTACCCTATCCTGCAGAGTCTCTATGGGTGCTCATTGACTTGATGGCAGTGCGTTCGGGTTCAGTGATCTGCAAAGCCCTGGAAAATCAATGTCCTTCATAGTATGCTCACTGTGTGCAATGCCAGTCTCTCTTTCCTAGTAACATTCTTTTCGCATTATTGCTTGTTCAATCATTAAAAAGTTTTGTTTAATTCTACTTTGATCTCTTTATGTGCTGTTCTTTCTAATTTAGTATTTCCCCCAGTCTGTCACATGCTTAATTCCTCTTTATTTATGGTTCAGAGAGCCTTTCTTGACATTCTTATTTAATGTGTTTATTTCCCCTTCTTTTATAGCCTCTCTTTCCCTCATGACAATAATTTTTCATTTGCAATTATTTTTACCTGCTTTCTTTTATTCTTATATGCAAAATTAACACCAAAAGCAATAAAGGGCAGGCAACTTCTGTGCCTTTGTCATCAACAAGTTCCCAAATATAGTTCTTGGAAATCTGCAACATCCAGTCTTGTGAAGTAACAAATAAATGAGTACTATGTGCTCAATAAAAACTGTGGATTTCTTTGCCAATTCCAGTTAGCAACCATAAATGGAAGTTAATAAAAAGAAAGAAAACATTTCTTCTGAGAAAAAAAGTGGATAAATAAAATACAATTTGTCTTATTGTACAATAGTCAGTATATTTCTTAAATGTCATTGATGGATTAAACTGTTTACTACCAAGAAATGTTAAATGCATCCTTTTGAATGGGGAAAAGTTTTACTTTCGTGGCAGCTTTATAATAGCTGATGTCAAAAATGTCTTATCATCAAAATTAAACTTTTGCTTTCAATCTTTTCAGCCGATTAAATGAAAGTAAAGGAAAACAGTTTCTTAAACATAAGGTATTATAATTTTACACTTATCTGAACACAATTCATCATTGCATAAGCATAAGTGATATACATATATATATTTGTAAACATACATGTATATATTCAAAAGCGCCTACAAAATAGTTTCTAGTTCGTTTGGTTGAATTTGAAGAGATGTAACTATGGTTTTAAGTCATTGGTTTTCATTATAATATTTTTCCTATATGGGGTAATATTAAATATTATTATTCATTATATTGAAGTATTGGAAGAAACTCAGGAGGAAAAAAATGTCCATATATTTCCTGTCAGCCTGTCTGCCCTCAAATAGGAAATGGCCAGCTTACAATGTCAAATGTAGCTAATAGTTACCTT
>NW_022103920.1:26800766-26803303 GCF_000313985.2 Echinops telfairi
TACATAATGCAATCGTTTAATTATTCAATCATATCAAGGAGAATTGTACAATCACCCAACATCAATTTTAGAACATTTCCCCTCCCCCATGGTCAAATCACCTTTGAGATGATTCATGCAATCACAATCCATTCTTGTGATATCTCTCCCTCTTCATCATTTACTCCCTAAATCCCTTTGTGTCCCTATCCTATCCCTTCCCCTCAATTCCCTACATCCCTTTGTATCCATTATTATCACTAGGCCATCACTCCCCCTGTGCTTCACAGCTGGGAGGCCCAACAGAAAACAACTTCCTGCTAAGGTGGTAAGGATAAAAACATAACAGTATACAGACAAAAATAGAAACAATGCATAAGAAGGAAAAGACCTCCAACAATAATAAAAAATGCCAGGGAAGAAATTTCTGTCATGGTACCAGTAAGAGATACTAGCACTCAGGATGAATTCAGGTCATGTCTATAGAATGGTCTACTGGCCAAGTGTCAAGTTCGATCCAGCATAATCGATTAAAATGGTCTCTGCCTGATTGTAAGGCTGATTGAGACTCTTGCTTGAAGCTAGAACAGGTCTTCCTGTGGCTCATTCTGACCAGATCCTCTGCAGATGTGTTTTGGACTCTCACCATCCACCATAGATGTCCACAAATTTGGTGTTCATAATTTGTGTTCTGATACTTTTCTCCTCACCATACTTGAGATTTGTAATTGTCACCTTTAGACCAAGCAAGCAGTTGTGCTTCTTCCATGTAGACTTAGTTGATGCCTTGCTCAGATAGTTGCTTGTTTGAATACAAGCCTTTAAGACCCCAGACAGCATTCTGATTGATAGCCGGGCACCATCTGGTTTCTTCACCACACTTTGCTCTAGCATCCTTATCTTCAGTGATCATTTCATGAAGGTGTGTATGTAGCAGGGCCATGATGTAACAATTACTATGATGTAAGAATTGTTCTTTAATTGGAGGTAGGATTTAGTGCGAGCCCAAATCCCTTTCCTGGGTCCATCCTTTTTTGCTTGTGTTCTTTCTTTTAATTTGCTGTAACTTAGAAGCATATACATGTCATATCTTTCCATAATTCAGTCATACCAAATATAATTCCATAGTCGTACATGTTTTCCAAACATACTTTTCCTTCCTGGATTTCTTGATAGCCTTTTCCTTTTATCCCCACACCCCTTTATATCCCTCTTTCCCCAAAATTTCTTTCCATGTAGACTCAACATCCCTGGGTTCCATTTACTGAACAATAAGGCAACAAATGATACAGTTTCAAGAGAGTGAACCCAACTGGTGGCACACATGTGAGATAGAGAATATGCAAGAGCATGAGCAGAATATAACAGAATGGCCGTCTCAGGATTGTGAGTATAATGTGCATCTTAATACAGCATACAGGGTGTTGATGTACCAAGCCTTTGCTTGTTCACCAACCAACAGTACTCTGTTCTTGGTACAGCTGTCTTCTCCTGCCTCAGACACCATGTGTGTTCCAGCTTAAGTCCTCAGGTTACAAACGCTTCTGAGGTAGATCCTAGTTTACTCAGCAGAGACGCCAATTGGGGTCTCACAGATGGATCCGCCAACAACTTCTCTATAGCAACCCTATAGGACAGGGTAGATCTGCCCCTGTGGGTTTCTGAGACTCACTCCTTATCTTGCCGAGCAGTTGTAGTTTAAAAGTTCTAACCTGGTATTAGTAGCCTATCTGGAAACACTGTGTCATCTGGGTTCCCTTGTAGTCTATAAATTTAGTCCTGTTTAATAATTTATGAATTATATGGGAATTAATACATAAGGATATCCTGATTTTCTATCCTGAACACTTATCACATTTATATAATCAAATCATTTAGTTTATTACATTGTACATACATATATATTATTATAGAGTTTATAGTATGTCAAATTATTTATGGGGATTTCATTGTACTATTAAAATAACACAGAATAAAACATGTAGGTGCTATAATTACCTCAAGTGAACACTCTTGAAGGCTAAGACAGAGGTTAATTACAGACCCATGATCACACCAGCAGTGAATCATTCTTGAACCTAATTTACTCAGACCGCTCAATTATGGAGAGACTTCCGTAGGGAATAACAAGGCTCTGCATCCCAGAAACGATACCGAATTCATTCGCAACTGTATACCTACTCCTACCATCTTGGGATGCATAGTAGGTTACAAAATGACAATTTCCTTACTGGCACAGGGTTTCCATTTGCTCAGTGATGTCCTTACTGTGTTCTTGTAAAAGTTACTCCAAAGGACATACACACTTTCTTATCATCAGCTACACCTGAATGAATGAGACTTTAAAAGAAATTCAACTGCCAAGCAAATCAGTCATTTCTTCTTTATAAGATGACCAAAAATATGATTTATAAGCTACTGCTGGTCTGTTCATTGTTCCCTATTTAAAATAAATGTCATTTTCTGTTTCCCCTCAGTATACCTTACACCAGATTGTGACTGTGTACCTCCTTATTGAAATGGACCTTGTTGTCCATCATGGAATCTAATTATTCATT
>NW_022103920.1:26803841-26806004 GCF_000313985.2 Echinops telfairi
CAATCAGAAATAATGGGGGTTCCATAGCTGTATAAACCTCTGGAAAAACCATTTGTTTGTATACTTTACATAGGTAAACTTGATGGTACATAAATTTTATCTCAGTAAAGTCTGTTTTAAACGGTCAAATGCCAGGAGTTTGGAGTGGCAAGCATTGATGTTGAGTGCTCTCACGTCCATTCTGACCACAGAAACCCGCTGCAGAGCAGAGCAGATCTGCCTGGTCACCTGTTGCGTGATATTCAGAAATATGTCCTTGCGTGTGATGCCAATGATATTATTCTATAATTTGAGCATTTGATTGGGTCACATTTCTTAGAATGAGTATAAATAAGGATGTCTTCCAGTCAGATGGCCAAGTAGCTGTCTTCCAAATTTCCTAGCATACATGAGTAAATGCTTCTAGTGTTTCAGCTTGCTGAAATATTTTAACTGGTATTACATCAATTCCTGGAACCTTGTTTTTAGCTAATGTTTTCTGTGCAGTTTGAACATCGTCTTTCTACATCATTGGTTCTTGTTTATATACTGCTCCTGAAATGGTGGAATATCAACCAGTTCTTTTTGGTACAGTGACTCTGTGTATTATTTCCATCTATTTTTGATGCTTCCTGCATTATTCAATATTTTATCCACATGCTTCCTGCATTATTCAATATTTAACCCATAGGATGTTTCAAGATTGCAGCTTGAGGCCCACATTTTTCCTTGAGTTCCTTCAGTTTCAGATATGCTGAGCTTGTTCTTCCGTTTTGGTTTTCTCATTCTAGGTTTTTGCACATTTTATCATGTTTTTTTGCTTAGTCTTCTTAAACTGCCCTTTAAAATTTTCTATTCAGCAATATGACTCCATCATTTCTTTCATGTGCTTTAGCTACTCTACCCTGAAGAGCACGCTCCAGAGTCTCTTCTGACATCCACTTTGATCTCCTCTCTCCTTCCTCTCTTTTCAGTGACTGTTCGCTCTCGTCAGGTCGGATGTTCTTGATGTCATCCCAGAGCTCATCGGGTCTTCTGTCATGAGTATCCAGGGCCGAAAATGTGTTCTTGAGATGTTCTTGAAATTCAGATGGGATACACTCAAAGTCCTATTTTGCTTCTCATGAACATGTCTTAATTTTCTAATACTTTAGCATGAGTTTACGTATCAGCAATTGATAGTCTGTTCCACAGTCAGCCCCTAGCCCACTTTTAGCTGCTGATATGGAGCTTGTCCAGAGCCTCATTCTCCAGATGTATTCGATGTGGTATTTGTGTGTTCCATCTGCGGAAGTGCAGGTGTACAGTTGCCTTCCGTGTTGTTAAAAAAAGGTATTTTCAATTAACAAGTTGTGGGTCTGGCAAATTTTTATCATTCACTCTCCAGCTTCATTTCTATCCCTAAAGCTTTATGTTCCAATTACTGTTCCATCTTTGTTTCCAATTTTTATATTCCAATTACCAATAATTATCAATGCATCTGATTGTACGTTTCATCAATTTCAGCCTGCAGACATTGGCAGAATTCTTCAATATCATCATCATTAGCTTTGTGGTCAGTTCATTAATTTTTGTAATAGTTGTATTTTTTAAATTTCCTTGAAGGATGATATATATCATCTTTTTTTCAGACATAAATGACTTTCAAGATTGTATTAGAATGCCATTAATGATAAAACATTGCAGAGTGGGAGGACTTGATGGTATTAGGGTTAATTTGTCATTTTCACTCTAAGGCTGGGTTCTGAAAGGTGGTGTGGACTGCCCCCAAACTCACACCCTTGGCCATTCCGTGGATTGTGACTCATAAATAGAATTTCTGAGACTGTCAATCTTTGCAGCAGCAGATACCTTCATCTTCCTCAAATTCTAATCTTTTTACTAATCCACTAACATTGGCTCTTTAAACAATATATCTTCTCTTAGAATATTTTCTCCAATACGTTTCCACCAGAGTCCCTTGAAAAGTTCAATATTTTCCAACAGTTATCGTGATGGTTTTTATTGCTCCAGTTGTGAGAAATTTTGTTTTCTTTAAGTTGAAATGTAAGCCATACTGAATATTTTACTGTTTAAATTTCATCAAAGGTCCGTTCTCTTTCAGCAAGCAAAGTTGTGTCATGTGCATGACCCAGGTTGTTAAAGAGTGTTCCTTTAATCCTGATGCTACATTCTTTTTTTTTT
>NW_022103920.1:26807737-26808931 GCF_000313985.2 Echinops telfairi
ATTGGTCCCGTTGTTTTCTCCTCCAGACTATTCGCCAGTCTATCTTATCAAGATAGATCTTTAGAGATACTAATATGCATAAAAAACCAAGCCATAGAAAAATAGGCAATATATATATAAGAAAGAACAGAAAGCTACATTCTTATATAGTCCAATTTCACAGATTATTTGCTCAACATACAGATTGAATAAACTCACTAAAATTCCCTGTCATCAAGTCAATTCTGATTCACACCAAGCCTATAGGACCAGGTGGAATTGCTCCTGTGGGTTTCTGTATGGGATTAGAGAGCTTCATCTTTCTCTTGAAAGGCTGCCAGTGGCTTTGTCTGCTAACCCTGCAATTAGCAGCTCAACTTTTAACCGACTGTGCAACCGTGCCTCTTCCATAGATTGAATAACTATGGTGAAAGGATACGACCCTGGTGCACGCTATTCTGAAAATTGAACCCTTCTGTTTTATATATGAACAACGATCTCTTGGTTTATGTATAAGTTACACATGAGCATAATTAAATGTTCTGAAATTCCTTTTCTATACAAAGTTATCAATAGTTTGTTATAATCCACATAGTAGAATGCCTTTGGCTAGTCTAAATACAAATAAATATATTTCTGGTATTATTTGCTTTCAGCCAAAATCTATCTAATATCAGCAATGACAACTCTTCCGCTATGCCCTCTACTGATTTAGACTTGAATTTCCATGTAATTCCCTGTCCATGTATCCTGCAACCATTTTAATTCTCGTATGTAAAATTTTACTTGCAGGTGATATTAAGGATGTTGGTAGATAGTTTTCACAATCTGCTGGGTCACATTTCTTTAGAATGATCACAAATATGGATCTCTTCTAGTTAATTGAGCAAGTAGATTTCTTCCACATTATTAGCATATTGAGTGTTTTCATTTTTGCATCAGTTTTTTGAAACATGTCAGTTGGTATTCTTTTAATTCCTGAAAGTTGTTCTTTTGCTAATGCCCTCAATGTAGTTTAGACTTATTCCTTCAATACCGTCTGTTCTGGATCCTATTCTAGCTCATTAAATGCTTGACTATCAGCCACTCTTTGGGGTACAATCACTCTGTGTAATTTTCCAATCTTTTATTTTGGGCTCCTGCATTGTTAAATATTTTGCCTATAAAATTCTTTAAAGTTGCAACTCAAGGTTTGAGTTTTTTATTCCGTTATTT
>NW_022103920.1:26814235-26843610 GCF_000313985.2 Echinops telfairi
CCCTTCAAAGGTGTCAGAGAATGATTAAAATAATGTTTTTCCAAAATCTTATATATGAGGAAATATAAATCACATAGATTTAAAAGGTTTTGGAAACTATGTGTTAGTTAGTTGCTTTTTAAAAAAAATAATTAGATCATTTTATTGGGGACTTGTACAACTCTTATCACAATCCACACATACATCCATTGTGTCAAGCACTTTTGTACATTTGCTACCCTCATCATTCTCAAAATATTTGCTTTGTGCTTGAGCCCTTGGTATCAGCTCCTCATTTCCTACCTCCCTTCCCGTTCCCCCCTTCCTCATGAACCCTTGATAATTTATAAATTATTATTATTTTGTCATATTTTACACCATCCTTCATCTCCCTTCACCCACTTAATTTTAAAATTAGAAAAACAATATGGAAGTCAAAAGAATACTGAATTTACCATTGGAAATAATATGGCTATTAATTTTTTTAACTGTTCAGTTTATGAAATAGCAAGTCAGTATGAGAGAAGTGATTTTGTTAACTTTTCAAATGATATTGTGTGTTATACAATGCCTGTAATGTTACTGAGGTTCAATGGCTGATATGAGTTCTCATATTTTTGAGTTTTCATTTGACTTTGTTTAGATCTTGAGAGGCACAAGATTTATGAGAACTGAACTGAACTCTTTGTTGAAAGTTTTAATTTTTTATGCAGAATTAAATTGAGCATAGGGAGAATTGAAAAATGAAGAAAATCGAATGCAAAACACTTTCACTCTAATATCTTATACAAACAGATATTGGTGAAGGATTAAATCAAAATATTTGGCAAAAAGCTGAGCGATAGGTGTATGGTCCTTCTGGAACACAAATTATTCTCAAGTTGGGAATTCTGAGGACATGCAAGGCCAAGGGTCAGCACATAGGAAAGAGAAAGCAACAATTGTCCCCACTTTTGTCAATTGATACATGAATTGAAGTTCAAAATATGGCATCACTGAAACATGTTTACTTAAATATATAAGTACTACACCCTAACAAACTATGAAGAATACAGTTTTGTTCTCCTTTGGAGTTTATATTTTCCCTTTATATCTTAAGTTTTTCAGAGTGCTTGAAACATTATGCTTTAATTAAAATCTGGAACATGCCCCCCCCCTCCCAATCACTTATCTAGCATAAGGGAAAGAAAAAAAACCTCTCTGGATTAGCCAGTGTCTGTCATAGAAACTCCAAAGATATTTTGAGGGAAAGGGTATCTTAGAAGTTTTATTGTTCAACATTTGAGAACTGTATTTGGAAAAAGAAAAAGATAAATTGACAAGAAAAGTAAGACATAAAATAACATACAATATTTAAAAATAAATTATTAGATAATAATTTATCAAGATAGATATAATTACTGGAAAACTGTATTAGTAAGGGACAATAATTGTTAAAACAATAATTTAAAAACTTAACAAAATTTTGTTAAGATAATTAAAGGATATTTCATGTTCTAGAGTTAAAATCTTGGTGACAAATAATTACTTTTGTTTTCCATACCCAAAATAGCTTGAATATTTCATAGGGAAACTTGCATTTTAATTTTACTCTTTTTTATACTACCCAATATTATTTTACATTAATGCTACCCAGTATTATTTTACATTAAAGGCTTTATACATTTTTTCCTTATTAAAAAATGATGAGATAACTTTGTAAAATCATGGATATATTTTATGATTCCTCTTAAATTCGTATTTATTATTTATAATGTTCATAATGTTAATGTATTTCCGCATACATATGTTTAGACATAGGCATATATATCTAAAAATGTCTTAAATAAAGATGTTTATTGTACATTATTTTTCCATTAACCAAACTATAATTTCCTTGAAAAAGAGTCAAATCATATTATTTTGAATATCTATTCTCTGTAATTATCATGTACAATGTAGACTTAGTTATTATATTTAAAACAAACAATTTCAGTTTCCTCCACATAAACCCTAGAAGAAAGAAAGAAAAACAGAGCTGTCTAAATATGTTTCTCCATGGGCAGAATCATATCATTTTTATAAATTTTAAGTAAGCAAAGAAAAACACAAACCAAATATCATCCAAATCCTGTTACCTTTTAGTTATTTTACAATGCACAAAAATAAGGGATTTTAAAACTATGGTTAAAAGCAAAAAGATGTATTGATTTCCTAATTTGAAATGATCAAGTATCTGATTATTTTTAATAGCATCATTTAATAGTAAAGTCTTACATGTAAATATAGCTCTGAAAATTATAATTTATAGCAATATAATTATGCTCTATTTAAAACATAAGAATTTATGAGAATAAAAAGCATCCCAATTTTATTTAATCCATTTTATATACTTGAAATCTTATACATGTGTGCATACATTGACAGTTCATTTGACTTATAAAACCAATAAGGTAATTCCCAACATTTAAATAATGAAAAATCTAACCCCAGATTTTTGTGGAGCAAAATATTGAGTTAGTCTTATATTCACATAAGAAAAGAACCGAAGATGTTCGACTAGGCAGATACACTACCTGGACCCTCTAGGAAGAAGACAGCTACCTGGACCCTCTAGGAAGAAGACAGGAGAAGCCCAGTGAAATGGTTCTGATGACAATCCTGGAACCAGAACTTAAAAGGAAGCATGGAAATGTTCATCTCTTAGTGGTGAGAGGAAAGAAACAAGGAAAGCAGTGGCTGCAGAGGCAGAAGGAGTAGCAGACAGTGAACTGGCCCATTACGACCATTTAACAGGAGTATACACACTGTTCCAATTAGAACAGGAACCACAAAACTGGCTCTGATCATTGCAGAATTTACCAGCAACCACCCTGCTCACCAGTGACTGGAGAGTTGGGAGCTCTCCCCACTACCTTGTACAACTCCGCTACTGTCTCTCACCCACCTGGTAACCAATCTAACCCCACACACTGCCAGTGTGGTGCCGCTATGTTTTTCAGTCCTTTTATCTTTCTTAGCTATTTCCTCTTCCTTGTCATTTTCATATTTCTTTTTCCCCTTCCTTCTTCCCTTGCTCCACCTGCCCCTTCTTTTTTTGACCCTAAGAATGGGGTCCCCTGCCCTGCCCCTGCCCAGCTTGTGTTGCCTACTTCCAAGGAGCAAGTTCATCTCTCCCACTGTAACAGTGATTGGTGGCTAGCACTTCCTTTCCCCTTGGGTAAGTGGTAACCGGTGACAGAAAACGTGTGAGGTGCCACCATTAGTCTCTGCTGGGAGCCAATGATAGTGAAGGAAACCAAGATGACTAGAAACAATTGGTCCAATGACTGAGGATGCAAGTGCACACTAGCCTCCATAATCATGAAACCAAAAGAACTAGATGGTGGCCGGCTACCACGAGCTGACCACTCGGAAACTGCCACAATAGGAAGTCATGGTTAGACTGGGAGAAAAATAGAACACAACTCAGTCATTAAAAAGTCCATATTTTACTGGTCTGATAGAGAGAGTCTGGCAGAATCACAAGACTATGGCCCTTTGATACACTTCAAGCCTGGAGTTTAACCCACCCCTGCCACTTAATTTTCAGGCAAATAATAGACAGTCTTAAGGTAAGCAATAACAACAAGGTTATATGCACCCCTTTTAACAAAAAGTCAACTATATGAGATCAAATGGGTGGGCTTTTTCACTGCATAAAGCTTAGAAAGTCAGAATAGATAGGAAGGATGGATGAGAACGGTAAACACAAGGAGGAAATGGGAAGAGTTCTGTTACTTCATAAGAATTATAATCAATATCACAAAACAAATTGTATATAAATCGCTGAAATTTGCTCTGTAAACTTTCACCAAAATTGCAATTATGTTTTCATACATGGCACATTTAGTAGTGACATCGAGTGAGGTATAGCTCATATCAATCTTGCATACAACAGAATAAAAGGGGGTCCAGTCATAATCATCGGTGTCTTCAAATCCATTGTTGCTGCCCCCGTGTATTTTGAGTGGTTTACACCCTAGAGTGGTGGGCTACAATGGACAGATTTCACTTGTGATACCTAGAGTTTTCATTGACTCATTTTTTGAACAATATCACTAGAATTTTCTTCCTACTCTCTCTCACCCTGAAAATCCCACTGAAACATGTTCTCAATTTGTGAGCCTATTGCTGTTTGAAATAGCCAGAGAATCACTTCCAGTAACACAGAAGCATGCAAACCATACAGTAAGAGAAATTGATAGATGGTTGGTAAAAGTAGTCTCTCAATCCATATTATTAATTCATTGTAATCTGCCCAAACATCCATCAATTTCTCATGAATAACACATGAATTCTAGCAAAATATATAAACATATGTGTTTCTAAATTAAATTTAAAGACTCTTTAAATCATGTTTAATGTTTTCCCTATTTTCATAGGACCATACTTCTTCTTTTGTAAGTTGTGAGTAAAATTATATTTTCCAACCATAAGACACCTTTCTTTTTAAACAGCCAACATTTCTCAACAAAACAGTTTAATTTGGACCTTCATTTGGCTCTCTGTATTTCCTTTCAACAACATTGCACTTGATCAAACCCCACCAGGCATTCTACACCCTCCTCATCATCAATTTTAGATCTCTTGTGTTCCCTTGTCCCTGAGTTGTTTGGCTCCACCCCCCCTCCCATTCCCCTGCCGCCTCCTCTCTCATTTCCCATTGGAACCTTGATCCCAGAGCTTTCTTCTCGGGATTGTTTATACTGCCTATCTTGTAAAGATAGAGAAAGAAAAAATAGAGAGAGAATAGAGAATAAAAAGGAAAAAAGCCTATAAATAGTTCCAGGCCTGTCTGCTGACACTTATGAAGGTTTTCTGATTGTGTCTTATGAGGTGCCCAGCCTTGCCCTGTGAGACACAAGTCTATTTTCAGGATTGCTCAGAAACTTCATTGCTTTGCTCCCCTTGCTGCTCGGCTGGGCTCCTTCATGTTTCTCCCATGTCGAGGGGTTCGACTGGGTACAATTTCCCCACTGTGTCTCCAGTTTACAGAGAGCTGAATGACGGTCGAACATGACAGTGAGACAGGAGAAAAGTAAAAGGAAATAGAGGAAAGCATTAGGAGGCAAAAGACATTTATTTATAGAGGTATAAATATAGGCATGTATATATACAAATATATTACTGTATAATGATAAGTATATTTGCCTATGCACATATATTTCTAGTTAAGTATTAAAGCAGCATAGGGACCTTGGGCCTCTAATTAAGCCTTCCTTCAATGCACAAACTCTTTGTTTTAATGACCTGGCATTCTCTAATGCTCACCTTCCTACAAGATTACTGAAAAAAAAAATGGGTGCATAAACAAATGTGATGAAGACAGCTTATGGTGCAGGACTATTAAAAGACAGCATCTGGGCTCTTAAAGGCTTGAGGTTAAACAATCAGCCATCTACAGGGAAGCAACAAAGCCCACATGAAAGAAGCACACTAGCCTGTGTGATCACGAGGTGTTGACAGGATCAGGTATCAGGCATCAGAAGAGCCAAAACAAGCAATCATGTAGACGTGAACAAGGAGGGTTGGAGTGGAGATCCAAAGCCCATCCGAAGACATGTGGACATCCCCTCACATAAGGGTCACAAGAAAAGAACAGGTCATCCAAGGTCCAGAATAACACGGATGAAACACACAACATTCCTCTAGTTCTTTTATGACTCCTCTTCCCTGCTATCTTGAGCCAGTTCAACCTTACAAATCTGACTAGACTGGAGCATGTACAGTGGTCCAGATAAGAGCCTTTGACAAACAGACTCCAGGACAGATAAACCCCTCAGGAACAATAATGGAAGTAGTGATACCATGAGGGCAGGGGAAGGTGTGGGCAGAAGTGAGGGAGAAAAGGGAATGATTGAAATGATCTCTATATAACACATACCCATACACACATACTCCAGGGGGATGAACAATAGAAACATTAGTGAAAGGAGACATCAGATCATGTAAGATTGAAAAAGTAACAATAATGCATAATTTATCAAGGGTTCATGAGGGAGGGCGTGTAGGGGAGAGAGGGAGAAAAGAGGAGCTGATACTAAGGGCCCCAGCAGAAAGAAAATGATTTGGAAAGGATGATGGCAGCATATGAACAAATGTGCTTGATACAATTGATGTGTGGATTGTTATAAGAGCTCTAAGAGTCCTGAATACAATGATACAAAAGAAAAATGGCAGGTACCTTGATACAATTACCCTTTAAAAAGACTATAATTTAATAATATTTTTAGAAACTTTTGACTAAACATGCAAACTAGATATCCCTCAGGTGTCCACATGACAGTCAAAAACAAAGATAAGGTTTCCACACTAAAAGAAACACCCTGTGATGTTTACCATAAGTGGGAGAGGGAATGAAGATTAATTACGAACTTAAAGGCAGACAACTATTAACTTGGGTGAAGAGGAAATATAAAACAAATAGAAATAAAATGTTGCTACTAGAAGGTATTTTTAAATAAACTTTAAAGCTTAACAGATCATAGCCAACTAAGGACTCCTAAAAAGAAAATTGTTTAACTCCTTTGTGAAGTGTCATCCTTTTCTGCGTTTTCATTTTGATCCCCTGTGAAGAAGATACAAAGATGGGATTAAACATTGGAGGGTTTTATGGAAGAAAATACTATGAGAGGAATTTTAGAGGAAGTAGAACAAGTCAAGAGAGCTATCTGACCCCCTAGCAAGCCTGATGGTAAATAAAGGGGAAAGGTAGGGAACATTGGGTGGAAACAGCGTAGATTTCTGGGTAGTCTGAGGAAGGGTGATGGCAATCCTCAAGCCAAAGCCCAGTGTCAGAAGAGCCTGGTATCTTCCAGAAAGAAGCCTGCCTTCGTCTCTGTGCTGCCCTCCATGATCTGTGGGAAGCACATACTATGTGTAAATGTGGTGATAGATTTCCTTCTAGGGCAGTGGCTGAAGGAGCCCGAGCCCATTTGGGGCAGTGGTTACGTGTTGGGCAGCTAACTGCAAGGTGGTCAGTTCAAAAACACAGTCACTCACCAGGAGAAAGACGGGACTTTCCATTCTCACAAGGAATTAAAGTTTTGGAAACTCACGTTGGGCAGTTTTATTCTATAGAATCCTATCGGATTGCTATAAGTCACCATTGACTCAATGGAGTGAGTTGGGTTTGGGGCTGAGTGGTGGAGAACGAACTTTTGGTCAATTATACTCTCTTCAGTAGGAGGTCTGTGAGGCAAACATGTCTCTTCAGTGATTTCTCTCTTTTTGATAGACAAGACACATCTTCTCATTCTACACTAAAGCATCTCCCAAACAATTTTATGCCCGAAGTTGCTTAAACTAGCTGTTAAATTGTACACTCTCCTGACTGAGAACTATCCAGTTTTCAAATATGTGTTGCTGTCAGCACCAACTCATCTGGGTTGGCAGTAAGTTCCATTTGTTTCTTGTCCATTCCCAGTCCAGTGACAGAATAATCTGGGGTTCCAAGATGTGTGCATTGCACTGTTGTCCCATTTTTAAATATTTACTTAGATGAACCCTACATATATAGTTGGTGGGGGGAAACACAAAACAAAAATTGAGGAATTCTTAATCAAGAAAAGTAAAAAGCTTATAGTTCATTAGATATCATATAAAAGGAGCATATACCAAAATGTCCAATGATAAAAAGAGTAGACAGGAAAGAGTCTCGTGTATGCTATCCTCATCACAGTATCTCCCACTTGGAACCAGGGAGCTAGTCCTTATGTAACTCAAACTAAAAAAAACAAAACAAAAAAAAAAACGCAATACGAGTAAAGCTAAGCAAAAGTGTTACTCCAGGCCTTTGTGAAACATTGCCAGGAAAACAACTCTAAAATGGGTGTTGCGTATGGAGTGAGAGTTAAAGATATTTTGTATAGATTGAGAAGGTCAGTTTAAATTCAATTGTTCTGGAAATCCATTACTATTCCAAGTCTGTTACAGTTCTCAGAAGGTATAGGGAAACTTAGGTTGCTTTAATCATTGGACAGAATAAAGGGAAACTATACTTTTAATCTTAGCATAACAGGAATATGAGATTAAGGGTGGTATAACCTGATTATAGGCAGTTATAAACAGCAGGACTTATCAAATTCTGTACTATTGGCATATTATGTTGAATAATTTTTGCCATTCAGAGCTGTCCTCTGTATTATAAGATACTTATTACTATTCTGTCCATCTAATTGGTTTCTCATTGGTTAAAGAAATTTTTTTTCCCAAATGTGTAATCCTTAACATGAGAAATATTGGAATAAAAAAGGGGAAGTTAAAACTCATTGCTCCTAAGATTCCAATTTATATTTGCATGAGTTTATTCCAATTGAAATGCATTTGTACACATCTCTACCATCAATGGATGACTGCAACCAAGTTCTCTTAGTTATATACGTTTCTTATACTTACTGGGGCACCTTCAAAAAATATATTTTTTGCCATGGGAAACTTGAGGGCAAATATAAAATTTTATCGCAACTGAAGTGAATATCTTCCCAAGTAATTGAAGGTTTGCCTCAATAGAAATGCTACTCCAGATAAAACAACAGTTTTCAGATAAATCAATTATTGAAGAATCAATTATTATAAAGAAGTTCAGGAAGACCTAAAAAATGGCTAAATGTGGGGAGACCATCAACCTCAACTAACGAAAAACTGTGGCTGAAGTCCAGAAACTTGTGGAAAAGGTCACATAATTATCATTGATGAAACACCTACTGAAGTTGAGATCGCATATGGTTCAGCATTTTCAATTTTAAACAAATATCTTGGACTCTGCATCTTTCAGCTTGATCTAATCTTTCTATCACTTGATTACACAGGATCAAAGCTAATAAAGGCAATTTTCTGGCATGAATCATAATGGGGATAAATAATTAGATTTACCAACACAACCCTGAGAGCAAGGCCCAATCATAGCAACGGTGACCAAGGGCTCTGCTGGTGCTCTTGTTGTTGTTCGGTGCCGTTGAGGCCGCTCTGAGCCCCAGCAACTACATGCAAAACAGAATAAAAGAATTTCCTGTCTTGTGCCATTCTCACTATTGACCCGATGCGAGAACTCATTGTTACTGCTATGGAGATAACCCATCTCCTTGACAGCCTTCCTCCGTGTCCCTGGCCCTCTGCTTTACCAAGCAGGATGTGCCTCTTCAGGACCAGCCCTTTCCTGACAACACGTACAATGTATGTAAAACGAATCTAGCCATCCTTGCCTCTAAGAAGCACTCCGGCTTCTTCCAAGATGTATTTCTTTTTCCTTCTAGAAGTCTGTGGAGCTTTCAATATTCTTCTTGAGAACTACAATCCAAATATATCAATACTTGTTCAGTTTTTATTCTTTCAATGTCCAACTTTCATATGCATATGAGGCAATTCAAAAAATAATAGCTTAGGTCAGGCACACCTTAGTCCTCAAAGTAATGTCTTTTTTCGTACACTAAACAAGTCATGTAGCAGATTTACCCATTATAATACATCTTTTGATTTCTTGACTGCTGCTTCCATGGCATTCATTGTGGATCTAGGCACGAGAAAATCCTTGACAACTTCAACCTTTTCTCCATTTATCATGATGCTATCTATTGGTCTAGTTGTGAGGATTCTGATCTTCTTTGCATTGAGTTGTAATCCATACCAAAGGCTACAATCCTTGATCTTCATCAGCAAGTGATCCATGTCCTCCTCACTTTCAGCTAGCAAGCTTGTTTATTGTGCATATTTCAGGTTGTTAATAAACCTTAATTTAATCCTGACCCTGTTTTCTTCTTCACCTAATCCAGCTTCTCTGATTATTTGATAAGCATACTAATCGAATAAGTATGGTAAGAAGATACAGCTTTAATACGTATGGTGAAAAGAATTATGATGCCCACTTTGCAGATTTTACACTCTGCAATATTCTCTTGTTCTGTTTTTACAATTGCCTCTTTATTCATATACAAGTTCCAAATGAACATAATGAAATGCTCTGATATTCCCATCCTTCTTGAAGTTATCCCTAATTGTTATGATCCATACACTCGAATGCCTTGGCATAGTTAATAAAACACAAGCAAAGTTCTTTCTGGTATTCTCTGCATTTAGCCAAGATCCATCTGACCTCAGATATAGTATCCCTTGTTCCATGTCCTCTTTTGAATCCAGCCTGACCTTCTGGCAGCTCCCTGTCCCTATACTGCTGCAACCACAGTGGAATGATTTTGATATTAATGATATTGTTCTATATTTTGAGCATTCTGTTGAGTCATCTATCCTCAGAATGTATACACATGTGACTCTCATCCAGTAAGTTGGCCAAGCAGCTGTCTTACAAATTCCCTGGCATGAACAAGTAAGTGCTTTCAGTGTTTCACCAGCTTGTTGAAACATTTCAATCTGTATTCCTTCGATCATAAATTCGTATTGTTTGGCTAATGCTTTCAGTGCAGCTTGAACTTCTTCCTTCAGCACTATTGATTCTTGCTTATATTCTACCTCATGAAATGGTAGAAATGGTAGAACTGCTTTGGTATAGGGTATTCTTTACCTCTTCTTTCGATGCGTTCTGCATCATTTAATATTTTCTCCACAGAAGCATTCAAGATTGTGAAACGAGACCTCCTGTACAGTCAGCCCTGACCTGCTTTAACTGTTGATAATGAGCTTCTTCAACATCTTTTCCCACAGATATAGCCAGTTTGATTTATGTGTATTATATATGGAAACGTTCATTTGTATAGTCACATTTTGCATTGTTGAAGAAAGGTATTGCTATGAAAAAGCTGTTAGTCTTGTGAAATTCTAGCATGTGATCATCATTTTATCCAACTACTGTTCCTTCCTCTTGGTTTCCAACTTCCCATAAAAGAGTCACTGGGCCACTTAAATTCAAGGCGGAAAATCAGCTCGTTACTGGGACTGTTTTCTTGGGCTCCCAAGGGGCAATCTTCATAGATATCCTCTGAGGACAAAGAATAACCCCAGGGCTTAAAAAGAACAAATTTCAAGAAAATTGTAAACTGCCTTGGTGAGAGAAAAAGCCAGAAATTTTGTTTTGAGGACATTTCAATAATAAATATCTTTACATTTTGTTATTTTGGTTTAATGAAGTTTTTCATGATTTTGTGGTAATATGTCTTTACATACTCACTTATCATGTGAATATGTTGAATTATAGCAAGATTGGGAGGCATGGCATTGTTATTCTACCGGGAAAACTTCAGAACTCATAGACCAGGACCTTGAATATACAGAAACAATATTGTGGGTAGCCTTCCATGCTTAATAAGTCTGAAACCAGTAAAAATGTTGAAAATGTTTTAAAATGTCGCTTAATGACGGTAGGTGGAAAGTGGGGGGGAAAGGGATATAAAGTGGAAACTGATCACAATGATCCACATACAACCCCCCTCCACACATGCACACACACACACACACACACACATGGGAATGAACAACAGAAACATGGGTGAAGGAGACAGTGGACAGTGTAAAATATGAAAATAAAAATATTTTATAAATTATCAAGGATTCACGAAGTGGGTGGAAGGGAGGAGGAGGGAGGGGACAAAATAGGAGCTGATACCAAGGGCTCACATAGAGAGAATATGTTTTGGAAAGATGATGGGAACATATGTACAAATGTGCTTGATACAAGTAATGTATGGGTTGCTTTAAGAGTTGTAAGAGCCCCTAATAAAATGATTTGTTGAAATTTTAAAAAGTAAAATAAAATTAAAATGTAGCTTAAGTTTTAAACAAGGACAAATATTAAGTATACAATCTACCTCAACATATCGTTATAAATAGCATTTACTTATAGATGCTTCGACCCTCCTGGTTGTGGTAGAATAGTCCCTGGTATTCTGTATTTTACTCTCCCCCTCCATTTAAACTTTCAACACTATGTCAGTTCAGTCCCGGGAGTGTACTTTCTCCAACTGCTGTTCTCTCTCTCTGCATATTTCATAACCTAGTCACACGGGAGCAAACTATTTCTCTCTCAAATTACCATGGCATTTTAATGACTCTCCTGAATTCTATTTCTTTTTCACCCAACATGTTGTCCACTATCTGGGGGAGTGAGCTTTCTAACATGCTAGTCTAATCATCTTTAAAACATTCCTATAACTTCCCCTTACAATTAGCTAACCTCCAAATATCTTAGCACAGTATAAAGCAAACATCTTCAACCAAGGGCACTGTGATACATTAGGGATATTCAGTACTGAATAGAGATTTTTTTAATTGCCAAAAGTAATGAGATAATAATTAAGTAAGAGGTTGTAGTTCGGGGCAGTCAAGTCAGTTCTGATGCATAGAGACCTTACAGCAGGAAGCAACCCCTCCCAGACCTGCCACACTATGCCTATGCTAGAACTCTTTTTTTTTCCTTTTAAATAATCATTTTATTAGGGGCTCATACAACTCTTCACAATCCATACATACGTCATTTGTGTCCAGCACATTAGTACATATGTTGACTTCATCATTCTCACAACACCTGCTTTCCACATGAGCCCTTAGTGTCAGCTCATTTTCCCCCTCCCTCACTGCTACCCACTCCCCCTGAACCCTTGATAATTTATAAATTATTATTATTTTGTCATATCTTACCCCATCCCACGTCTCCCTCACCCACTTCTCCACTGTCCGTCCCCCAGGGAGGAGGCCATATGCAGACCTTGTCATCTGTTCCCCCTTCCTCCCTCTCCTTCCCTCCACCCTCCCGCTATCGCCACTCTCTCCACTGGTCCTGGGGGGTTCATCTGTCCTGGGTTCACTGTGGAAATACTATGTTAGAACTCTTATTCTCGCTTATTCTCATGTTTGAACTCTTTTTGTGCAACTACTATGTGAATCCATTTTGTCTAGGAACATTCTCCTTTTCACCGCCTCTCCGCTGTACCAAGCATTGTGTCCTTCTCCAAGGACTAGTCTCTCTTAACAAAGGATCCAAAATAAGTCAGACGACGTTCCACCATCCTTGATGCTAAGGAGAATTCTAGCTATACTGCTTCCAAGGAATATTTGTTTCTTCTTTGGGCTGTGTACGGTATTTTCAATCGTCGTCACCAACACCAGAGTTCAAATGGATCCATTTTTCTTTGGTCTCCTGTTGGCAATGCCCAGCTTTCACATGAATATGAGGCAACTGAAAATAGCATGGCTTGGATTAGTTATACCTTTTTCCTCATAGCATGATCCTTGCTTTTCAACTCATGAAAAGGTCTTACGCAGCAGTTTTACCTAATGTCGTGTGTTGTTTGATCTCTTGGATGCTGTTTGGAATGTGGATCCCAGCAAGGTGGAACCCTTGACAAAGCAGCACTCGTCTCTGGGGACACCAGGGTCAATTGGCATTACACTGTCCACAAAGAGAGTGTTCTACAGCCTTGTTGAGAAGCGACTAGGAGGTTAAAAATTTGTAAACCAGCTAAAATGAAACTACTTTCTCCCCAACCAGAGGACAAGAACAGTAATGAAATTTCAGTGTCTATGGAGATAATTAGTCCAATGAACTAATAGATTATACAATTATTATTGTCTATGACCATGAAACCAGAAGAACTAGATCCTACCCAGCTACCATTACCAACTGCTCTAAAAGGAATCTCCTTAGAAAGTTCTAGAGAGAATCGGAGAAAATGTGGAGCAAATCTCAAAATCATATAATAGACAAAGCTAACTGGAGGAACCTTGAGACTGTGACCCTAAGTCACCCTTCAAGCCTGAAAATAAACTCCTGTTTATGGCTCAATGTTTAACCAACGAATAGCCAGGTTGTAATAGGAACTATAACACTAGGGAGGTAAGGGCACCTTTGAATGTGCAGCCATTTCAGATCACAAGGGCAGAAATTACCCAAGAGTCACTTCGGTAGGGTTAGGAAAGAAGATGGAGAGAGAGGGGCAATGCAGGGAGGACGTGGGTTAATGATGGTCATTGAGGCAATACCAATCAGCGAGAAGAAAGCAGCTGTGGATGAGTTATTGAACATAAAACTGAAAATCTGCTCTGTAAACTTTACCGTTTCCACAATGATAAGTCAGCATAAAAATACGCTATGAAACACAGCTACACTCTGACACATTAAGGTTGCTATGCGTGGAAACTGACTTGGTGGCAACTATTTTTTGTTCTTTAATAATAGCAATTATATTTTAAATACTTATGTATATAATTTTAAACATTTTGAGCAACAAAATTAATATATTGTTAGATCATGGGAGTAAATCCCTAGAATTCAATATTTGATAAGTACTCATTACGTAAATTTTATGTAGCAAATTTTAACATTAGAATTTGTGGAACTCAGCACATCAGTTCAAGTGCATGTATATTTTCATGCTTTGATCTACTTCATATTAAAACAATAAATTAAAGAAGCAACTTGGTGACACATTGTCCCGTCCCACAGACAATCCAGAAAAGATTTCACAGACTCATTTCTCCCTGGTACAACTATAGACCCCGGAAAAAATACAAGCGGCAAGTGGGGTGGAGGTGAAGTATTGGTGGAAAGAACAGGCAAGTTGGTTCAGGGCTGCCGAACTGGAGAACAAAAGATAGCAGCAGGGAAATTTAAGGTGCTCCAGGCAACTGAAGGGACTGGACCCAGAGTCCCTGAGTCTTAACTGAGCAAGAGAAAGTGGTCCTATAAACTCATTCTTCCCCCAGATCACAATGGAGTTCTACTGACAGCACCCGGTGAGCCTGGAAGCATCCGTCAGAGGCTTTATCAGGAGCCACATCAACAGTAAGTTGCTCAGGCTAAATTCTGTCCCTCCCTGTCAAACCTGATTCCCCCATTTCCCACCAAGATAAACACCACAATAAACTCAACATCAAGGAACCTTACTACCTTTCCCAAGGCAAGAAAGACACCTCCACAAAACGAATTCTGCTCAGGAATTCTCTCTATGCTCATTACATCTGAGGATTCTGTCTCCTGGCAGGAGAAAGGAGGAGGTGGTCCCAGCAAGAGAATCCTACCAGAAGTGACTATGCCACATTTCTTTGTACCTGCAGCCCCAAGACACCCTCATCCAGAGACCCAAGTATTAAAATGCATGCTATGTGAGTTTGTTGGTTAAACTGTTAAAAATAAGCAAAGGGGGAAAAAAAGCTTAAAGGGCAGGAAGGGGCAGAAAAGAAGTAAGAATGGCAGCAGGGGACCCAAGGGGACACAAGAAGCGGCTGTTACATTGTCAGGATTACAACCAACAAGTGAAACAAAATTAGCATAAATGGTTGAATGGAAAACGCATTTGATCAATAACCTTTTTCCCCAAGTACAATTTAACAGAGAAAGAAACCGCTGCAGAGTATCACAAAATAAATGAAAAGAAAAATTCACCAAAGAGATGAAATCAATAAAAAGAAGTTATAAGCAAGGTTTTTCTTTCCTTATTCAAAACAATCAAGTGGAAATTATAGAATTAGAATAGTTGTACCTTTTAAAAACGCACTGGATGGGCTGAATAGTAGTAGAGAAAGCAGAGGCCAGAATAAGAAAACCCCAGGACAAATCAAGAGTATGTATCCAATTTTCATCACAGAAAGAGAGACTCACACTGGGGGGGGAAATTAAACAGAGTGGAGTGAGTAATAACAAAAGACCCAACAGTAATATTGTTATCATTCTTCATAGGGAAGGGAAAGAGTGAAACTAAAAGGGTATTTGCAAAATAATAAATAGTTTTTGCATTTGGAAAATGTATATTATATGTATGTATGAGTATAAATATACAGAGATAAGAATCTAAGTGAACTCTAAACAGGATAAATCCAAATAAACTGATATAAATACAATCACCATGAAACTTATGAAAAACTAAAGACAAGAAGTATTCTTGGAAGTAGCCAGTGGCTGTAACATTAAGGTCTGGGAACACCACCAGCATTTAGATAGAAGAGAGCTCTGTTCCCACATCATCTTCTCACTTCTCACTAATCGACTCAGATGACTAGGGCAACACAGTTAGTGGTACAAGGAAACATTTAAAACTACCTGTGAAGTGGTAACCTCACCTTTAATTGATGTTTTATTTAAGCTCACATTTAACTGATGTTTTATTGTTGACATCACACTGTTTGTAAAACACGATGTAACAGGTATAGATAGCATCAGTATCTTCTGATATTTGGATTTCTGAAAAGCACTTCACGTGAGATAATTAATTGCTTAAAGACTGTACCAGGGGCTTCCAACAGTTTTAGAAAAAGTCTAATATCTTTCTACTTCATTTTTCCTCGATCTATTAGGATCTTCGGCAGACCTAACTCAGTGAAAGTTAGGCAAATTATTTTTATCAATCAACCTCAATGAATATGTTTATCTTTATATCCTCTTTCTATCTTACGTTCAACTTATAGACAAAACTCGTACAATTTTCTCCAAAGAAAACATCAGAATGGACTTACATGTAACTGTTTTCTTTCAGGTGTTATTTGTACAGGGGATCCAAGAAACTGTGCTGCTTTTGCCATTTGTCTTAGTCTGGGTAGACTAGAGAAATCAACTCATAAGCACACGTGTATAAGAAAGAGCTTTACATACACAAATAATTGAATCTTGAGAAAATATCCCAGCACAGTCCAGATCAAATCCATAAATCCAATATTATCCCATATGTGGATGCTAGTCCATAAAATCTTCTTCAGACAGACTCTCGCAGCCATGCAATGATGCTGAATGCAGGAAGATCACAGGCCAGTGGGTGGAAAGTCTTGTGAATCCAGTGGCAGTGGAAGCGTCTCAGCACTGGCAGGGGTGTCCATGTGGCTCCTTCAGCACCAGGGCTCTAGCGTGGCTCCATTGTGTCTTGTCTGTGGGTATGTGTCTCAGGGAATGAGGTCGTGCTCTGCCTCCAGTGAGCTATTTATCTCCTTAGGGCCTCCAAATGCAGTCATCAAGCTGAGACCAGATTGACAGGCAAGACTACACCCCTCTATTCTTCTCAAATTGACAACAGATTATGTAACTACCAAGCCATTTTTCTTATGGCACTGAAGCTTTGTTCTGGGCAAAGTGCAAGCTTGGATCTAATTTGTAGTGACTTTATCTAGCTGCTGGTAAGAGGAGAATGCAGAGTGACTCAAAATGTCAACTGAATGATTTCACCACATGTTCACTTAACCTTTTTCTTCATAGTAACATTGCTCTTCTTTGTTGGATTGTGCTTGCAGTTTTCATTTATTTTGTGAAAATAATTATCTCTGTTAAGAGGTCATCTTCTGTTTAGTGTCATGATGTGAATGGAGCAGATTAATTGGGCATGAACAGAAAGAAGTGCAGACTTCAAGACCGCCAGAAAGAGAAGAGAATGATTTACTCACTGAAAATCAGCTGGGGGCTGAGCATGGGAAAGAAACTTAACTGTCACAGTACATTTCTAGTTCGTATTCAGCTATCAGAGCCTTGTTTTTCTGATATTCAGGAAAAAATACATTGTCGAGATGGATACCAGACCTTCGGATTTCCCTCTCATTTACTTAGAGTCTGCAACTGTGGGGGAATCAGTAAACGATGAGTGATGACATTAACAGTTTAGATTGTGTGTAAAATGATCCCTCCGTTGGTCTATATCTAAAAGTCCATGGGGCGATCTTGCAATATTGCGTTGCGATGTTTGCAGCTGACGGGCTGTTCTGTCGCTGTCTGATTCTGTTAACAAATGTTGTTTCGTGATTGGTTCTTCTGCCCTGAAAGTCGTTGAGTCGGCTCATGTAAGTAGCCGCTGGTTCTGGTGGATAGTGCTCTGCTGAAGTGATACTGAGCTAATTTGCTCTCATTTGAAATGGTAGGTCGGGACTCTGAGTTTCATGTCATTGAAATCTGATCTTCAATCCTGGTAATTTCCCCAGGTAAATGACGATCTTATGTTTATCCCAAACTAGCAATAACAATTGATTTCAATAAAAAATAATGATTTCCATGAAGCACAAGAACAATTGCACTGCTAACAGGAAAAGGTTTACTTTGTAATTTTAGTTAAATACCTGATCTTCAAATTTCATACACTCTTTCAGCCACTGCTTCCCCCTTATTTAGATATCCAGTTTTGGGAAACTATAGCACATATTGTTTCTGTAGAAGAAATGAACTGTTAATATGGAAATCCTTTTACAATCATTCTCCTTTTAAAAGTACTCTCATTTATTACATAAATTGTACTTCCAGTAGAGGTAACCCTATTTTTAAAAGTTTTTTTTTCATGTATAACTATTGTTTAGAAAATATCTCATATTTTTTATACTTTTAAAAATAATATGAGAACCCCTCCAAAGCTAAAAGTATCTGTATTTGCTATATCATTTGAAATTTAATGTTTAAAATCACATATATGTATTTATTAATCAGGGCTTCAATAATGGTCAATGAAGCTAAACTAGATCTGAATTTGTGAAATGTGAGTGAACTGAACAATAATCAGGACAGAAAAATAGCACTTGGCATCTGTGAGACACTGAATCTCTCTCTTAACAAACCAGGGCATCGTGCAGATTGCAGAGCAACCAGATTTCTTGATCTGAAGAGATGGAGTCAACAATAGCCTGCTCAAAGATGACAGCCAATCGTGTACGCTATATGTGTCCTGGTCTCCACAATCCTGGTTGTAATCCATTCTCTCACATAGGTTCCTGAAGTGGCTCACTATCGCTCTTCCATGTCTCCCATCCACTGCTGTGACTTATATTTTTTCCCCATTTCAGTTGTCATTCCTGGTGGCCTACAGGTTACAAATTCAGGTCTGTTCTGATTTTGCTGCATGGGCCATGACTGAACTGGTTCAAACCAGTCTGAAGCCCTGCTATTCCCAGTACCCCAAATCTAAAAGATAAGTGAAAAATGTAGGCAATGGGAGAATATTCAAGAACAATAATTCCACACAATAAGGACATATAGGACCAGCAGGGCTGGGTGATATAGAGATGGATACTTAGGAAGCTTTTGATTGGAAGCCTAACAGGACTGTGGTTCATTTGAGCTATGAAGGTGTGATTAGATTTGAACTATGGAAGCCCAAGTAGACACGTGTCTGGAGAGGGAGATCAATCTGAGCCCTAAATGAGGAGAAGGCAAGAAGGGAGATGACAGAAGCTCAAGGGCAGTGTGGCATTGCCACGTCCACAGACCTGTCCTTCGAAACGCCACATTGGCATCAACTTCATCTCTGTGTTCATGTGTGACCGCGCCTCTTCAAAATCGCTGCCTCTTCCCGGCAAGCTCCTCTTCCTCGGAAAATTAAAAAAGAAAAGAATGCCTACGTCTGCTCATTACAACTTTTCTAAATAAGTGGATTCGTGATATTCGTGAAATCAAAGCACAATGGAATAAAAGAAAATAAATGTGTGTTTGTATTTTATCCAATTACCATGAGGCTATCTTGATTTTACTATGCCATCTCATTTCCTATGCTTGGTATAAGTAAGATACCTTGGATATTTAGGCACAAAGTTCCAATTCTAGATTTTGAAGATGCTCTTTTGACAATTCCTCCGTTTTTTTTTCACGGGTTAGTTTCCTTATCTAGAAAACAGGAAGTGGTATCTGGCTAATAATGTTCTGTCCTAGACAGCCTTCTGTCATCCAGGAAGAGATGTTAAAATCCTAACACCTTTACCCGTGAATGTGCCCAGGTCTTCAAAATAAATTCTCCTTCATTATCTTATTTTTCTGTTAAATTTTTATATTTTCAAGGATGTTAACTAGTCTTTGTGTACCAAATGGCAATGTCAGGTCAGTGTGGCCTGACATAATGTCATGTCTCCTTCTGACAAGTTTGTGCCCGTGATACAAACTTGATGACTTTAAAAAACACATTTTTTGCCTCATATTCAGAAAACTGAAGGTCTGAATTCAGGGCATAAGCTCTATGGGAGGTTTCCTTTCTATGTTGGCTCACAGTGTAGAAAGAAGGGCCTTATTTCCTTTCAGCATCTGTGCACCTGGTGTTCTTTGGAGATCTCCATGTGTCTAGGAGGGGATCTTCCTCTGAGTCTAGGAGGTTCCCAGCAGTGGGGTGCTGGAGCTATTCCCAGCTCTTCTTTCTTGGCAGTCCTTCTCCACTTCCTTCTCCCCCAGATAAACCTTTCTTCTCCCAGGGAAATCTCTTGCATCAAATCAGATCTATGACCTGAAAGGTGACCAGACGTCCCGCTTTTGGCGGGACAGTCCCGTTTTTTAGCGTTTTTTAAAAAGTCCCGATTTTTGGAAAGAATGCACGACAAGCTAGGGAACGGTCTATTTGGTCCACATAGACCAAATTTTTAATCAAGAACCACCACCACCCCTGCCCGGTCAATGGTGTCCCGCTTTAAATCTGGTCACCAAAAATTTAAGTACCCAACCACTGAGAATCATGGTCCAACTAAGTGGACGCTTATTTTGGTGGGATACAATTCAATACCTGACACCTGGTAATACCTTGTGAAGAGAGGAGGAGTTAGAATGGGGTTTGATGTGACAAATTTTGGAGAGCAGAGGACAGGGCATAAGAAAGACTATATTTTGCCTGAGAAAACTGGATATACCGTAAGTCTATTGGAAAGGATGGGTTACTTCATCATAAATTATATTTAAATTAGAAATGAAAGTCAACCAAGGCTTCAGCTGCCTAAAAATCAAGTGCATGAGGCATATTTTATGACAAAGGCAGGCACCGGAATAAGCACGTCTCTTCAGGTCTTTCCAAGACTGAAATGCTGTGATGTCGAGCTAGACTGCCACCGATCCAGGTAGTTCAGACTACAAGCAGAAAATAATTCGTTTTGCAATCTAAGGCATTTAGGAGAAGTGAAAAGTGAGTAAGACACGTTGGACAAAATTTTAAAGTCTCATTAGAATGGATACGCGTGAAAATGCAACAATATTCGGTAGCAAATTATATATACTGTATATATATATCATCCAAGAAGCAGCGACAGGAATCAGTTCATGAGTTCAAAGATCATTATAAATATAGATTAAAAGCTGCTGCTGGCAATAAATATCAAGTGAACTTATGTAGTACTAAAGAGCCTAGGCAGTTCTGTGAATTAGCCGTTGGCTGCTGACCCCAAGGTTGGTGATTCAAACTCTCTAGCTGCTCTTAGGAAGAAGACACGGTGGTCTGCTCGCATATCGACTTACAGGCTGACACTCCCTGTACGGAATCACAGGGAATGGGGACTGACCTGATTACAGCGGGCATGTGAGGCTTATTATGTTTCTTTACAGGGAGCTGTTGTTTTTGTTAGGTGCCATCAAGTCGGTTCCGACTCCTAACAGCAGAAAGAAGGACCACACAGTCCTTCAGCATCCTCACCCATTTTCTTATGATGAAGTCCCTTCTTGCAGCCACAGTGTCAACCCTTTTGGGAAAGGCCTTTGTCCTTTTGACTGCCCTCTGCTTTATCAGGCATAAACTCTCCTCCAACGCACCCCTCTGGATTATTGTGCTAAATAGATAGTATTATGCTAACTAAATAATAAGGCAAGGGAAAATTAAGATTGTTCTGTTCTTGACATGTTCCCTCAGTCACATTTTTATTTTCACTGCTGAAGACAATACCATTATACTTTCATGTTAATATTCATTTCCGCCTGTGCTTTTCTACAAAATTCCCCAATATTTTAAGATGAAAAAGTGAATGTCAAGAATAAATAAATATGATTGCCTATAAGTAGAGTATCTATCTTTTTTGCTCTAAGTGCCACTTATCCAAATTGTGCTCATTTAAACAAATTCATGCTTCCTACAGTAAAAGAAAACAGAAGCAATGATTTAATGTAATAGAATGAAGCTATTACACACCTTGCTGAAATACAAGTATAGAAGTATATAGGAAAAGGCTACAATGCTCTATGAAAATATTTTTTAAAAGAAAAATGCAGTTAGTAGAACGTCCTTAAAATGTAAATCAAATATATCTTCATAGCTTTTCTTACTTTTAAGTCACGGGAAAAATTAAATAATCGTCTTTCTGTGCATTAGTTTTTAAGAACTAGTATAATGTGCTCCAATCAATATATATATTCTCACCTTTGTAAAAGTAGATAAATATTTCAGATTTGTCATACTCTAGTCCACAGGCTCCTTTTTACATGCATGTGGAAAAAGACAAAAACTGCACAGTGGCTAATCAGTGAAAGGAATACCTCTTGTAATATGCTGTGGTCTCAGGTCCGAGTCCAATTTCCACTTCCATCAACTCATGAGACTACTCTAATTTGGCAAAATTGATTGCGAAGTCCCATGAAGGGGTGACAGAATAGAATGAGAAAATGGTACAGACCTTCGCCTTAACTGTGTCTACTCCAGTGGTCTAGAGATATGGTGTGTCTCACTGATGACTCTTCCCAGGATGTGAGACTCGTTTCCCTGGTAAACAGGATCTCTCATAGATCAAACTGTTCAGAAATAGATTTCAGAGATGTGATTTTTTCTAGCACCTCACAGTTATAATCCGCTGGTAACATCTCTCACCTGGTGCATTTTGTGAAAAACACAAGAAAGCGCTATTGAGAGTTGCCTTCTAAACTAACTCAGTTTCAAGACTCTCTTTGCACAAAGGCTGGGAACAGGAAGAGTGACAATTATCTTTCTTTATTAATTACCCTGAAGATAGTCTGCTGGTCCTTTCATTCTTTGGTCACCCAGAGAGTCCCAACTGTGAGCTGCTTATTAGAATCACCTGTGGAGCTTTTAAATGGCCCAGGATTCAGGCGACATCACACAAAGATTAAACTAGAATCCTAGGGCTGGGAACCGAGCATGGATACATCTTAAAACTCCCAGGGTTTCCAATATTCAGCTTTACTGTTTTTGTTCATTTAGATATTTGAAAGTATTCACCGTAATCTAGAGCATATTCTCACGTAAAGCTGTGCTTTAAAAGGGAAGAATATGATGGTTTTATAATCTGTATCATCAACACAACTGGTTAACCTAATCATATTTTCAAGTACTGTTTTCCTCAATTTTTTTCTAACTTATTTCTTTGAGAAAAGAGTATTCTGTTAATTTCTGAATTACTAAGAAGAATCATTTTACATTTGTCTTTCAAAGTTGAGTTTTAGAAATGCAAGTTAGTCAGATGTAACATGGATGGCAGGTGAAATCACAATCTTTATTTGCTGTTAATTAAAATTGTATTCCCTCGATGTTTTTCATTAAAGAATAGAGCACACAGGAACCGCAATAAAAAACACAAAAGAACTAAAAATCACAACCAGTCAACTTCCATAATCACAAATACAACACTCCAACCATCATACATCAGATGTTCTCCAGAATAGATCATGTGTGTTGAGTTACAAAGACAAATTCAATAAATTCAAAACTCTGAAATACTATGAAGAATCACTTCTGATCACAATACTGTATGACTGCTGTTGTTGTTGCGGTTGTTGTTATTATTAGGTGTCATCAGCATTTGGGGGGATTTCATAGCAACCCTAATTACAAGAGAATGAAACACTGCTCGGCCCGCTAGGCCCTGTGTCCTGCTCACAATGCTGTTATGTTCAGACCCATCGGGGGAGCCATTGTGTCCATCAATCTTGTTGAAGGTCTTCCTTTTGTGGCTGTCCCTCGACATTACCAAGCATGATGCCCTTTTCCATGCAGGGGTCTTTTCTGAGGAGCCCTCATGGCTTAGCAGTTATTGATTGGGCTGCTGACCTCATGGTAGCGGTTCAAAACAGCCAGCTGCTCTGGGAGAAAGATTGGGTTTTCTACTCC
The DNA here is from genome assembly GCF_000313985.2 of Echinops telfairi. Taxonomy (NCBI): domain Eukaryota; kingdom Metazoa; phylum Chordata; class Mammalia; order Afrosoricida; family Tenrecidae; genus Echinops; species Echinops telfairi. The sequence continues at coordinate 26,837,935 of NW_022103920.1, forward strand.
CCCAAAGAGTTACAGTCTCAGAAACCCACCGAGACAATGCTACCTGTCCTAGAGGGTCACTGTGAGTCAGATTCAACTCGCTGCCAGTTAGTTTGGGGGGTGTTGTTCCAATTTTGGTCTTTCTTAATAACATGAGATGAAGCCTCACCAGCCTGGCTTCTAAGGATCATTCTGGCTGTACTTCTTCGAAGGCAGACCTGTTTGTTCTCTTGGCAGTGTGTGGTACTTTCAATATTCTTCACCAGCACTATAATGCAAATGTATTGATTCTTTTTCAGTCTTATTTATTCAATGTTCAACTTTTACATGCATCTGGGGCAAAAAATATAAATATGCCATGGCTTGGATCAGGGGCACCTTAGAGGTCTTGTGCAGCCTTGTAGAGACTTCCATTTACATAGTCCTCTTCTGATTCCACGTAGTCGTGATTCATTATTTCCTATCTTTTAAATTTCTGGATAGGTTTTTTTTCCTAAGTGATTTCATCTTTGGGGTGACTATTATAAATATATAATAGATTATAAATGGGGTGCTATGTTTCTTGACTTTTTCTTACAGGGCTCTTTGTTAGTGTGAAGGAAGCCAGCTGAGTTTTGTATGTTTCTCTTATACCCTCTCATCAGGCTAAGTCTTCCAATAGTTCTCATAGTTTTCTTTTTTAGCTTGTGGGATTTACTACGTATAGGCTCATATCATCTGCCAATAGTTTACTTCTTCGTTACCAATTTGGGTGCCCTAAAATGTCCTTTCTTGCTTTGCAGCTCTGGATACTATTCCAGCATAATAATGATTAAGACAAGTGAAAGAGGGTATCCTTGTCTGGTCCAATTTCTCTCCATGGAGAGTAATGTTGGCCAGAGGTTTTGTGTATATGCCTTACTTATTATTGAGGAAGTTTCCTTCTATTTGTATGTGTTTGAGTGTTTTTAAATAGAATGCGTTGGACATTTTGAAATGTTTTTGGTATAAGTCAACATGATCATGTGGCTCTTTTCCTTTATTTGGTACATGGTGGGTTATGTTGATAGGTTTTATAATGTTAAATCATCCTTGCATACTTGGTATGATGTACTTTTTTATATGTCATTCTATTCTGTTGGAATTTTGCTGAGAATGTCTCTACTTTCATGAGGAATGTTGGTTTATAATTGTAAATATTGTCTTTGCCTTGCTTTGTATTAGGCTTATGCTTACTTCATAAAATGAATTTGGAAGCATTTTATTCTTTTCTATACCCTGGAATAGTTTGAGGAGAATTAGTGTCAGCTTTTCTCTAATTGATAGAATTTATAAATAAGACTATCTGGGCCCAAATATTTTTAAGTGGGAATTTTTTTAATGACCTGATCAATTTATTTTTTTGTTATGAGTCTATTAAAATGTTTTTGTTCATTTTATGTTGGGTTAGGTAGGTAGTGTGTTTCTAGCAAATTTTTTTTCATTTCTTCTAGATTTTCAAATTAGTTGTAGTGTAGTTCTTCAAAATATTCTGCTATTGTCCTTTTCTATGTTTGTGATTCTGTGGGTATACCATCTGTGTTAGTTTGGGTAGACTAGAGAAACAAATTCATAAACAAGCATATGTGTATAAGGAAAAAGGTTTATATTCAAGAGCAATTGAAATTGAGAAAACCTCCCAGCCCAATCCAGATCAAGTCCATAAGTCTGATATTGGCCCATATGTCCAATACCAATCTCTAAAGTCCTCTTCAAACTCACGAAACACATGCAATGACACCATGTAGTAATAGGTGAGGGGGCCATCCCCCCACCAGTAATCGTGGGTTTAATTAGCACATGTGTACGGTTGAGATGTATATACATTATATTAAAGTCATCGAGAGCATGAGAGATAAAGAGATATTACAATAGTGGAGTCAAACACAATACATAGTAGCATGCTCACCTCAGCCCCGCTTAGTGTTCCACGTGGAGAGAGGGGGAAGGGAAGGAGGACAAGGGAATGGGAAACAGAGGACAGGAGAAGAGAGGGGGAAGAGAAGAGAGAGAGAAATCTCTATTGCTGACCACACCTATATACCTTTTGGGGGCGTGCAAACCCACTAATTACAGGTAAAGACATGCATCAAAGAAAGGGGTTGCTCTATAGGTTATAAAGCAATAAGAGGGGGTGGTTTAGGGCATACACGGAATAGGAAGAGGAGGGATTGAGGGTATACATTTGACAAGATGGGCAGGTCCTAGATTTAGGATGGCAGCTTAACTTTGACCTGTTCTCTGGATCTCCATAGGAACCATTATCAGTAGCATGTAAACCCCACCTACAGGAACCAAACAGATGACTGCAGGCGTCCATTGTCTGTAACAGCAGGGAGTGGGGCCCACTGCAGTCTGGCAACTGATCGCCCTCAGAGAGGATGCCCGTGAGCATCTGACCTCCCCCCACAACACTGAATATAGAAGATCACAGGCCAGATGGTTGGAAGTCTTGTGGATCCACTGGCATAGTAAGCATCTCAGTGCTGGCAGGGGTCTCCACGTGGTTCCTTCAGTCCAAAACTCTGACTGCCACAAGGTAGTTTCCTATGGCTTCTCCTCAGAAATGTCTCGCAGGGAGTGAGCCTTGTCAGTAGAGAGTCTCCAAGGGAGTGAGCATGTGTCCCGCCTTCAGCGATCTATTTATTCCCTTAGCGCCTGCAAATGAGGTCATCAAACTGCCACCTGATTGACAGGTTAGACTCTCCCCTTTCATTTTGAATCCTCCAATTGACACCAGATTATGTAACTACCACATGATCCATTTAATTTTTGCTGGGCATGAAATCAAGTCTCTCAAAAGCAGGAACGTGGGACCTCAGTCCCACCGAGAGAAAAGAGGAAGGATAGCGCATGTCCTTTGGAACTCAAGATCCCTGTGCAATGACCCTCTTCAATCTGGGAGACAGCTCTGACAGCAGACCGGCGGAATGGGCACAGCAGCAGCAGCAGCCTCCACCTAGAGAAATAAGAACCTTAAAACAAACCCAGATGTGCACAGCTGTCTTTGAAACACAATTCATAAGGGCTAAAATATTGGAAACTATCTAAATGGTTACCAATGGAAGAATTCAGTTCAAACAACCTGCACTGCATATGGTACATACAAACACTCTGAAAGAATAGCAAATAAGCTGAGAAACACCTTCCAACATAGAAGAACCACAAAAGGACTAGTATTGTATGAAACCACTATTGTCAAATGGCAAGAAAAGGTTTTCACATGCATGAGAAGATTGAAAATACCATGACTTGGGCCATGCACACCTTAGTACTCAAAGAGACACCCTTGCTCCTCAACACTTAGGAGGGATCTTGTACAGCGGATTTACCCAGTGCGATGTGTGCCCACATCTGATGACTGCTGCTTTCATAAGCAGTGATTGTGAGTGAATCCAAGCAAGATCAAATCCTTGACAGCTTCAAACTTTGGTCCATTTATCACATCTTACCGTGTTGGTAGTATTTGTGAGTTCAGATGTGAGTACTTTATTCTTCTTCATCTGCACGTGCTTCACGTTCTCTTCACTTTCAGAAAGCAAGGTTGTGTCATCTGCATATCACGGGTTTTTAATAAGCTTTCCTTTAGTCCTGTTACTGTGTTCTTCTTTTTACAATCCCCAGTTGGGGGATTATTTGCTCAGCATATAGACTGAACAAGGATTATGAGAGGCTACAACCCTGACACACACCTTCCCTGATCTAAAGCATGTGGCACTTCTTTGTTCCCTTAGAACCACTGCATCTCGATCTATGCACAGGTTTCACGATCACAATGAAGTGTTCTAGAATTCCTATTTTTCTCAGTGCTATCCATAGTTCATTATGATCCACAAAGTAAATTCATTTGCATAATAAATAAAACACAACTAATTACACATACAAGAAAATATTTTCTGAGAATCATTCAGCTAAAGTTGCAGCAGTACATTGACAGGGAGCTACCAGAAATTCAAACCAGATTAGAAAGAGTTCATGGAATAAGGGATATCACTGTTGATGTATATGGATCTTGGCTCAAAGAAAATAATACTGTAAAATATTTACTTGTGTTGTATTGACTATTCAAAGCATTCAATTATGTGGATAATAACATTGTGGATAGCAGGAATTCTAAATCACTTGTGCAACTGTAGAATCTGGATATGGATCAATATAAAATCATTTGAAATGAACAAGGGAGTACTGCTTGATTTAAAATCAGGAATGGCATCTTTCAGACTTCTGTCCTTTCACCATACTTATTCAATGTTTGTGGAGCCAATAATTTGAGAACCTGGACGATGTAAAGAATGCAGCATCAGGATTAGAGGAAGGCTTATTCCCAACCCATGATATGCAGGTGACACAACCTTTCTTAATGAGACGAGGATTTGAAGCACTAGCCGATGAAGATCAAGAATAACAGCCTTCAATGTGGATTGCAACACAATGTAAAGAAAACAAAAGTCCCCACACTGGACCAGTAGCTAACATCATGGCAAATGGAAAAGACTGAAAATGTCAGGTATTTAACTTGTGAGGTTGGTGATATTGTTTGATAATTTCCACATGACCCACATGGTTGGGTCACCTTTCTTTGTAATTGGTACAAATGCGGATCTCTTCCAATCGATTGCTCAGGTAACTGCTAGATTTCCTGACATAGGTGAATGAGTGCTCCCAGTGCTTCATCATCATTTGGTATACAATCAATTCTTGGAGCTTTGACTTTGCTAATGCTTTCAGTGCAGTTTGACTTCTTCCATAAGTATAATCATTCCTTGATAATGTTGAAACGACTGAATGAAATATTGAATGTGTCTGAATGTCAACTAGTTCTTTTTGGTAAAGTAATGTAGGTCTACATTATAACTCAAGTTATATATAAGCATATATGTATATAAGTTTGACAAAGGATATGTGCATATGGGTATCTCCCCTTATTGCAAATAAATCCATGAATTTTGTGGAACATATAGGATGCAAAGTTAGGAATACTTTTTAGATACAACCAAACACCATTAGGGAATTATTCACTGGGCCTCTTGTCAATGTTTAATTCATATAGAAAATGAGTGACAAGGTAAAATTTCAGATTTGTGAAACAGCATTAAGCATTGCACTTTGAAAAGGAAGCATGAGGACTTTTTCTCCCTAATGTTAACATTGAATGAAGTCATTTTAAGAGCACCAGCCATGCCTTTTTGATTTATAAAAAGGTGAGGCAGAGCTCTTGCCCTTTTGTGGCCATGTGGCCATGTCTTTCAATCCCTGGTTCACATATATCTGCAATCATTTTTATTTATTTATTTAGGAGCACAAATTATTTTTGATGACAATTCAAGAGGTTTTATAATATATTGGAATGCTAAAATATTTTTTAAATGTGAAACTACCACGCACAACATAAAGCAAACAATTAACAAGTTAGATTCTGCCCACAGAAAGAATTGTCAGGCAACAGAATATCTATTTTTTAATAAATCCATTTATTTGGGGCTCTTACAGCTCTTAGAACAATCCATACATCAATTGTATCAAGCACATTATTACATATGTTGCCATCATCATTTTCAAGACATTTATTTCTACTCGAGCCCTTGTTAACAGCTCCTCTTTTTCCCCTCCCTCACCCTCACACCCTCATAAACCCTTGATAAATTATAAATTATTATTATTTCCATATCTTACACTATC
>NW_022103920.1:26844107-26845994 GCF_000313985.2 Echinops telfairi
TGGACTTGCTCTAGACTGGGCTGGGATGTTTTCTTAATGTACAATTGCTCTTGTTTATAAAGCTCATTCTTATACACATGAGTGTCTATGATTTCTTTTCTCTATTCTACCTGGACTAACACAGTGCCCCCTTTCTTTCCCTTCAACAAGAGCCGACCTCTTCTCAAAAAGCGGCTATGGCAGCAGTCAGCTTTCTTTGTAATGGCGCATCCATAGTTCTCATGGCCACTGGCTGCTGCTTAAAGTGAAAAAGAACCATGTAGTTCATAAGAGATTATTCTGGGTTGATTTTCTTATCAGTTTACTGCTTATATCAAATAATTAAATGCAGAGAAACGTGTAAAATATTGAATTATATCTTTTAGCAAATGAGGGCTCAACAACTCTACCCACCCCACCCCACTCTACCCACACACAAAAATAGTGAAACCTACTCCCATAGAGTTAATTCCAACTTACACTGACCTCCCAGGATCAGAGTGTAAGAGATTTCATTGAAAGTTACAACATGTTCTCTCTCTACTGAGACTATATTGCATAAAACTTGAACTTGAAGTAAAATATTGAATAATTAATTAAAAGCAATTGATGGCCTTAAGGTAATTTCTAAGAATGATTTAAGAGGTCTAGCTTCATTTACAGAAAGTCTGTTTTATTCTTGCTTACTTTCCCCCTTGATTTATCCTAATGACCTAATACTTAACATTGAGTCGACTGTAAAATGAAAATGCATAAAAAATGGATAAAATAAATTTGCAGGCAAACAGCAGTGGCACCAATTTCCCTTTCTCCCACCCCCCTCTGTTTCTAAATGGAAGATTTTTAGAAGGTGCATTGATTAGAGCTGGTCTTCTTTCCAAACGTTTTCCTGCATCTCAGTGGAGGAACCCTCAGACCCACTAGCGTGCCAGTAGAGCAGTGGTTCTCAACCTGTGGGTCTTAATGCCTCAGGGGGTCAAACAACCCTTTCACAGGGGTCGCCTGATTCATAACAGTAGCAAAATGACAGTTATGAAGTAGCAACGAAAATAATTTTATGCTTTGAGGGTCACCACGACATGAGGAACTGCATGAAAGGGTCGCAGCATTAGGAAGGCTGAGAACCACTGCAGTAGAGGAACCCCGTCCTGGAGCTCAGCCCTTCTACCATTAGAATCACAGTGGAGACTCACTGGTTGGTCCCTGTCCCCAGTGATCCTTCCTTTTAAAACTGGAAAGTGGGTGAGACTAGAGCTTAAAGGGTTGATTTTTTGGTAAACAGCCGAGGGAGGCAATTTTTGATAATATTACAAATGATAGTAATTCCTTGTCATATTCTTCTGATCATACAATATTATCACACAGTTCACTGTCCATTTCATAACTGTCATGCTTTCTGGTCTATAATCATCCGTCACCTCCCTGAACGCCAGCCTCTCTCCTATATTTTTAACCTACCATCTAAACCCAAAGCTGCTCTCAATGTGATGTGTTTTCTCTGATTAATTCTCCATTGCTAGTCTATTTTTGGATTCTGATATCTTCGATATCCTTTACCTATTGCCTAGAACCTCTTTCTGTATTGTGGCTATCACATAAACCCAGCTCCCATGTACAGAACACGACATCCCTGTCAGTAGTATTAAACAACTTCACTGGTTAGTTCTCTCTGCCCATGAGGGTGATGTCCCATTGGCCATAGTTTTCTTTCCCTTTTATAGCTCCTTCAGGATATGGAATATCTTATGTAATGATAGGTCAAGCTTGAGAACATACATGAACACGGGCATAGGTACTCATAGGAATCAAAGATACTATTCTCCATGTCTGTCCCTCCACTTCTCTAACTCATTCTGTATGTGTCAATACTTCTATGGCCTAATGTTCTTTACGTTCCAGTGAAAACAA